>NC_080168.1:61909666-62271005 GCF_950295315.1 Erinaceus europaeus
GAGAGAGCTTAGTCAGGATGATGTAATTTTCTATTTTAGATGGGATGAACATATGTCTCTTAGTAAGTTGAGTAGCTTCTTTGGGACACCAATTGGAATCAGTTAACAAAGCCTTTACTGTCTTAAAAAGTATTATTACTTTAATGCTTAGGGAAACTTGCTGTCAACCAATGAAGTCATAGGCTCTAGGGAACCCTGGCTTTCCACATCAACTTCCCCTTTTCAAGGCAGGTTTTTTGCAAGCCTCACTGGTTGTGGTTGAGAGTGGGCAGCTGGGGGCACCACCAGCGCCAACTTTAGGTAAAACTGTGAAGCTGCAGGATTTGGTGAATTGTGTGTGTGTGTCTGTCTGTCTGTCTGTCTGTCTGTCTCTGTTTGGGCATTCCCAGCAGCTCCAGATGTTGCTTCCCAGTGCAGCAGAGCTAATCAGTGGTTCATCTCAATATTCCCATCATTCAGAGAGGAGTAGGAGTGTTTGGCATGTAGAAGGTGGTCCGTCAATTTGAGTGGGAGCAGTCAGCAGGTAGGAATGAATGAATGAATGAATGAATGAATGAATGAATGAATGAATGACTAAACAAAGTAACTGGTACACTTACAAAGTAACTGGTACTCTTTAAAAAATCCATTTAGGTGGTGCAGTGGATAGAGCATCGGACTCTCAAGCATAGATCTTGAGTTTAGTCCCTGGTAACACAGGTGCTAGAGTAATTTCTGGCACCCTCTCCCTCTCCCTCTCCTTCCTCTATCTCTACCTCTCCCTCTCTTCTCCCTCTCTCTCCTCCTATATTCTCTATGAATAAAAAAAATCATTGGTAGGATAATGACATACAGTGTGGTTGTTAAATATGGGTATATTGATACCCTAAAACCCTCACCCTTTTTTTTTACTTTCTGTTTTATTTGATAAGACAGAGAGTAATTGAGAGGGGAGGGGAGATATGGAGAGAGACAGGGAGACAGCTGCAGATGAAGCAGGTATGGGAGTGGGAGCTGGAACCCAGGTCCTTCTGCATGTTGATATGTGCACTCAATCGGTATACCACCACTCGGGCCCCCAAGACCCTTTTTAATTCCCTTCCATACCCTCCTTCCCCAGAGTCTTTTGCTTTGGTGCTTTTCATCCCCTTCCCCCAGTTCAGGTTTCACTTTGTGCTTTCCTTTCCTGGTCTTGTTTTGTAAGTTCCATGTATAAGTGAGATCAACTGGAATTTGCCTTTCTCTTTTTGACTTCTCTTACTTAACATAGTGCCTTTAAGGGCATCCAAGATGAAGCAAAGGAGATGACTTTATCATTTCTTTATCTATCTATCTATCTATCTATCTATCTATCTATCTATCTATCTATCTATATATTTATTTATTTATTTTGCCTCCAGGGTTATCGCTGGGGCTCGGTGCCTGCACTACGAATCCACTGCTCCTGGAGGCTATTTTCCCCATTTTGTTGACTTGTTGTTGTCATTGCTGTTGTTATTGTTGAATAGGATAGAGAAATCGAGAGAGGAGGGGAAGACAGAGAGGAGGAGAGAAAGATAGACACCTGCAGACCTGCTTCACCTCCCATGAAGCGACCCCCCTGAAGGTGGGGAGCCAGGGACTCGAACCAGGATCCTTATGCCAGTCCTTGTGCTTTGTGCCATGTGTGCTTAACCCACTGTGCTACTCTCCATCCCCCATGACTTCATCATCTTTAACAGCCAAGTAGAAATTCATCATATATATATATATATATATATATATATATATATATATATATATATACACATATATATATGTATATATCACAGCTTTCTTTTTTTTTTTTTTCTTCCAGGGTTATTGCTAGGGCTCAGTGCCTGCACTATGAATCCACTGCTGGAGGGTGTTTTTCCCATTTTGTTGCCCTTGTTGTTGTGCTTGTTGTAGTTGTTATTGTTGTCATAGCTATTGCTGTTGTTGGGTAGGCAGACAGAAATGGAGAGAGGAGGGGAAGACAGAGAGGAGGAGAGAAAGATAGACACCTGCTTCACCACTTGTGAAGTGACCTCCTGCAGGTAGGGAGCCGAGGAGCTTGAACTGGGATCCTTATGCCAGCCCTTGCACTTTGTGCCATGTGCGCTTAACCCACTGCACTACCACCCGGCTCCCGTATCACAGCTTTCTTAACTACTCATCTGTCATTGGACATCTGGAAAGAATGAAAGGGAGAAAGACCAGATCAGGGGTTGGATCATGGTGCACCCGGTTGAGCGAACATGTTACATTGAGCAAGGACCCAGGTTCAAGCCCCCAGCCCCCACCTGCAGGCTGAAAGTTTCACAAGTGATGAAGCAGGGCTGCAGGTGTATCTCTGTTTCTTTCCCTCTCTATCTCCCCCTCCCCTCTAAATTTCTCTTTGTTTCTATCCAATAAAATGGAAAAATTGGCCTCCAGAAGCAGTGTATTGGTAGTGCTGGCGGCAAGCCCCAGTGATAACCTTGGAGGCAAATAAATAAATAAATAAATAAAATTTAAAAAGGGAAATAGGAGAAACACCACAGCACAGAAGATTCTCCTAATGCTATAGTACTTACTATGCCGTGCCAGAGTTCAGACCTGGACCTCTTGCATGGCAAGGCCCAAGTCTTAACCCAGTGAGCTACCTCCCCAACCCTTAACAATCATTTGTGGACATGAAATGATATTTACACAAAAATAAAAGCATGTAATAGCGGCTACCATGAGTTCAGCAACAGTATCTATGCTCCAGTCTCCCCACTAAGGTAGTGGGAAATGCATACTTTAAAGTAAAAGTGCACGATAGTCTACAGTGATTCTATAAGTGCAACAAGCAAGTAGAAAGACCTAAAAAAGACACCATAAAGTTCTTAATCAAATAGTTTCTACTTAGACCGAGATACCCTCCTCACCTACTTCCTATTTACTTCCCTCAGTCACTCTTAGGCTAACCTTGTCAGACAAAGTAAGGACTACAAAAGCTGGAGAAGGGCAAGAGACTGGCACACTTCAATGATGGCTCCATTGGACTCTAGTCAGGGAATCCCGGGATTCCCACATAGATGTGATGGGCCGAGACCTCTAACAGATCCCTCTCTCCACCATCCCTGGTCATCTCCATTAGGAACAACAACACATTTGTGGGCCTCTACAGGACCTTATCCTTAATGTAGAACAACAATGGTAGAAATTGCCCCACTCTCCAAAGGGAGGCTGGGTCAACATACTCTGCCACTCAAGGAAGACTGGTCCTGACATGAGTGTAGCCTAGAATGTTTCCAGCTGTGACCATGGAATGTGAGCTTAGACAGACAGTGATGGCAGAGGTTACACAGACTCCTGTGCTAAATATGAATAGGACTCCTTACAAAAGACAGTCTGAGCCTCAGGCAGAATGGGAATGTCACTATATCATTCTATGTCTGTAGTATGTTTGTAGAGTATGTTGGGCCTTGTCAGGGTCACCAGTTTTCAGAGACAGGAACCAACAATATGGCAGTGACTCAGGCTTTTGTTGTTTGACTTAGTCCTTGAGGAAAGTCTTGACCAAACATGAGGCCACATCTCAAATACATAGAGATAAATGATAATGCTTGTGTTGTTGTGTTGCTCTCATGTGTTGCTCTCATGCATTCTTCCTCATAGTCTGTGATGGACAGGTGCACACTAAATATTTGGTACATGTGCTGCTGGGATGACAGGTGCACACTCAATATGTGGAAGCAAGGATGCTAATGGGTAGCCAGAGTCTTGGGATCTAGAGTAAGGGGTGTGGTGTCTTGGGAGAATGACTTTGTCTTCATCTCTCTTCATCAATGGCTTTGCTACTTCTGCTTGCAACTCTGCAGCTGTCCAAGAACAGGAAGCACAACCAGAGGATGGAAAAAGCTTGAACCAAGTGTTCTGAATCACCGAAGAATTTGAATAAAAATTTGTTGGTAGTCTTGTCAGATTTTTAGGGCATCGCCTCCCTGTGACTGTCGTATTGTTTTCACTCATATCCTGATTAAACTAATAAGTGAATATATATTTTAAGATAGCCACATTTATTAACAGTACCATACTGCGTGCCAATTTAGATTTTTACACCCTAAAGAAATGAGTGCAAAAGTATAAACTCAAATGCACATCTATGACTCAGCAAATTATTTATGCTCTGGTACTATGTTTATCTGTGTTTATCTGTATTTTACATGTGTTTAATATAAGCTGGTGAATTACAGTTTTGTGTCTTCAAATATAACAAAACACTAATTAATGAAGTCACAACCATAAATATTACAAATTCCCAATATGTCCCAATTATCTGTTCACAGTTTTGCTTAATTTGTGCATTAAGATTTTTTTTTTAATACAGTGCTGGGGAATGAACCCAAAATCTCAGGCAAGTGCAATAATGCTAAGCTACCTTCCTGGTCAAGTTTTTATTATGCATATACTTTAGTGAGAAATGGAGAGACACCAAAGCACTGTCCAAACCTAATTTGTGTGTATTTTTTAAGTATAACACCTTATAATATGTCTCCCTATAATAAATCTTGGAAAAAAATAGCTGAACCGCAGGTGACTTGCTAAGAATTATTAGGTAGTTCAGAAATATACATATGTAACTGAACTTGAAGCTTGTTTAAATTAGGAGTCCTGTTTTATGAGGAGGTTTCATGTCTTAGTTTTCATGTCTTAGAAAACTAAGACATGAAAACTAAGACATGAGGGCATGTGTACCTCAGCAGGTACATATTTTCAGAGGGCTCAAAGTTAGTAGATAGATTTATGTATTTAGAAAACTTAAAGATTTTATTTATGAGTATTAATTCCTTTTTATTTTAACTTTATTGATTACTTCATATTAATTAAAAAATTATAAGATAATAGAAGTATAATTCCTCACCATTGTGAATCCCCAGTCCCTCCATTGGAAGCTACAGTAGTTCCCCCAAGGTCACAATTATGGGTTGACTATTATGTCTACATTTCTGTCTATATTTATATACATTTGCCCATTTTCCATGGTCCCATCTTCTCTTCCTTCCCAAGTCATACCTACACCTATTTCTCCTTCTGAATGTCCTTCCTTTTTTCCTCTTTTCTCTCTGGGTCCTGATGGAGTTGGATTTCAGAGCCCTCTGGCTATCTTCCCCCTATAACTTCTCCCTCTGGGAGAATGGATCAATATTATTTTCTTGGTGAAGATGGCAGGAGTTCTGGCTTCTGTAATTGCTTCTTTTCTGGACATAGGTGGTGGCAGGTGGATCCAGACCCCCAGTCTGTTTCTGTCTTTCCCTAGTGTGGCAGGGCTCTGGGGAGGTGAGGTTCCAGGACACTTTGGTGAGGTCATCTGCCCAGGGTAGTCAGGATGGAGTCATAGTAGCATCTGCAATTTGGTGGCCCGAAGGATGAAATGATTAATGAGCAGGAACCTAAACTAGGAATAGAGCAGATGAGAGTGGGAGTCTTAAGGTAGAAAGATGTGAGGAAATCTGTTTTAGGTATGTTCCTGCCAGGCTAACTTGCTGTTTATAGAATGAAATCCTGCACATACCATAGTTAATCTCATTTAGTATGGGACTCTCTATTAAAAATGTTAAGAGCTGTTCATGATGACATCTACTGGAGGCCCACTTGTCAACATCCAAAAATTCAAATCCAATTCTGTTATAGAAACAAAAGTAAAGAGTATTTTTTGATAATGGAATCTACAGACCATACCCCTCACAACAATAATTACTGGGAAGCTATAGTACATGTAGAGAGAAAAATGTAGGACTGGGAGTGGCACACCTGGCTGAGTGCATCCTACAGTGCTCAAGGACCCAGGTTTGAGTCCTTGGTCCCCACCTGCAGGGGGAAAGCTTTGGGAGTGGTGAAGTAGTGTAGCAGGTGTCTGTCTCTTTCCCTGTCTATCTCACCCCTTCCCTCTTGATTTCTGGCTGACTCTATCCAGTAAATAATAAAAGATAACTGAAAAGATAAAGTATTATCTATTTTACAGTTTAATAAAGAACCTCAAATGCCAATAAATAGAATAGAAATGCTTTTCAGTTTTACAACTAATTACATATGATAAATCCAAACACATCTATACATATGTATATAAAGCAGATTAGGGAATAGAGTTGTAAGAAAAGTGAGAGAGCTACTAATCCAGGGAAGGACCAAGGGAAGAGAGAGGGAATGGGAGATGGAGAGAGAGAGAGAGAGACAGAGAGAGAGAGACCCGCCTACATTGACAAACTAAGAAGGCTGTGGAGATAATACAGTGGTAACAGACAGAACTTGTATATGAAAGATCCTAGCTTAGGGGCCTGGTGGTAGCATTCCTGGTTGAGTGCACACATTCTCATGCACAAGGACCCAGGTTCAAACACTGGGTACCCATCTGTATGAGGGAAGCTTCATGAGTGGTGAAGCAGGGCTGCAATTCTTTCTTTCTCTTTCTCTCTCTCTCCCACCCTCCCTCCCACCCTCTCTCTTTCTCTCTACAGTTCTCTCTGTCTCTATCCCGTACAGAAGTAAATATTTTTTTAAAAAAAGGAAAGATCCCAGCTTGAGTATCTGTATCCTTCATATGCCAGAGATGAGCAGTACTCTGGTCCAAAAAAAATGTTCAGGTCATAATATTTTCACTGTATTGTTTTAGAACATTGCTCTACAAACTCTAAAACCATGCTGCTACACTTTTATAACCTTGAGCACACACAGGTATATTGGAACTGAGGGAATTTCCACCTGGATGAACTGGCTATGAAAGAGCTGGAGGAAAAAGTTAACTCAGAAATCTGAAGTAAACATTCCCATTAACAAACAAACAAAACCAAAAAATTGTCTACTCTTGACCTTAGAAGTTGGGAATTAAACTTATAGAAACCTAAAAATATTAGTCTCTCAGTTTGGGGGATCCTGGTGTGAAAGGAGAGTTTACTCTCCAAGTGCCTTCTTTTCTAGTAACTAGCTCTTTGAGAAACTAGCTCTTTGCTATAGTTATCTACTTGCACCATTTAGTTTTATTAAAATTAAAAATTCATAAAAAACAAAGCATGATTTAAGTGACAAAAAAATTAAAGTCAGTATTTTAGAGTAAGATAAGTTGATACCTATATTCATAACTCATTTTAATTTTATTACACCAGCTCTCCTGTAAGTTACATCTTGCTAGTATGTCTGTTACCAAGTAATAAGCATGGGAAGTGATAAGAGAATCTATATAGATTATTTAGGACATAACATATTCTAAGGAAATGATTGCCAGTCCTCACCTGAAAACTTCTAACCAGTGGTCCACTTACCCTTGGATTGGAGCATTACTTCATTGACTCTCTGTTGTATGTAACCAAATCTTTTTAGTGCTTATATTAAACTCTTACCTTTTAGTTTAGTTCTTCTCAGAAACCAGATGGCTCTTTTGCAGTAGTTACTTCACTGTAGTTTGGAGGTAGAGTCTTGGGGCTAGGCAGTGGTGCATCTGGTTAAATGTACACAACTACAGTATGCAAGGTCCTGGGTTCTAGCCCCTGGTCCCCACCAACAGAGAAAGCTTCATGAGTGGTGAAGCAGGGATGCAGATGTCTCTCTGTCTCTTTCTGTCTTTGTCTCCTCCTCCCCTCTCTATTTCTGTTTCTATACAATAATAAATATATGTATATAATTTTTTTTAAAGATATTTTACAAAGCACTAAAAATTTACTAGGTGAGAACAGAATTTAAGAAACAAAAACAAAGTCTTATGTCATCTGGAAAAAAAGATTTATTCATTAATGAAAGAGAATTAACTTCAGCATTAGCAGTGCTAAAGATAGGATACCTCACCTTATTCTTGGAAGTCCTGCATTCATCCCATCCACTACCCCTTCCCTAGCTGCCACCCACTGCTGCACCATTTGGCTTCTTTTTTTTTAAAATTATTATTGGGTAGAGAGAGAAAGATTGAGAGGGGGAGGAGAAGATAGGGAGAGAGACACCTGCAGCTCTACTTCACCACTTGTGAAGCTTTCCCCCTACAGGCAGGGACCAGGGACTTGAATCCATGACCTTGAGCACTGTAATGTGTGCGCTTAATCTAGGTGCACCACTGCCTGGCCCCTCTGTTTGGCTTCTGAGTCCCTGAGTTTCCTCCTCTTGACTACTATAATCCCTGGGACATTTGTATATAGAGCTATTGGAAAGACCAGGAGAGTTGCTTAGCTTATAGCCATAGAGTGTAAACACCAGATACCAACTCACATCATTGCTCATATTCTTGTCTAAGGTTGTAGTGGGGGCTCCCATCAGTGGCATACTGGGTTAAGTGCACATAGTACTAAGCACAGGGACCCTAATAAGGATCCCGGTTCAATCCCCCAGCTCCCCACCTATAGGGAGGACACTTCACAAGCGGTGAAGTAGGTCTGCAGGGGTCTATCTTTCCCTCTCCCTCTCTATCTTCCCCTCCTCTCTCAATTTCTCTCTGTTCTATCCATTAAAATGGACAAAATGACCAACTGGGAGCAATGGACTCATAGTGCCTGCACCAAGCCCCAGTGATAACCCTTGAGACAAAAAAAAAAAAAGTTTTTTTAAAGGCTGCAGTAATACCTTTGAATTTAACCTCAAAATCAGTTGTGAAGACAGTGTAAAGAAAATGCTGAAACACTGATGTTTCTTTTTTTTAAAAAAAGTTTTTGTTAGGACTGTACCTGTACCAATTATTTTAATTAGCTTTGCCTACTTCCTAATTTGCCAGCTGCCTATTTCTTATTTTATTATAGCAGATATTTTTAACTTACAATCTATTTAAAGCAGTAGGATAGGCAGAGTGGAAAATCATTACCGGAACATTTTTTTAAATTTGCATTTTCCTTTCTTTGTTTTTTTTTTCAATTTTTTTTTTACTCCTTCAAGGGATAGTACTAAAATTTTTTCAGAAAATTTAATAGTGTTTCTGACCAAGTCAGGGTTGATATGGTGTGATAACTCTTTCATGGATAAAGCAAAACATTTTATATAGTTTCTTGTTAATCACAATTAAATCACTAATAAAGAATTAGTTAAGGGACCAGGTGGTGGTGCACTTGATTGAGTGCATATGTTACAGTGCACAGGGGCCTGAGTTCAAGCCCCCCAGTTCCTACCTGCAGAGGGGAAAGTATCATAAGGGGTAGAGCAGGTCTGCAGGTGTCTCTCTGTCTCTCTCTCCCTCTCTGCCTCCCCCTTCCCTCTAGATTTCTAGTTGTCTCTAGCCAATAAATAAAGATGATAATAATAAAAAATAAATAAAATTTTAAAAAGAATTAGTTAAGAAAAGAGAAGAATAGGAAGAAGGAGGAGAAGGGGGATGAGGAGAAAGAGAAGGAAGAGGAGGAGAAAGAAGGAGAAGGAGAAAGAAGGGGGAGAAGGAGAAGAAGATGAGGAGGAGGAAAAGGAAGGGGGCCAGGTGGTGGTGCACCTGGTTGAGCGCACATGTTACAGTGCTCAAGGACTCTGGTTTGAGCCCCTGGTCCCCACCTGCAGGAGAGAAGCCTTGTGAGGGGTGAA
The DNA here is from genome assembly GCF_950295315.1 of Erinaceus europaeus. Lineage (NCBI taxonomy): Eukaryota > Metazoa > Chordata > Mammalia > Eulipotyphla > Erinaceidae > Erinaceus > Erinaceus europaeus. The sequence continues at coordinate 61,919,156 of NC_080168.1, forward strand.
GAAGATCTGCAGGTATCTCTCTGTCGCTCTCCCTGTCTGTCTCCCCCTTCCCTGTCAATTTCTGGCTGTCTCTATCCAATAAAATTGAAAAAAATGTTAAAAAATAATTTAAAAAAAGAAGAAAGAAAGAAGTCACACATGTTCTCCAAGAGGACAGCATGATCATTTTAAAATAGCAGAAAAGTACTTCTTGAATGGATTTGGTGTTGATAGGAGACAACTTCTCATCTCTGAAAGTGAGCTGAAAAGACATCTTGACCTGGTACCTCACTTTGGACATGGTTTTCTGCCAATTCCTCTTCCTAATGACTCATTTACTCGACTCTTCAGCTTCATGGTGTCCGTGAGCACTTTTATAATGTGCTGTATGGAGCTAGCTTAGGGCACTTGATGTTTTTTGCTTTTTATTATTATTATTATTGTTATTATTAATTCCTAGCCATCCATTCTTCAAGCACTGGTACTTCTTCCTAAATCCATTACCATTCATTGCTGTGAGTAGGTTATACTATTATTCCCAACTCTAGGGACCATGTATTATAATTCCTTACCTCTGCTTTATAATCTGCCGTCCCCTCTCTAGGCAGCTGTTGTACCCTGCCACTGTGTTGAATAAGCTCAATGACTCATGTTGCCTGATGGGGTGGGAATGGGTCTAATGTGGATCTTTTTGGGGGCAGAGACTAAATAAGTGCTTAGATGGTTCCCTTTGACCACTTATGTTCCTGCCTCTGTTATGCAAACATTATCTCCAGACTAGAATTAGCTCCTTTAACCTGGGTGCTTGTGTCTGGATTATGAAGGTAAATAGAACTGAACAGCTAAGAACAGGTTTGAGCAGAGTCCTCATCACAGACAGACCTGTGATTTGAAAACAGAAGTTCACTGAGTTTGGAGACATGATGATTACTACAGCAAAACAGTGTATTAAGCAGTATCATTTTTTATAAGGGTTTAGTAACATCTCAAGTTTTTAAATACTACTGCTACTGCTACTAATAATAATAGTAATAAAGCACTGTAGACTGGGCTGTTGGTACACCTAGTAGAGTCCACACATTACAATGTACAGGTACCCAGGTTTAAGCCCCTTGTCCCTATCTGTAATGGTGGTGGTATGGGAGTGTTCATGAGCAGTGGAGTCATGCTACAAGTCTCTCATTCTCTCCCACTCCCCCCCATCTTCATTTCTCTCTGTCTCAGTAAAAAAGAAAAAAGAAGGCTTTCAGGAGTGGTGGAGTTGTCATGCAAACATTGAGTCCCAACGATAATAACCCTAGAATAGCAAAAAAAAAAAAAAAAAAAAAGAAAAAGAAAAAAGAGAGAGAGAGAGAGAGAGAGAGAGAGAAATAGCTCTAATTGCAAGTGGGAGTGGAAATGAGGATAAAATGCAGCTAGGGGAGCCTTTGAATAAGTTTCAGTGGGGGTGGGTGTTAGCATAATGGTGATACAAAGAGACTCTCATGTCTGAGAGTCCTATGTCCCAGGTTCAATCCCTGCACCACCATAAGCCAGAGTTGATTAGTACTTAAAAATAAAACTAAAATAAAAAAGAGTAAGTTTCAATGGTGCATTCTGTTACTTGTTCTGAAAGCTGGTTTTTGTATTTGTTTTCTGATGCCACTTAAAACTTATTCCTAAATTGAGTCAGCAAAATAGCTCTTCTTAATAGTGTTCCTGCTTTGCCATGCACACAACCCCAATTTGAGCCCAGGCCACTCTGCATTGGAGGAAGCTTTGGTGCTGTGGTATCTCTCCCTCTCTGTGTCTCTCTATTTTTCTATCCCTCCCTCCATTCTCTGTCTCTATGTTTGAAAAAGGGGCAGTGTGGTAGCACACCTGGTTGAGCATACATATTACAATGCACAAAAGGGGGGAGTGGGTCTGACAGTAGCGCACCGGGTTAAGCACACATAGTGCAAAGCACAAGGACAATGCACAGGGACCCAGGTTTGAGCCCCCCAGTTCCCATCTGTAGTGGGAAAGCTGTGCAAGTGGTGAACCAGGGCTGCAGGTGTCTATCGCTTTTCCTCACTATTTCCCCATTCACTCTCAATTTCTGGCTGTCTCTAGCCAGTAAATACAGATACAAAAAAAAGAACAAGTCACCCAGAACAGTAAAAACCTAATGATTGCATGTGCGCGCGCGTGCGCGCACACACACACACACACACACACACACACACACACACACACTCTCCCCAAATCAAAATGAAATAGATAGAACTAGACGTGATCATGCTAAGTGAAAGAAAAGATGATGAAAGACAGCTACCAGATGGTCGCATTCATATGTAGAACATGTATATAGCCTGAGCAAATAAGCTTGAGAAAGCATTCACCAAGCTGCCCCCTTAACACTTAGTGAAAACTGTGACAGTTATCAGCTAGAGTGTGAAGGAGAGCACGGGAACTTTGATGGTGACCTATTCACATAGATGTGCACTGCAGTGTGTGAGCTTAACCAGGTGTGCTACCACCTGGTCCCTCAGAGCTTCCATCTCTAGCCCTGTAAAATGGGAATGACTTAGTCACCCTGCTTAATTCACATGTCTCCTATTGAGGCCAACTAGAAAACATATAAAGGATGGTGTCAGATAGCATAATGGTTATGCAAGCAGACTCTCATGCCTGAAGCTCCAAAGTCCCAGGTTCAATCCCAGGCACCACCATAAGCCAGGGCTGAGTAGTGCTCTAGTTAAAAAAGAAAAGGGAGGAAGGGGCAGGCGGGTTAAGTACACATGGCACGAAGCACAAGGACAGGTGTAAAGATCCCAGTTGGGGCCCCTGGCTCCCCACCTGCATGGGGGGTCCGCTTCACAAGTAGCAGAGCAGGTCTGCAGGTGTCTGTCTTTCTCTGCCCCACTCTCTCTCGATTTCGCTCTGTTTATCCAACAACAACGAGGACGACAACAACAATGGCAACAAATGGGAAAAATCGCCTCCAGGAGCAGTGGATTCATAGTGCTGGCACTGAGCCCCAGAAATAACCCTGGAGGCATGAAGAAAGAAGAAGAAGGAAAAAAGAAAAAATATAAAAACACTTTGTTTTTGTTGTAAAGCACACAACGTCAGAACGACAGGTGCATAGAATGATAGGGGCTGAGCAGTGATACACCTGGTTAAGTGCACATAATAAGGACATAATAAGTTCCCACTCCCAACCTGAAGGGGAGAAGTTTTCATTAACAGTGAAGTAGGTCCGTAGGTGTTTATCTTTCTCTCTCTCCCCTTCCTCTCTCAATTTCTCTCTGTCCTATCAAACAAACAAAAAGAATGTCTGATGCGAGGATTTTACTTAGGCTTATGAGAAGACCCAAGGAGGAAAGGAGGTAGGATAGTAAAAGAATGGTCCTATCACAGTTCATCCCTAGTGAAATGGAGAGAGAGATTGCTAGACCACAAAGCTCTCCAAGAAAAGCCTGGCAAAGGTTAGTGGTGATGGTGTAGGGAGTACATTCTCAAATCACAGCACCCTATCCATGGAGTGCTTCCCAGGAAAATGCTCTGACACCTTTAGTCACTGGCTGGGAGTAGACAGGTCAATTTTTTTTTTAATGCAAACAGCAAGGTAATGGTTTTCATCTCACTAGTATAGCAAACTAGATCCCATTCTGGTTTTCCTTGTTTGAGTTCTATCTTGGTGTCATTTCTAGTTCTGCTGGAACAGGGGCTATCCTGAAGCCTGTGTGTGTGTGTGTTTGTTGTTGTTTGTTTGTTTTAGTTTGTTCTGATGTTGTTTTGGCCTCCAGGGTTATCACTAGGTGCTGGCACTATGAATCCATTGCTCATGGTGACCATTTTTTCCCATTTTATTTGATAGGACAGAGAGAAATTTGAGAGAGGAGGGGAAAGAGGGAGGGGGAGGGAGAGGGAGAGAGAGGCTGAGACCTGTGAAGCATCCCCTGCTGCAGATGGGGAGTAGGGACTTGAACCCAGATCCTCACACAGGTCCTTGCGCTTAGTACTATGTGTGCTTAATCAAGTGTGCCACTGCCCAGCCCCCTATCCTGAAGCCTTTGTCCGGAGCCCTACAAACTGCCTGTCTAAATTTCCACTTGATGTCTATCCTTGACCTATTGGAACACCCCAGCTCTGTGTGGAACTAATGAGTGTTTGTCTTTGCCATCACCTGCTCAAGACAACCACACTCTGGTCACCTTGGTCTGCCCATAGGACCAAAATTCTTCCCTGTATCTGTATTGGGTCTGTTCTTCCAGGGGTCAGCTCTAGTCTAAGGGTGGTTTTCAGTCTGAATCTGTCTAGATCTTAGGTTCTTCTACTAACTCATTATGGTTAATAATAGCTGGGTTCAGGCATCTTGGGCTCTTGTGTCATTCTCAAGTTTTGTGACATTTGACAAATCATCTAAACTCTGTGTCATTGTAAAATTGGGGTGTTAACACTGCCTAACCTGTAACGTTTTATGCTTTGCTTTGTAAAGTGCTTAAACGGTACTGAACACATGGAAACAATTCTATAAATGTTATCTGTTGTGATTATTTATGACCTCAAAGACTCCCCAGTGAGCAAATGGAAATACTTTATGCTACTAAAAAGAGAACAGGGGCCGGGTGGTGGCACACTTGGTTGAGTGCACATTTCAGTGCTCAAGGACCTGGGTTCAAGCCCCTGGTCCCCACCTGCAGGGAGAAAGCTTTTGTGAGTGATGAAGCAGGGCTGCAGGTGTCTCTCTTTCTCCCTCCCTATAACCTCTACCCTCATGTTTTCTGGCTAATACTTTTCAATAAATAAAGATAATGAGAGAGAAGAAGGAGGAAGGGAGGAGAGAGTAAGGGAGAGGAAGACATGTTTAGTGCGACTTTGGAAAGTCTTATTAGTTAAGTCTCAGGTCTTTGTGCTGAATCACTGGCCTGTTTTGGACTAAGAAACAGTTGGTCAAACTCATTTACATACAGCAGTTACTTCATTGACTGATGGCTTAATTCATATGACTTTGTCCTGGTCCACCTATTAGATCTTACTCCCAAAGCTCCATCCTCACCCCTGCTACCTATAGCTACAGCCCTGCTACCTATAGCTCTGATCCCTTCTACTCAGAGAGTTTGGGGGAGGCAGAGATTGAAGGAGAAAAGATGTGGGGGAACAGGAGCACTCCTGTTTAAGTGGTTTTGTGCGACTTGGCCTCTTCTTCATCTGCTTTTTCAGTAGGTTTGTTTTCTTAATTGCCTTGTTACTGCCTGAAATGGGGCCATCAATAACGGAAAACAGTGTAGAACATGGCCTGGAAAGATGGAAGTGATTTTGCAGGTCCAATTTGTTACTGTTCTGTATATAGAAATATACTAGACCTATTCCCAAAGGCACTAGTTCAGTATTGTATTTAGGTTTGATGAACACTGAATGGAAAGTTTAGTTAAAAACACTTCAGAAACAGCCTTGTAGCTTAACACAGAACTTCCATGGTCTCCTTCTCACTCACAGTTGCTCCCCCACCCCCACCCCCACCCCCAGACCTCCTTTTATCACTTCATTATCTCAAGCCAAATGTTGATTTGGTCAATTTCCTGTTTGAGTGGAAGCCAATGCCTTGAAGTTATTTCAGTATTGGGGCACTTAGAACTCAAGGTTTTCCTGCTATATTTCCACCATTTTAACACTTCATCTATTGTTTCTTTCCTTCTTTCTTCTTTTTCTTAATGACAAGCACCAATGGACATTTTTCAAGTCTACCACTTAATAAAGCCATGTGTTTCTGATACCCTCAACTTTTCTGGTCTTTTTTGATATGAATAGTCCTCAGAAGTGTTTAAACATTCTGTGCAAACAGAGGTACATTAAAGGAATTTTTTTTATAGGGAAGCTTTATTTAGGGAATTCATTTCTTTCCTGTATTTACTTATACAACCTTTCTATTTTTCATTTTTTCTTTCTTTTCTTTTCTTTCCTTTCTTTCTTTTTTTTTCTTATTAATAGGGGCTGGTAAATTGGAACTAGCTAGAATTGTTGATTACACAGCTCCAAATTGACTATCTCTGATATAAAAACACTTAGGTTTTTTTCTCAATTTCAGAGTTGTCCAGGAGGGTCACTTGACTCTTTGTTTTGTATCCGGGGAAACTGAGGGTCAGAGAGGTTATGTGATTTATCCAAGATTATCCATTTAGTTAATAAGACAATGATATTTTCCCTTCAGCCTGCTATCTCCTCAAGCGAAAGCGTGACAATGTCTGTATTGGTCTCTTTAATTCCTTCGCTCTCTGATTTTGTTTTCCAGTTTAGTAACTTTTAGTTGCTTTTAAAAGAAATCAGATTTGCTTAAGAATAATTTTCATGCAGTAAAGTTAGCTCACTTCAAGTGTGTACCTGGATAAAAATCAGCCTGATACACAAAGTGATACAACTAACTGGTCAACTGACATACAAAATATTTTTTTAAAAAATCCAAATTCTGCTGTTTCCCAATAGCCTGGCTCTTGATAATCATTTTTATGTCTTTCACAATAGCTCAGAGAAATGGTCTGTTGCCACATGGTGTTTTATATGATTTAATTTTCACCAGCTATCTTATATATATCCAGTAATCGGTTCCTTCTCCCCCTTTTTTTGTTATTGAATAACATCCTACTGTATTAATATTCACTAACTTGTTTATCTGTTCACTGGTTAGGAAACTAGTTGAATCCAGTTTCTAGATATTATGAATAAAATAGCTACCAACATGTGTACGCACATGTGACCGTGTGCTTTTAGTTCTCTTCATAAAAACCTAGATACTGAGCTGCATACTAAGCCTATGTTCACCCTTATAAGAACTGCCATGTTGTTTTTCAAATTACTTAGTCTGCCTATACTCTTACCATGTTTAATAGTTCCAGTTGACTGTTTCTTTGTCAACACTTGGGAATGTCAGTCTTGATAATTTAGCTACTTTAATTTGTATATAGTTGTATCCCATTGTTTTTCGTGTGTTTGTTTTGCTTCCAGGGTTATTGCTGTGGTTCGGTGCCAGCACTATGAATCCACTGCTCCTGGAGTCTACTTTTCCCTTTTTGTTGCCCTTGTTGTTGCCTTTGTTGTGGTTGTTATTGTTATTGTTGCTATAGCTGTTATTGTTGTTGGATAGGACAGAGAGAAATTGAGAGAGGAGAAGAGAGACACCTGCAGACCTGCCTCACCACTTGCGAAGCAACCCCCTTGCGGGTGGGGAGCTGGGAGCTCAAACCGAAATCCTTACACTTTGCACCATGTACACTTAACCTGCTGCATTACTGCCCAACCCCTGCAGTGCAGTTTTATATTCCCTTGTGATTAATGAGGTTGAGCTTCTTTTCTATCTGCATGTTTTTCTTTGGGAAAAAGATGTATCTTCAAAGTTCACGTCCAGTAAAAAATCAAGTCCTTTGTTTCCTATTATTGCAGCTTAAGAAATCTTTTTTATTTAAATAAACATATTTGTTTATTATTGGATATAGACAGAGAAATTGAAGGGAAAGGGGGAGGGAGAGAGGGAGAAAGACAGAGAAGCCTGCAGCCCTGCTTCACCACTTGTGATGCTCCCCCCCCACCACCACCACATGTAGAGAACAGAGGCTTGAACCCAGGCCCTTGTGCACTGTAATGTGTGTGCTTAACCAGGTGTGCCACTGCCTGGTTCCTTAATTTAAGAATTTTTTTTTTGTCTATTCTGAACTTAAGTTCTTTATTTGTTCTATCATGCAAAAATATTCCTCCCAGTCTGTCTTGAGTTTTCATTTTCTGTACCTTTCAAAAAACAAAATATTTTGATTTTGATGGAATTCACTTTTTAATTTTTTTATGGTTTAGTATTTGTGTACTCTGTCTAAAAAAAAAAAAACCTGCCTAATTCACAAAAACCAACTTTCTTCTATGTTTTATTTCAGAGTCAACTTAGTTTCAGATTTTTCAATTGTGTTTATAATCCACTTTAAAATTAATTTCTATGTGGAATATAAGTCCATTTTGCATCTTCACTGTTCACACAGAGCTTTCCTCTGCATGCCTGCCACCTGCTTCTCAATCAGTCTCTCTGCTTATGCCATTCCCAGGCACCATATAGATACCTCATAAGTGTGCTTCTCAAGTTTTCTTTTTTAAATTTTTTTATATTTATTTATTTTCCCTTTTGTTGCCCTTGTTTTTATTGTTGTAGTTATTATTGTTGTTGTTATTGATGTTGTCGTTGTTAGGACAGAGAGAAATGGAGAGAGATGGGGAAGACAAAGGGGGAGAGAATGATAGACACCTGCAGACCTGCTTCACAGCTTGTGAAGCGACTCCCTGCAGGTGGGGAGTCAGGGGCTCGAACTGAGATCCTCGTGCCAGTCCTTGCGCTGCGCGCCAGCTTCTCAAGTTTTCTTTTTCTTTTTTTTCCCCTTGCTTCCAGGGTTATTATCTTTGGAGCTCGGTGCCAGCACTACAAATCCACTGTTCCTGGTGGCCATTCCCCACCCCAGTTTTATTGGATAAGACCTTTTCCCAAGAATTGTATCAGTTGAGATATGGACACAAATTGGAGATTATTTATTGAAAAATATTGGTATAGTCACAGCAAAACAACTTTGGACTTATAAGCTCTGCCTTTCTGCTCTAAATCAATTGCAGGCTTCTTTGCAGGGCTATTCCCTCAATCCTTCTCCTCAAACTTCCAACTCCACTTCTTCTTCCTCTTCTCAGACTTTCTGTCATGCCAGAAACTCAGACATTCTCCCATTTTTCTGCTGGGCCTGTAGCTGCCTCACAGACTTGCCCATGCCTGGCTGTCCATGGCTTTAACAAAAAATGGGGATGGAGGGGAATGGCATGGTGCCACTTATAATTTATGGAAATCCTTTCTCCTTTCCTTTCTCCTCCCCTGCCTCTAATGTTACATCTGATTCCTTACAACTACCACTTCTTCCTACTGTGCCAGGTAACTCACTCAACCCCTTCCTAACTCCTCATCCTCCTTTGCCTTCACCCACAATAGACCCAGATTTGCCTACCATTGATAAAAACAGAAAAATTCCTATTGAGCGAAGCCTTAAATTTGATGCCTTTCCCATGCTCCCTAAAAGAGAAGGAACTGAAATGGAATATAAAGTTTGGCCAGATCAGGTTCCCGGAGATATCTCACACAGTCAGTTAGTGGGTGAGAGTGCCTTTACTTCTCCCAGTGAACATATGAACATTAGAAAAAAAAAAATGGCGGGCACCTTGCTGTGCAATCAGCAGTCAGAATAAGTGATAAGTTACCTAGCACTAATGTAGAGTCTTTCAGCTCTGTTATTCAGGAAGCCACAGAGCCCTACAGAGAATTTGTGGACAGGTTACAAGAAGCTACCAGTAGACAAGTAGACAATAAAGAAGCAGCCAGAATTTTAATTAAATGACTATGAAAATGCAAACCAAGGTTGTAAAGGAATTCTTGGACCACTTAAGGATGTAGATTTAGTATTTCTCAGATGATAAAAACATGTACTGAGGTACAAACTCAGACCCATAAAGTACATGTTATGGGTGCATTTAATCAGGCCACATATGTGGCAGGCTCAGTACAGCCCATGCAAAACAAGGTTTATTTTAAATGTAATAATGAAGGCCATTTACAAAAGAATTGCAAAATGAATCTCAAACAGTTTGATTAAAAGATATCTGGAGATGACATGTATTTAAAACCTCCCTTAACCAAATGCCCACTTTGTAAAAGAGGCTTTCACTGGGCAATCCACTGTCTATCCAGAACTTATGCAAGAGATAATTCTCTGCCAGATAATAATAAGCAGGGCCCTAGCTCTCCAGCCTGCATAGCTATGAGGACTGTTGGATGACTCTGAAGGATAGTCACTTACTACAGGCATGAATCTTAATAGATTGCTTAACTGTGTCACTTATGTCTTTAACCTTCTAGTCTCTCTATGGAGAAGTGACTTATTTGAATATGAGATATATATGTATGTATTGACTCAAGTTTATCCTAAAGCCATTGCTGATCGTGGTATGCTGTTATACACAACTGTGTATTTTAACCAAAAGTGAAAGGATAGAAACTGTATCCACCAGTGTTTGGTGTCCTCTCCCCATAGCTTTTACAGATGTTTTGCTACTGTGCTCTAGTTAACCTCTCTAGTGTTCGAGCACATTCTAGAATTATTGGTACTGACCATGCAGGACATATACTGACCAGCTATTAATTCCCAGTCCTTTTACTTAAGTGCTAAGCTCTAGTTAAATCATTGGATATTTCTCTGGTATAGTATGAGCCATGGTTTCTTTATGCCTAGACTGGTGTGAGGAGTCCTCCCTTTATGGGTGTTTTTCTCGGTATACTTTTTTAATGTTGACTCTGAAAAATGGATGTTTCACACATCCCTCAGTTTGCTAAATTGAAATTTACTCTCTGTGGACACTGTTACAGGCTTCATATATACCACCTGTCGCACAGAAAGCAACCCATGTTTGTGAACACTTTGCTTTTTTGCTGCTGAGGTATTCCTTATTACACGGACTATGACCCTTTATATGTTTCTAGATTAAGGCTTATTTCTTCTAAACATGCATTTCACATGCCTTACTACCCCAATAGATGAGTTATTGCAGAATGCCATATGTACCCTTTAAGGGCTATTTCTCATACATGAATAGAATACAAAGAGCTTTATGTATTTTAAGTTTTGTACTGAATAATTCTAATAGCTGCTAAGCATTACTTTTCTCCACAGAGCTATTCCTTCTTCAGCAGATGCCTCATGATTTGTCTATTCTTTGCAATTAAAATCAATAAAATTACTAACTTAAGGCATAGGGTATGTTTGTTCTAGTTTATCATTCACAGGTCCTGTTTGGATCCATACTGAACAGTTAAACCCTTCTCATCTGCGAACTCCTCACAAGAACACGAGCCGACGCATGGATTGCAGCAGTCCAACAACACCGACACATGGATTGGAGCAGTCCAACACCCTGGATATTCCATGCTTGCCACTCAGGAGCCACTTGAACTTGGGGACACCTCTGTAAGTCTCTGTTCTGAGCTTCCCTGAATGATGGACCATCTCTGGGTTAGACCACAGGTCTTTAGGCTAACAGGGCCTTATCTGATACCCAGTTATTGTGCCCACACTCTGGGGGGTGAAGGCAGAGCTTGTAGGGGTAACCCTAGAATCACTGAAGATTTGCTTATTTCTCCTGTGCTCATATATAGACTGCACATCTTGTTCATGTCTATAATCAAAAGTGGGGAATTGTGGTGACACAGTATACTGGCGACCATAGATGGAAGTCCCGACACAGTGCTGACATCAGCCTTGGCAACAGAATATGCAGTGATCTGTGCAGGCGCATAGTGGACTGTGGGTGGATCCAGTCTGCTGGTGTACAAAGCATTGTGGGTAGGCTGGATAGACTTAAAAATATAGCCAGCTGGAAGTCACTCTCTCCCTCTTTGGCTGCTGCTTTTTCTCCTGGTCAGAAGCAGAGGTGCACCATGGCTACTTTTCCTTGGAAGTGAACACGTTTGACTCTGCTAGCTGGTAAACTTTTAGACCACTCTATAGCCATGAGCAACCTTTTCCAGAGCTGATAATTGTTTATCTTATGGGACTAAACTTTTGATAACTATGCTCAGACTTTATGGACCTAGTGTACTCTTAACCCTTGATGATAAGTGCTTATTTTGCCTTTTACTTGTCTCACCCTAATAAACCTTGTATTGCTTAAACCACTTTCCAGCTTCCCGCTGTGAATCCTTTCACACTCCTCAGCAGCCCCCAACCAAACCTTTTTTAAGTTAAATTACAACATGGGGGGAGATGGCATCATTACAAATAAATCATGCTCCCAGACATACTTCAACTTAGATATCATTTCTGAAAGCCTAATTTTGGGGGGTTCCATGTGGTCTTGTCCCTTTGATCTTGTCCAGTACTCACAGTCCCTCAGCCAGGCACTAAACTGGTAGTAGAGAGAGACTCCCTGAGAAAGAGTTGGAAGTTTTGCAACATCAAGCCATAGCCGTCTTATCACAAGGAAGAAGAGCTGGTGCCTTCAGTGATGAAATTTTCAGAGGGTAATAATCTACATCCCAGCATATGTTCTCATGCTCTCATAAGACACTCCAAGAAGAATGAATGTGTGACCTGGTGGTGGTGCATCCATTAGAGCACACACCTTGCCATGTATGAGAACCCAGGTTCAAACACCTGGGAGAAAGCTTCATGAGTGGTAGAGCAGTGCTATAGGTGTGTGTCTCTCTCCCCTTCAGTATTTTCTGTCTCTGTCAGAACAGGAAAAAAAAAAAAAAAGGCTGCTGTGAGCAGTGGAGGAGTTGTGTAGGCACCAAGCCCCACCAGTAATACTGCTGGGGGAAAAAAGCGGGGACTGGGTGGTTGCATAGCATGTTAAGTGCACATGGCACAAAGTGCAAGGACTGGTGCATGGATGGGTGCCAGGACTGGTTTAAGGATCCTGGTTCGAGTGCCCAGCTCCCCACCTCGGGGGTCACTTTGCAAGTGGTGAAGCAGGTCTGCAGGTGTCTGTCTTTCTCTCCTCGCCTCCTCTCTGATTTCTCTCTGTCCTATCCAACAACAATAACAGTAACAATAACAACAACAAGGGCAACAAAATGGGAGAAATGCCCTCCAGGAGCAATGGATTCATGGTGTTGGCACTGAGCCCCAATGCCCAATGATAACCCTAGAAGCAAAAAAAAAAAAGGCAAAAAGAAAAGGAAACCCGATCTTTGTGGGGTCCTTGAGCATAGTACTATGGGTACTATGTATGCTTAACCAGGAGTTAAGTTAACCAGGTCACTGCCTGCCCACTCTATTTTTATATGTATTTAACTGTGGTGTCAAGTAATGAACTCAGACCCCACACATGCCCATGTTTATCAAGGAGGGGAGTGGAAAGACACACAGTAATACAAAGGCATCACTCCATCACCTCTGGCAGTCTCCCAGGTGGTGCTGGGCTCAACTGTGGGACCTCATATGTGGTGAGGTGAATGCTTCCCAGGGTAAGCCCCCATTTCCAAGCTCATTTATTCTATAAAATGTTCTGAGCTAATCCCCTTCCATCATAAATACAGATAGTTACTTAATATGGAGAAATAGAGAATAATTACTCTTCAAACTTGGCTATCCAGATATTGTTTTTCTGTCTCTCCAGGAAAATTATTATTATTGTTAATATTATTTTTTGCCTTCAGGGTTATAACTGGGGCTCGGTGCTGGCACTAGGAATCTGTCGCTCCTGATAGCCTTTTTTTTTTCCTTTTTATTGGATAGGACAGAGAGAAATTGAGCGAGGATGGAGAGGTAGAAAGGAAGAGAAAGATAGACACCTGTAGATCTGCTTCTGCAGCTTGTGAGGCAACAACCCTGCAGGCTTGGACCAGGCGCTTCAACCTGGATCCTTGTGCTTAGTACTATGTGCACTTAACCACCACCCCCAGGAAAATCATTTACACAGAGTAGTTTCATATAAAATTAGTGATCTCTCCCCTCATCTGCTGTTAGTACACATGCACCCCCACCACCACCCTTCTTGTAGAATTTAGCGACAGACTATGCAACTGAGTGAAGAGAAAATTCTTGCCATGATAGTGACTAGAATTTAATGTTCTTAGTCTATACAATTACTTAAGGCAAGATTGGTTTCCTTCTTTCACACTAGTTTTATGGTGACTAAGTACCATTATTTTAAACTCCTTAGCACTTAGTCTTTGAAAATAAAGAACAAAGCCATGCTACAGTGAAAATGTTGTTATTGAAGAGAAATGACCCCAGCTTTGTATTTATGTAAATGTATAAACACTATATCCATAGATACATGCACTTTGTATCTACATATATATATATTATATATACACACACACACATATATTAGCCATAAATGTATCCACTTTGTATCTACATATTGTGAGTGCATTAGGGAATATATGTTGCCTGCATATAGACAAGTATAGCTGCTACCCACCCAAAAGCAGGATCAATGAGCTAATGTATTTGAATGCTACATACATTTCGAAGAGCCATAGATTAATTAGATCGATACAGCCTCACCAGAAGTTGCTTAGTATTATTGTTCCAAGTCAGGCTGCAAAAAAGACAGAGGGATTAATTAAGCCTTACACCAGGCAAGACCAGAGGCTGAATTAAAAGGCTCCTGACTGTAAGTCCAGGAGGAGCATTTTCTAGTTGAAGGTCACACGGCTGGTCGCCAGGCTCCATTACTCACTTTAAACTGTAAACTAACTAGAGCTGGTGAGTCAGGCTTGTTTCCTTTCTCTTCTCTTCCTGCCATCCCTAGGGGAGGGCTTCTCAATTCAAAGAAACTCAGGAGAAACAGGCCACTTACTGTGAATAATCTGAAACAATCTATAAATTCAAAAGCAGTAGAAATTCCTAGAAGGGACAGAGTGTTATAAGAATAAACGGGTTAGTATTTTAAAGACAGAACTGCCCTTGTTTAATATCAAGGGAGTGTTAACAGGACATAGGTTTTACAGTGACTTTCATTATTTATGTACAGTCTAGAGTGGCCTCTGTGACTCTACACTTCAGGAAGTGCAGCCCAGGCACTGGGGCCAAGACATTTTTAAAACAGAGGGTTTTTTTTTCCCCCTTTTCTGTCATCTTTGAAGACAACAATAGCAGTGTCTGCAAGTATGAACCGTCTGCTTATGTCACAGATACACAGAACTCTTTCTTAGAACCTTTAGATTGATTCAGCATATTGCTTCAAGAGGAAAAGTTTATGGGCAAAAGGATACATTGCATAAATACAAAAGCTGGAACGTGGCAATTTAAGAGAAGTAAGAAGAATGTTACGTATCTGATGACTGTCGAGAATGAAAAATAATTTTCTCAAATATATTTCTATTAGTAATTTAATGATGATTAGCATTATTGTAAGATAACAGGGGTATGATTCCATACAGCTCCCACCACCAGAGTTCTGTGTCCCATCCCCTCCATTAGAAGTTTCCCTATTCTTTACCCCTCTAGGAGTATGGACCAAAAATGTTCATGGGGTGCAGAAGATGGGAATTATGGCTTCTGTAATTGCTTCTCTGCTAGACATGAGCATTGGCCGGTGGATCCATACCCCCAGCCTGTTTCTATCTTTTCCTCATAGAAAAATAATTTTTTTAAAAAAAGAACTTTATTGGGCCCAGGTGGTGGTACACCTGGTTAAGTGTACACATCACAGTGCACAAGGACCCTGGGTTCTAGCCTCTGGTCCCCACCTGCAGGGGGAAAGCTTCAGGAGTGATGAAGCAGGGCTGCATGTCTCTTTCCCTCTCTATCTCCCCCTCCCTTCTCAATTTTTCTCTGTCTCTATCCAATAATAAATAAATAAAAGAAAAATACTGAAAAATAAACACAACTTAAAAATTAAATAATAAAAATGTTTTGAAAAATAGAGATAAGGACAGGACTGTAGAGAAAATGGGCATACAGACAGAAAGATAGTCATACATAGAAAGTCAGCCTATACCTGTGACCTTGGGAGAACTACTGCATTTTCTAGTGGAAGGGAATGAAGACACGGAATTCTGGTGATGGGAACAATCAGGAATTGTACCCCTGTCATCTTATAATCATGTGAATTAATATTACATCACTAATTAGAAAATTATTATTTCTTTATTTTCCACCAGGGTTTTTGCTGGGGCTCAGGGTTAGCACTACAAATACACTACTGCTATTTTTTCCCTTTTTTTTTCTTTCCAACTTTTATTAGATAGGACAGAGAGAAACTGAGAGGGAAGGGGGAGATAATGAAGGGGAGAGAAAGAGAGACACTTGCAGACCTACTTCACCACTCATGAAGCATCTCCCTTGCAGGTCTGAAGCAGAGTCTCAAACCAGGGTCCTTGTGCTAGGCAATATGTGCGCTTATAACCTGGTGCACCACCACCCAACCCACAAAAATTATTTAAAATAAATAAACAAATAAAATAAAATAAAAGGAGTTTTAGATTCACAGTAGAATTAAATAGTAGCACAGAGTTCCCATTGTCCCCAGTCCTTCATCTAAACAGTCTTTCCATTTCTCAGAACAAGTGGAACATTTGTGATTAAGTGATGAACCAACATCAGTGACAACATCATTAATCTCAAAATGCCCACTGTTTACTTTACTGTTCACTCATGCTATTCTCCCCTAATACAGAATGGCAAGTTACCACCATGATAGGATCAGACTTCATCATGCCACTGCCTTGAAAGCCCTCTGTGTCCTCCTCCCCAGGCACATGGCAACAACCCACGATCCTTTTACTATGTACATCGTTTTGCTTTTTCCACAATGCCCTCTAGTTAGAATCATATAGTATGTATCCTTTTAAGAATGGTTTGTGGGAGTCAGGTGATAGCGCAGCAGGTTAAGCGCACGTGGCACAAAGCACAGGGACCAGCGGAAGGATCCTGGTTCAAGCCCCGGCTCCCCACCTGCAGGGGAGTTGCTTCACAAGCAGTGAAGCAGGTCAGCAGGTGTCTGTCTTTCTCTCCCCCTCTCTGTCTTCCCCTCCTCTCTCCATTTTTCTCTGTCCTATCCAACAATGATAACATCAATAATAACTACAACAATAAAACAACAAGGGCAACAAAAAGAATTAATTAATTTAATTTAATAAAAAATAAAAAAAGAATGGTTTGTTTCCATTGATAATATAAAATCAAAGTTCTTGGTGTTGTTGGCTGCCTCCACTGTTGGAGAAACCCTGATATCTTGATAGACTTATGATGCCTGTTATTTCTCTACCAAACTACTCAACTATTTTTCTTTTTTTTTTTTAAATATTTCTTTATTTTCCCTTTTGTTGCCCTTGTTGTTTAACGTTGTTGTGGTTATTAATGTCGTTGTTGTTGGATAGGACAGAGAGAAATGGAGAGAGGAGGGGAAGACAGAGGGGGAGAGAAAGATAGACACCTGCAGACCTGCTTCACCGCTTGTGAAGCGATTCCCCTGCAGGTGGGGAGCTGGGGGCTCGAACTGGGATCCTTACGCAGGTCCTTGCGATTTGCACCACGTGCGCTTAACCCGCTGCGCCACCACCCGACTCCCAACTATTTTTCTTAATTATGAACATCAGTGCTTAATTATGAACATCAGCGACATGTCAGAAATTCTTTGTTATCTCTGTACTTAGTTCTGTCTCTAGTCCACAGGGGTGTTTTGGTCACATGTCAGGGTAAACACAGGCTAACATGAAGCTGGTTATGTCTACATCCTTGGGGTAAGGTCAGAATTGGCAGAGTAAACAGAGAAGATGATATAATCACTACAACTGAAGATAACAAGTCTGATACAGAGGGTCTACATACTAGGAGAGAGATCATTCAACTATGCATGCCTTTAAGATGGTTCTGTATATCTATAAAATGTTTATACTTGACATAGCTGTATGCACAGAGATGCAATACACAGAGGGACAATGAGACATCAGGAAAGATTGGAGAGATTAGGCCAACACAAGCAGAAAATTAGGAGACCCACATGTGGGAGACATTTTGGCAGAAGCCTGAGACATGAATGAAACTCTGCTACCTGGCATCCAGAAACACCAGAAAAAGAGTGTGTGTGTGTGTGTGTGTGTGTGTGTGTGTGATTTCTTTTTTGATAGCTTTTTCTTTTTTGACAGCTTTATTCCTTCCCTTGCTCTCCTTTCTCCTGCCCCTCAACTTCCATCCTTTCTCCATCCTTTCCTTCTTTTCCTTTTTTTTTGGGGGGGGGGTCATTACTGGAATTTCACTGCTCCAAGCAAATATTTGTAATCTAGTAATTTAGTGAAGGTAGTATAGTAATGATTTCTCTAGTAGATTTAGTTTTTTGTATCATATTTTAAAAGTTATTACTATACTCATCTCTCTCTCTCTCTCTTTGTGTGTGTGTGTATGTGTTTGAATGTACAGTTGTTCCAACATCTGTTGGAAATATATACTGCCTCTTATATTATTATTTCTATTTCTTTATCAAACATCATGTGATTTTCTTGATGTCTATTTCTGAGATTTCTGGGTTAATTTTCTGGTTTTCTTTTTCTTTCTTTTTTTTTTTTGCCAGTATCACATGGTCTCAATGTCTGTTGCTATATTAAAAATTTTAATTTTAAATTCATAAAGTGCTTTGTCTTCTAACTTTGTTCTTTTCTGTTAGTGTGGGGTTGGTGATTCTGGGTCTGTCCATTTAAACTTTGGAATCAGATAGTAAATGTATACAAAAAAAAACCCAACTTGTTGGAGTTTTTATTGCAATTACAATGGATTTATAACTCAGCTTGGGAAGTAGTGCTATCTTGACAACAATGATTCATTTCTTCCTTTCTATAAACATGGAATAAATACCCCTCACTTACTGAGTTCCTTTTTTGACAATCTTTCATTAGAATTTCATAGTTCTTCTTAGCTGAATCTTGTAAAAATTCTTCTAGATGTCATCCTAAGTGTTTCACTTTCCTTAGTGCATGTGTTAGTACTAGTGCATTTTAATGCCTAATATCACTTGTTAATTGTTGATAGAAAAACATTTGATTTTGTACAATCACTTGCTCTAATTGTTTTTTGGTTCCTGGAGATTTGTTTATTTATTTGGTTAATTCTTTCAAATTTCTATATAACCAATGATGCTAATTGTAAACAAATACAGTTTGGTTGCTTCCTTCTTGACCTGAATAATTTTTATTTCCTTGTCTTATTATGTCATTTCAAGTCATTTTTTTTTAACTAGTTCATGTTCTCTAATAAAAAAAAATAAAGGAATTGATTTTCAAGTTGACAACATAGGTAATGGAGAGACAACATAATGTGAATGATTTCTTTTTTTCTTTCTTTTTTTTTTTTTTTTTTGTCATCCAGGGTTATCGCTGGGGTTTGGTGCCAGCACTATGAATCCACTGCTCCTGGTGGCCATTTTTACTGGATAGGACATAGAGAAATTGAGAGAGGGAGGAGGAGATAAATTGGAGAGAGAACGATAAACACTTGCAGACCTACTTCACTGCTTGTCAAGTGACCCCTCTGCAGGTTGGGAGCCAGGGGCTTGAATCCAGGTCTTTGTGCTTTGTACTATGTACACTTAATCTGTTGTGCCACTGCCTAACTCCCTGGTACTCCTGTGAAAGACTTTCATGCTTGAAACTCTGAGGTACCAGATTCAATCCCCAGCACCATCATAAAACAAAGCCAAGCAGTGCTCTGTGCTCTCTTTTTAAAATAAAGAACTGTTGTTTAAAAAATAACAACATTGGGGGAGTTGGGCGGTAGCGCAGAGGGCTGAGCACAGGTGTCGCAAAGCGCAAGGACCTGTGTAAGGATCCCGGTTCAAGCCCCTGGCTCCCCACCTGCAAGGGAGTCTCTTCACAGGCGGTGAAGCAGGTCTGCAGGTGTCTGTCTTTCTCTCCCCCTCTCTCTTCCCTTCCTCTCTCCATTTCTCTCTGTCCTATCCAACAGTGATGACATCAATAACAACAATAACTACAACAGTGAAAAACAAGGGCAACAAAAGAGAAAAATAAATAAATATAAAAGAAAAAAAAATAACAACATGGGGAGCTTTGGCTTTAGAATGGTCACTGACTAACAGTTTCTGAATTTCTAACTTCTAATTTGATGTAAAAGTATTCAGGGAGGGACTCAAAATTATAGCCATCTAGACTGAGACTATTGAATTTTCAGTGACTGGACATAGTAGACTAACAATTAATATTGATTGATTAGTGTTAAGATTTAATGTTGGTGGAGTCAAGTGGTGTCACATTTCTTTAAGCGCACAGTACTAAGTATAAGGACTCACCCACATTAGCCAGATTGAGCACCAGGCTCCCCATCTGCAGGGGGTCTCTGCTTCACAAATGCAAAGCAGGTCTCTATCTCCCCTTCCCCTCTCAGTTTCTCTCTACCCTATCCAAATAATGGAAAAAAAAAAATGGCTTCCAGGAGCAGTAGATTTATAGTGTGGACACTAAGCCCTAGTGATTACCCTGGAGGCAAAAAATATATATAATGTTTTATGAATGACTCACAGATAGTGAGGCTCTATATCAAATTATAAGGAGTCACAGTGACCTATGAAATAGCTGATCCAGAACAGGAGGTGAGATGAGGCTCCTACTCACCCAACCCCATTACCAAGTAGAATCTGAAAATGAGGCTATTATTCCTCTAGTTCCCCTGGTATGTAAATAGCCTTGTGAAGAAGCTATCCCTCTTCTGTCAATAGTCCTCTTTCTACATTTGATTGAAGTTTGCAGCCAGCAGCCTTGTCAAACCACCCCCCAGGACATTTGTGTACTTCTATTAAGTGTTTGAATAGAATTCTAACTTGGGAGGCTGTGTGCAAGGACTTAACCTTCCTGTTAGGCATCTGAGAAGTTTCCGAGGTGAAGACAGCAACACTAAATGAATCTGCGTGGTTTTGTACACGAGCAAAGTGCATATCTGGACAACTTTGCATTTCTGAAAGCCTATCAACAGTGTGTGGAATGAGAGGAAAGCCAACGTGGAGTGTGTATAATATTAAGTCTTTTTAAAAAATTTATTGGTGGTTTAATATTGATTTACAAAATTGCAAGATAACAAGGGAACACCAGCAGAATTCTGTATCCCTATTTCCTCTACTGGAAGCTACTGTTATTCTCCTGAGGTTGTAGATATGGGTTAACTATTATTTCTACCAATATCTGACTATGTTTGTATATACTTGCCTTTTCTAAATTTTATAAAATGTAAACACTGACAAGACCATAGGATAAGAGGGGTACAATTCCCACCACCAGAGTTCCATATACCATCCCCTCCCCTGATAGCTTTTCTATTCTTTAACCCCGTGGGAGTGTGGACCCACGGTCATTATGGGGTGCAGAAGGTAGAAGGTCTGGCTTCTGTAATTGCTTCCCCGCTGAACATGAGCATTGACAGGTCGATCCATACTCCTAGCCTCTCTCTCTCTCTTTCCCTAGTGGGGCAGGGCTCTAAGGAAGCAGAGCTCCAGGACACATTGGTGGGGTTATCTGTCCGGGAAGTCCGGTTGGTATCATGGTAGCATCTGGTGGCTGAAGAAGAGTTAATATATAAAGCCATACAAACTGTTGATTAATCATGAACCTAAAGGCCTTTTTTTCTATGATCCCATCTTCTCTTCCTTTCCAAGTCACACATATACCAGTCATTACATCCAAATATATCCCTCCCTTTTTCCTCTTCTCTCTCCAGGTCCTTATAGAATTGGAGTTCAGAAGCCTTTGGTCAACTCCATATCATTCCTCTCCCTCTAGGAGTATGGATCAAAATTATTTTGGGGGTGCAGAAGATGGGAGTTCTGGCTTCTGTAATTGCTACTCCACTGAACATGGGCATTGACAGGTGGAAGGTGGATTCATAGTAAATACTTTTTTCCCCCAGGGCACTGCTCAGCTCTGGCTTACGGTGGTACAGGGAATTGAACCTGGGACTTCAGAGCCTCAGGCATGAGAGTCTCTTTGCATAACCATTATGCTATCTACCTACCCAGCCCGTAGATTCATATCCCCATTCTGTTTCTGTATGATATTAAGTCTTGAGAGGTTGTGATAACTTTATTCAACCTGGAAACTTCACAAGTTACTCCCAAACTCTCCCCTTTAATTGGAGGAAAAAATCATGGAGGCAGCTTGATGATCACTTACTGCTTCATTAGCTACTGGAGTAAGTTGGCAATGATTTTTGGAATGGGCAAAGCCGGTGTTTAGTTCAAAGTTGCCCCTTAATTTGAATGTGCTCAATTGTATGATAATTAATATATGGAGAGGGGGCTGGGTGGTGAAGCACCTGGTTGAGCACACATGTTACCATGTGCAAGGACCTGGGTTCAAGTCCCTGCAGGAGGAAAGCTCTGAAAATGGTAAAACAGTGTTGCAGGTATCTCTCTCCTTCTCTATTACCCTCTTCCCTATTGATTTCTGGCTGTATATATCCAATAAGTAAATAAAGATAATACATTTCTTCATATATTTGGAGAGACACATTTCCCATGCTATTATCCCAGAAGCTTGGTACCTTCAGAATGATTGTCTATAGATCTGATTGCTTTTACTCTGAAAATACACTCTACTCCCAGGTATTCAAAAAAACATTTCTATTGTGTAGGAAAATAACACTTCATGAGTAGTGAAGCAAGTCTCTTTTTCTCTCTCCCTCTCTATCTCCCCCTCCTCTCTCAAGTTCTCTCTGTCCTATCCAATAAGATGGAAAAAATGGCCTCCAGAAGCAGTGGATTGATAGTGCCAACACCGAGCCCCAGTGATAACCCTGGTGAGAAAAAGAAAAATAAAAAAAGAAGGGAAAATAGCAAGCAAAATATGCAAAAGGTCTTACTCAAATGATGCTAACATTCACAATTAAGTGTTCTTGTTCTATCAAGGCTTACTTGATAAAAACATTTCTTTTTCTTTTTTTAAATAATAAATTTTTAAAGTTTATTTAGTTATTTATTTAAGAGAGGAGACATTAACAAAACCATTGGATAGGAGGGATACAACTCCACACAATTCCCATCACCCGATCTCCATATCCCATCCCCTCCCCTGATAGCTTTCCCATTCTCTGGGAGTATGGACCCAGGGTTGATGTGGGTTGCAGAATGTAGAAGGTCTGGCTTCTGTAATTGCTTCTCCACTGAACATGGGTGTTGACTGGTCGATCCATACTCCCAGTCTGCCTCTCTCTTTCCCTAGTAAGGTGGATCTCTGGGGAAGCGGAGCTCCAGGACACATTAGTGGGGTCGTCAGTCCAGGGAAGTCTGGTCGGCATCCTGCTGGCCTCTGGAACCTGGTGGCTGAAAAGAGAGTTAACATACAAAGCCAAACAAATTGTTGAACAATTATGGACCTAAAGTCTGGAATAGTGCAGATGAAGTGTTGGGGGGTACTTACTGCAAAAAACTCTTGTGTACTTCTGCTTTCAGGTATGTATTTTGCCCTAGTTTATGGATATGTGTGAACATATGCTCTATCTCAGGGTACCTGGTCTACATATAGGTTTTGGGACTTTGTTAGGAAGTGAACCACCTGGAATGGGATTAGAGAATACTATGAAAGGAAAGGTCTCACCCGAGTAATGAAGCTGAAGGGTTGTCACTCCACACCTGAAGTCTCTGGATAGTCTTTTTTTAAATAATAAATTTTTTGAAGAAAAGTTATTATTGATGCTACACACTCAGCATGCTTCCCAATACAAAGATGACTTTCTCTATTAACATTCATTGAACTATTTTATTTATTTGTTGGAAAAGTCATAGTGCGAAACAGCTTCCTCTTGCACTTGGTATGTATATCATACTTATTTACAGCCAACTGAGAAAGCAAGTTATCATATCCTTTAAAATTTTTTTATTATCTTTATTTATTTATTGGAAAGAGACAGCAAGAAATTGAGAGGGAAGGGGGAGATAGAGAAGAAGAGAGACAAAGAGACATTTACAGCCCTGCTTCACCACCCAGAAATTTTTCCCCCTATAGGTGGGGGGAAAAAAGTGCAATGTTCTTATATATTGCAACATGTAAACTTAACCAGGTGTGCCTACCACCCGGCCTTGACAATTATCATAGCCTTAATAAGCTTGGTCCAGATCCATATTAGAAAAAGGCATCATCCTTCTCAAAATCCTACATCTGCATTTAATTCTGGAAGGTGAGGAGGTCAAGAAAATCTAGGTCAGCTATAATAGTCTTGGAGGTGGCTGCAATGAGTTAGATGGTGCCACTGCTCACCAGCTTGGGTTGTGTTTCCCATTCCCAGTGGCTCTGTTCTCCTTTCTCCTCTCTTTCCCTGCACACTTACAGCTAGCTCTCCTCCATTGTTTCTGCAGACAGCATCATCTTTTGTTTCGTTTTCTCGCTCCTCTCTTTACACTGTAAGCAAGTGCATGCGACAAAGCACATATACTTGTGCAGTGATTTATTTTTCTGTGTATACTCTTCTGTAAATTCTTGTCTATTTAAAAAGTGTAGGTATGTACGTGGTTGGCTATGGAATATAGCCCTATAGAGCAGGCTATCAGTAGAACCATTCGGGCAACACACACACACACACACACACACACACACACACACACACACACACACCTTACCCAAACCCAGGGAACCTTTAAAGTGGGTCCAGAGAGATTACCCAGCCTTAGCACACCAGTATTTAATGCCTGACATCACAGGTTCAAATCCCTGTAATATCCTCTCTCATGAAAATTTCTCTCTGTTTCCCTCTGTCTCTATTCAATAAGAAATAAATAGATGAAGTATATGATATGATGAAACAAATCACCTTTGAATCTTCTCCCTCTCTATTGCCTTTTTTACCCTTTGCTTTTGTAATAATTGTAGATTCATGTTTACTTTTGAGAAATCATAAAGATGACATGCCATTTACTCAGTTTCTGACAAATATAAATATTGTTTCAGTATAGAATAAAACCACAGAGGGGGCCAGGTGGTGGTGCACCATATTAAGTGCACGTATTACCTTGTGCAAGGGCCCAACTTTGAGCCTCTGGTCCCCATTTGCAAGGGGAAAGCTTCACAAGTGATGAAGCAGTGTTGCAGGTGTCTTTCTATCTCTCTCCCTCTCTGTCATCCCCTTTCTTTTTGATTTCTGTATGTCTCTATCCAATAAATAAGATATAAAAAATTAGAATAAGACCACAGCTAGCATATTGACATTGAAAGTACACACTTACTCTGGTTTAACTCTTCTTTTAAAATTTTTTATTATCTTTATTTACTGGGTAGAATCAGAATCGAGAGGGAAGGGGGAGCTAGAAAGGGGGAGAGACAGAGAGACACCTACAACAATGCTTCACCACTTGTGAAGCTTTCTCCTTGCAAGTGGGGAGTAGGGCTTGAACCAGGGTCCTTTCACAGTGTAATATGTGTGCTCAGCCAGGTGCACCATCACCCAGCCCTGGCGTTTAACTCTTTAAAAACCATCTTTTCTCTGTGTGGGCATGCTTAATTCAATGCAGGCTTTTCAGCAGCGTGCACTCATCTGACTGCCACCTAAGCCATTATACCAAAGATAATCTGATAGCTGTAACAGACACAGTCCTCAAGCGCCTTCTTGTTCTTCTCTTCCTTTTCAATATGTCCCTGAAGTCCATGGCCTTTTAAAGGACAGAGTAGAGGGGGCCAGGTGGTGGCACACCTGGCTAAGTGCACACATTCTAATGTACAAGGGCCCAGATTCAAGCCTCTGGTCCCCACCTGAGTGGGGGGGGGGGCTTAAGAAGTGTTGAAGCAAGGCTGCAGGTGTTTCTCTCTGTATCTCTTCCTCTCTCTACCTACCCCTCCCCTCTCAATTTCTCTCTGTCTCTAGTCAATAAATAAATAAATAATTTTTTTAAAGAACAGTAGGAAGCTTTTTACATGCCAAAGTTTGGCAGAACTTGAAAGAGTACACAAGCATAAAACATAGTTATTGTTCAAGCAAGAGAGCTCACCCGAGCGGGTCCTGGAAGTGGTGTACGTGGTTAAGTGCACAGGTTACCATGCACAGGGACCTGCGTTTGAGCCCCCACTCCCCACCTGCAAATATTGCAGGTATCTCTCTTTCTGTCTTCCTCTCTTTCTATTCCTCACCCCCCCCCCCTACACATACACATTCTTTGCACCCGGGAAAGAGCCTAGTGTGCTGTGTACCACACCCACCCCCAGGTTAAGTGCAGCCCTCACTACACTGAGGAAAACTCAGGTGCTATGCTACCTCCCCTCTGCCCCTACCCCCACCTCTCTCCACACAATCCCCACCTCACACTATATCTGAGGGAAAAGAAGATAATAAATAAATAAATAAATAAATAAAAACCATAATTTCAGGACTTGATGTAGTAGTATAAATAAAGTCTTTTATTTATCAACTTTGAGTAAAACCCCAATGGCCAAACATAAAAATCTCTGTATTATCAAATGATCAATTTCATTGAGATATCCTCACTGACTTGAGAAACTGTCTTCATGGTTTTATTTCTCAACATGAATTAAAACTGCCCCTGGTGCAAGAACTATTTGCAGATGCTTTAGTTCTGCTTTTCAAAATTGACCTCTACTAGTGAGAAACAGTTGTGGGTAGTTTTCCTTTGTGGACTGGAATATAAATAACAGAAGAAATAAACTTGAAAACTGACTAGTAAACTCCATAAAAAAAAAATTGAGGAACTGGAAAAGGGTGAGGAGGGAGAGTACTGGTAGAAAAGTCTTTTGTTTTTATTTCTTTATTGAGGAATTAAAGGTTTTCAGTTGACAGTAAAATACAGTAGTTTGTACATGCATAACATTTTCCAGTTTTCCAAATAACAGTTCAACCCCTATTTGGTCTTCCTCTGCTGTCATGTTTCCAGGACTTGAACTCTCTTCCCCACCCCTGAGTCCTTTACTTTGGTGCAATACACCAAGAAAATCTTTTTTGATGTGATTGGCTATGGGACTTCAGTGAAAGTGTGCTGAGTCATATACATAACAGGTATGAAATTGTACCCTAAACGTTTTATAGTATTTTAAACCCATGTTAAACCACTTAAAAATGCAACTATTTATTTATATATTTCTAATTGTCCCCTTACACCTTTGTGGTTTTTTAAAATATATCCTTTTACTTATTATTGGATAGAAACAGAGAAACTGAAGGGGAGAGGGAGATAGAGAGGGAGAGAGACAGAGAAATTGAGGGGGAGAGGGAGAGAGATAGAAGTAGGACTGCAGTCCTACTTCACCCTTTTGAAGCTTTCTTCCTTTGGATGGGGACCAGGGTCTTGAACTTGGGTCCTTGTGCGCCTGTAATGTGTATGCTTAACCAGATTCACCATTACCTAGCCCCCTATACAAATGTGTATTTAAAAAGTGATTTATTTCTACTACTATAATCCTGTTGTTCAAGGCTGCTTTCCTTACAAGGATTTTACAACAGCATCAAAACCAGAGTAATTCTCTCCCTCAGTTTAAATCTACATGTGACTGGGAATGTGTCTAAAATACCAAGTGCTCTGAACACAAGTCACAACTGTTTTTCTTGACCTTATTAGCAAATTATTTTAAGACATAAGTGATTTTATAAAAAGTATGAGTATACAGGTTCCAGATGTCATCAGGATGCTGGCCAGGCTTCCCTAGACTGAAGACCCCACCAATATGGCCTGGAACTCCGCTTCCCCAGAGACCCACCCTACTAAGGAAAGAGAGAGGCAGACTGGGAGTATGGACCAACCAGTCAATGCCCATGTTCAGCGGGGAAGCAATTACAGAAGCCAGACCTTCTACCTTCTGCAACCCACAATGACCCTGGGTCCATGCTCCCAGAGGGATAGAGAATGGGAAAGCTATCAGGGGAGGGGGTGGGAAATGGAGATTGGGTGGTGGGAATTGTGTGTAATTGTACCCCTCCTACCCTATGGTTTTGTTAATTAATCCTTTCTTAAATAAAAAATAAAAAAATTTTTTTTAAAGTATGAGTATAAAGACATGGAAATTTTTTTATGATTTAAAAAATATCTGGCTAATGAAGAATGGAAAATGCATAGAATAGTTTATAAAGTTTACAAAATTCATAAAGGAGAAGTGAAGTACAAGAATAACAAATCAGTGTTTAGCAAAAAAATAGCTCTAGGAATTGGCCTTATGGTGTACCAATGTAACCTTTAAAATGTGCAGGTAAGCAGAAAGAGAAACAATTATCATTCTGGCACATGTAGTGCTAGGAATTGAACTAGGGACCCTGTGCTTGTGTGTCTGGTGCTTTATTCTCTGCACCATTTTCCTGGCTACCCAGTGCAAACTTTTTAAATGTAGAAACTTAAGTAGAATATTATAGGGCAAAAATAAACATTTACCTACTTAATGGAAAATAAAAGGTCAGCAAGAGATACACATATATATTTAGAAATGATCCCATTGAAAATCAGGAGGGATTGTGCAATACTAAAACACAGTGAATATTACTTTAAAATGTATATAAAAAGCTAAGTCAGACTTTGTGAGAACAACGGTGGTTATGGGTGGCAGGGGCACCGGACATTGGTGGTAGGTGTCATGTGGAACTCTAACCTGAATATATAGTCCCTGAATCTTGTAAACCATTATTAAATCACTAATAAAAATCATTTTACAAAAGGAAGAAAAACACTTTGAGATGCTAGGTAAAAAATGTTAAATCAGATCTCTGTATGACAAAATATATAAAAATGAAACAAAAATGTAAAATAATGAATGAAAAAATAGATGCACAGGATTTTTTTAAATGATATTGGTGTAATGAAGGCTTTATAAAACTGTCACCAAATTCAGAAGCCATACACATATTCATAGGTATGGCTCTCTAAAAATGTCAATCTTTTACACACTTGAACACCACAGCTCTAGAAAACAGCTGATGAAAGAAAACGAGAGTAGGAAAGTATGATAGAATTTTGCAATCCACAAAGGGTTAAAATTCACAAACAATAATCATAAAAAAAACTTCAGTAGAAAATCAGGTACTAGTACATATGACTAAGCCACACCATATTGTGCATATTTGTGGTAAAAACATGTATTTATAGGATTTGTAACAAAAGCAAATTATTCAGCTTTAAGTAAAGAGCACATGCATACATACATATATATAATTTTTACATATATATGTATATAATATATATGTACATATATATGTTTATATAATTTCTGCTGTCAGAAGTTCAAAACTTATACTACCTGGTATTAACAAAGATAAAAACAGAAACATATATACACTGTAGATAAACTGGAATAGCATTTGGTGTTGACTGTGTGGATATTTTAAATCTAAATATCCCACTTTAAAATTATCTCACAAACATGAAAAAATATATCTCACAAAAATACACATTTATATGTGTATTCATGTAAGTGAGGAAATGTGTTCATTTTAATATAGCTTATAATAATGGAAAACATAAATCACACAAGTAAACATTTAGAAGAATTATTAAGTGGAATACAGTATGCTAGCAATATAAAAATGCAGTATATCATGTAAACAGAAAGATGTATGTGTATTCTGACAGTAGCGATCTCATAGATAAAACAGTAAGCAAAAAATATCAAATTGCAAAATGATATAAATTTACTTATGAGAAAAGCAATCTGCTAAAAAGCCATGCTTTACTGAGTGCTTATATTCTAATCTATTCTAGGAAAGTTACACTCACACGGAAGTCTCACCAAATACCAAAAGGATTTCCCAAATAGTGGTTTAGTCACAAAAACTCCGAGAGCATTGAAAGTTTTAATGTTGTTGCCACCACCAAATCTTGAGATTGTAATGGAATTAATACCTAATGCTGTTTTCTAGTTTGAGAGAAGTTATATGAAGCCATTAATAATTGATTTACCATTATCTCCATAATTAGGAATTATTCCATTTCTCCATTGCTTAGCTCAAAAAGTGCCTTCCAATTTTATTTTATTTAATTTTTTGATAGAGCACTGCTCAACTCTGGTTTATAGTGGAGCAGGGAACTGAACTGTGAGCTTCAAAAGTGAGAGTCTGTTTACATAATCGTTATGCTATCTCCCCACCTGCATTTCAAGTCTTACTCAAAATACAATTGCTGGAATTTTAATAATCTCCCTTTACCTTTTACCTACTAATATTTATTCTGTCTGTTATTTATGACCTATTGGCTGTGGTTTCTCCTTATTATATAGAATTTACTTGCTAATGTGAATTTAAAAAGTAAGAGTGGGGAAGATGAGGTAGTATTTGAACAGAGATTTCTGGTTTTATCATAAAGAGAGGACATCTTATTCCATCCTGTTTTCCCTGGGCAGAAAAACCTCTTCAGTGTGTCCTGGAACCTTCCCTCTCCAGAGCCCTACCCCACAAGGGAAAGATAGAAACAGGCTGGGGATATGGATCAACCTGTCAACACCCATGACCAGTGGAGAAGCAGTTACAGAAAGCAAAACCTTCCACTTTCTGCTCCCCACAAAGAATTTTGGTCCATACTCTAAGTAGGGGAGAAATGATAGAGAAAGATGACCAGAGGGCTCAGAACCTGGAGAGAGAAGAGGAAAAAAGGAAAGACATTCAGAAGTAGTAACAGGTGTAGATGTGACTTGTAAAGGAGAAGATGGGTTCATAGTAAAACATGAGCAAATATATACAAATATTAGGTTTATTCTAAGGTACCCAGGACTTTACTAGTTTTTGCCTGAACCTGACATCTAATATGCAGGTGGACCCAAGTTATTATCTGTGGAGATGGTGTCATAATTTGAAAAAGGACTAGAAAGCTGAATCAGGGAATAGAGTAGCTCCCAAATATGGGAAAAGTATATAAATATTGTTAATTTTAAACCCCATTGATTTGATCTGGGGGAGTTCTAGTAGTGGGAATTGTGTGGAATTGTACCACTCTTATCCTATGGTCTTATCAATATTTTCATTTTATAAATAACAATTTAAACAAAAGAAATTTAATTATTAAATTCAAAGGAGTTAAAATACATATACAAATGTAGGCAGATAGATAGTTGTAGAAATCAGTTAACCCATACCTGCAACCTTAGGAGAACTGAGGTAGCTTCTAGTGGAGGGAGTAGGGATTCAGAACTCTGGTGGTGGGAACAGTGTGGAATTATGCCCTTGATATCTTACAATTTTGTAAATCAATATTAAATCACTAATAAAATTTTAAAAAGAGAGGATATTTTATATTTTCTCATTTTTTAGATCACCCTATGGGTGGGGTGAGGTGGGGGTTTACAGTCCAGTTGTTGACACTTAGGTACAATGTCTCATCTCCATAGGGTAGCTGCCTGCAAAACTCTCTCTCTCACCCAACCTAGTTCCTTTCCCATCATCATGCACCAAGTTCCCAAAGCCCTCTCATCCCATCCCTTCCCCTCACTCCCCAGAATCCTTTGCTTTGGTGAAATCCACTATGTTTTCTAACCTGTTTTGGCAATAAGTGTTTACATTCTTCCTGCCAAATGTGGGGGCATTTGAGGTGAAGATAAAGATGGAGGAATGGGGAAGAGGGTCTCTTTTCCTCTTTGGCTAGACAGTCTTCTACATGAGAAATATGAACTCCTAGACAACAGCTGTGCAGTTGCAGGGAGAAACAGGTTGAATGTGTTTTCTGTTTGCTTGTTTGATTTTGTTTGTTTATGACCTGCTTGGTTAGAAGATAAACTAGAGGTATTGCTGACCTTCTGAGGTAGGTTAATTAGAAAAGGAATCTCTAGGTAAGCGAGACAGAATAATGGTTATGCAAAAAGACTTCTTTAAAACTATTTTTTTGATAGAACAGAGAGAAATTGAGAGGGAATGGGAGGGAGAGAGAGACAGAGACACCTGCAGACCTGCTTCACCACTCATGAAGCTTGCAGGTAGGGTATTGGGGGGGGTGGCTCGAACCTGGGTCCTTGTGCATGGTATTACCTGCACTTAACCAGGTGTATCACCCCTGCCCCCACCCCCCCAAGAAAGACTTTTAAGTCAGGGATTTTGCTTTTTATATCTATATCTACAGGCCATGGGGTATTGTATCAGGCATGTGATAAGGTCATATAAAATATTTATTAATTTACTCATTTATAAAGTAGAACATCAGTCTGCCACATGTGGTACAGGGAATTGAACTCAGTCCAGTGTTTGTACTATAGCACCTCTTGCATCACACATGTACTTAAGTCTTTAATTTGCTGAAAGAAATACCATTCAGACTCTGGGTTGGAGGTGGGGGGAAAGTACAGGTTCTTGAAAAGGATGACAGAGGACCAAGGGGGGGGTTGTATTGTTATGTGGAAAACTGAAAAATGCTATGCATGCACAAACTATTGCATTTACTGGTGACCGTAAAACATTAACCCCCCAATAAAGAGAAAAAATGTAAAATAAATATATACCATTCATTTAAATACATGATTGTGTGAATGAATGAATGTGCTTATACCTCTCAAGATAGTTGAATTAGCTGTAACTAAGTGTTTTGCTTTCTTTATTGGGGGAATTAATTGTTTACAGTTGACAGTAAAAGACAGTAATTGGTACATGTGTATGTAATAATGGAATTTGCCAAAGAAAATTTGTGTACAAGAAAACTCTATGGGGGCCCAGTGGTGGTGTACCTGGTTGAGTGCACATGTTACAATGTGCAAGGACCCAGGTTCGAGCCCCTAGTCCCCACTTGCAGGGGGAAAGCTTGGCAGGTGGTAAAGCAATGGTACAGGTGTCTCACTGTCTCTCTCCTTTTCTTTTTCCTTTTTTAAATTATTTTTTTATTTAAGAAAGGAGACATTAACAAAACCATAGAATAAGAGGGGTACAGTTCTGTACAATTCCCATAACCTGATCTTCATATCCCATCCCCTCCCCTGATAGCCTTCCCATTCTCTATCTCTCTGGGAGTAAGGATTCAGGGTCGTTGTGGGTTGCAGAAGGTGGAAGGTCTGGCTTCTGTAATTGCTTCCCCGCTGAACATAGGTGTTGACTGGTCGATCCATACTCCCAGTCTGCCTCTCTCTTTCCTTAGTAGGGTGGGTCTCTGGGGAAGCGGAGCTCCAGGACACATTGATGGGGTCATCTGTCCAGGGAAGCCTGGTCAGCATCTTGCTGGCATCTGGAACCTGGTGGCTGAAAAGAGAGTTAACATATAAAGCCAAGAAATTGTTGAACAATCATGGGCCTAAAGATTGGAATAGTGCAGATGAGGTGTTGGGGGGTATTCCCTGCATGCTCTTGTGTAGTTTTGCTTTCAGGTATACATTTTTCCCCTAGTTTATGGGCACGTGTGAACCTATGCTGTATCTCAGGGGACCTGGACTATATCTAGGTTTGGGGACTTTATTGGGGAGTGGACCATCTGGAATGGAATTAGAGAATATTATGAAAGGAAAGGTCTCACCTGAGTGATGAAACTGAAGGGTTGTCATTCCACACCTGAAGTCTCTGGTCACAGTCTGAAGTGAAGCATGCTGGAGTGGCACTCGTTGCGTTGATTAGGTTGCGATCCGCGGATGCAATATTATTTGATTTGAATTGAAAGCAGCATGCAGGAAAGTGGGCCCCACCCTAAGGTTCCAGGACTGGGGGAGATATAGGCTCTATAGTGGAAATGTGAGGTTCCTGGTGTCTTAGGTTTCAAGAAGACAATGGATAGTTACTGTTATCATCACATTATTTGGTGATTGGGTTAACTTTGGAAGGTCCCTTTTTTAGGGTTTGGGGTATAATACCCAGCATCTTATATATAGCTGTGCTACTGGTTGCTTCTGTTGTCCCTGGTCTAGGCTTTTGAGAGAGTCCACATATCAAAGACTCAGCCTATGTATTAAAAAGACTCAGTCTGGGAGTATGGACCGACCAGTCAACGTTCATGTTCAGCTGGGATGCATTGGATCGACCTTCTTGTGGTGCACCCCATGAGTACCCATTCATTGGGGAAACTGACGATCCTTCCTAGCCCACTGAATCCACATGGATCCCAGTCACTTTCAAAGCCAACAACGAGCAGCTCCTGACAGCTTTCAACCTGATGCTGTTGACTGGCTATGGAAGAAGGGCAAACGCTAGAAGAAGAAGCGGGGAAGCAATTACAGAAGCCAGACCTTCCACCTTCTGCAACCCACAACGACCCTGGGCCCATGCTCCCAGAGGCATAGAGAATGGGAAAGCTATCAGGGGAGGGGATGGTATATGGAGATTGGGTGGTGGGAATTGTGTGGAGTTGCACCCCTCCTACCCTATGGTTTTGTTAATTTATCCTTTCTTAAAAAAATAAATTTTTAAAAAATACTGTTTTAAGAAGTTCTAGACATATGATCAATTTTCCCCTCTCATATTAACTAAATAGTGGTTTATATGTTTACACTTTAATAGGAATGTACATAAACACCATTCCCACCACCAAAGACTGTGTCCCATCCCCACCCACCCCCACCCCCCACCCCACCCCAACCCTGTTGCACCAGGAAGCCCAATGGCCACCCTCCCCTTCACCACAGGGTTTTTACATTGGTGCCCTGCTCTCAATTTAATCAGATCCTGCTTTTAGTTTCCTTTTCTGTTCTTCTTTCTCTGTTTCTTCTTCTGTTGATGAGTGGGGACATCTCATACTCATCTTTATCTTTCTGACTTACCTGACTTAACATAATTCCTTCTAGCTCTGTCCAGAATGGGTCAGATAAGGTGGGCTTATTGTTCTTAATAGTTGCATAGATTCCATTGTGTATATGTACCACAGCTTTCTCAGGCACTCATTTGCTGTTGGGCACCTGGGTTCCTTCCAGGTTTTAGCTATTATGAATTGTGCTGCTATGAACATAGATGTACACATATCTTTTTAGTTAGGCATTATGGAATCCTGGGGGTATATCCCCAGGAGAGGAATTACTGGGTCATATGGAAGGTCTGTGTCTAGCCTTGTGAGAGTTCTCCAGACTACTCTCCAGAGAGGCTGGGCTAATTTACATTCCCACCAGCAGTGCAGAAGGGTTCCTCTGTCCCCACAGCCTCTCCAACATTTGTGTTCCTCCAGTGTTTTCCTCTAGGTATTTGATAGTTTCCAGTCTGACATCCAGGTCTTTGGTCCATTTGGAGTTGATTTTGTTTCTGGTGAGATAAGGTGGTTCATTTTCATTCTTCTGCATGTTACAACCCAGTTTTCCCAGCACCATTTATTGAAGAGAGCCTCCTTCTTCCATTTAATACTTTGGGCCCCTTTATCAAAGATTAGATGTCCATAGATGTGGGAGTTTAGATCTGGACTTCCAATTATGTTCTGTGTGCCTATTTTTGTTCCTGTACCAGGCTGTTTTGATGATGATGGCCTTATAATATAGTTTGAGATCTGGGAGTGTGATCCCTCCATTTCTGTTTCTTTTCCTCAAGATGGTTTTGGCAATTCTAGGTTTTTCTCTCTTATTTTCTATCACCCCCTTCCCTCTTGATTTCTGGCTGTCTCTATTCAATAAATAAATAAAGATAATAATTTTTTTTAAAAAAACTTGACTTGGGCTGGGGACAGCATAATAATTATGCAAAAAAAACCCTTTCATACCTGAGTCACCAGAGTTCCCAGATTCAATACCCAGCACAATCATAAACCAGAATTTAGCAGTGTTCTGATAAAAACAAAACAAAACAAAACAAAAAACCTGGCCTGAAAGAAAGAATGCAGTATAACAATTATGAGCAGTCATAATTGAAATCCTAAAAAGCTTATGTAAGAGATTCTGGGGGTCCTGTAACATTTATGTCCTTAGTAGGCAGAAGTTTGCAAACTAAGCAGCCCATTCTTCTTCCTGAAATACAGTCATCTGGAGTCATGAATGTTTTATCAGACCAGGGGTATTCATTTGCCTTCAACTACTAATGTGCTGGGTTAACCCAACTCCAATTACTTGCTCAAATTCTACAGAATGAGATTGACTTAGTATCTAGGGATGGAGT
Source organism: Erinaceus europaeus (assembly GCF_950295315.1). Taxonomy (NCBI): domain Eukaryota; kingdom Metazoa; phylum Chordata; class Mammalia; order Eulipotyphla; family Erinaceidae; genus Erinaceus; species Erinaceus europaeus. The sequence goes on from NC_080168.1 coordinate 61,954,555, forward strand.
ATAAATCACACTCTTCCATGAAGCCCCTGATTGCTTTTGCATGCGTATTGGTGCTTTCGTAATTCATGATTTACTGCAACCCCCATCCCCTCTCCCACAGTACAACCCCTGACTATTTAAGTAAAAAAATCTTTTATCTAAGTCAGGAGTCAGGCCTCAAGAGTCAGGGGTAAGGCAGGTCTCCTGAAGTTCAAAATCAATTTGGTTGCTATTAACAGCCTTGCTCCTGTACCAATTCCAGCCCTGAGTGTACTGAAACTGGAGGCTTCTTCTATTTATATATTTATATGTTTGTTTATTTGTTTGTTTAATCTGCAACCACATCCTTTGAGTCTGGTGAGGTTCTCTAAGAAATGAAATAGAATCAAGTGCTGGGGAGGTACTGAACTTTTATACCCAGAGACTAAACACCAAGTTGAAAGTAAGTCTCATCATTAAAGCGAGGAGAAGAAATGACAATAGGCTTCCTGCTTCTTTTAAGAGCTTGCCCCAGCACACCCACTGGTAGTGAACACCAGGTATTGAAGATTTTTCCCCCTTTTAACAAAGGTCATCTTCTTTATCCAGCTGGCTTTTTGTGTGGTAAGACAAAAATCGACTCAGCTCACACAAGATGTTACTTTGTCTGTCTTGAATAATAGGCTTTAATGCATTGAACTAGAAACCTTGCTTTGCCATTCCTGAAACAAAGTACTATTTGTGATCTGAGGGAGTATTGTGGGGGTGCTGTTCTGCTCTCCCCTAATAATCTGTAGGGGATCAACTATGATTTTTAGCAGTTCATGGAGCACTTTGCCAAGAGTCAGAGAGTTTATTTACATAGACCATGAGCTGAGGTGTTTTATAGCCTGGAGTAACTAGGATTGTGTCTACGTTAGCTAAATGTAAAGCTAAATGTAAACTGAGGCTAGGCATTCGGTTTATCTTCTAAGCATCATGGGAGAATGACTGAAATGCCTGCAAATAAAACTGAAACTGGTGAAATAACTCATTTGGATGGTGTGTTGCTTTGTTTTGTTACACGTGAGACCCAGGTTCAACCCTGGTCCCCACAGATTGAAGGGAGTTTTGGTACTGTGATTTCTCTCTCTTTCTCTGTCTCTCATTACTTTTTTCTTTCCTTCTCTTTCTCCCTTTCTTTCTTTCTTCCTTCCTTCCTTTCTTCCTTCCTCTCTGTTTCTTTCTAAGATAATGGGTACAGTTGTACACAGTTCCCATCGCCTGAGTTCTGGATCCCAGCCCCTCCAATGGAAGCTTCCCTATGCTTTATCCATCTCTGGGAGTATGAACCAAAGATCTTTGGGGGGGTGCAGTTCTGGCTTCTATAATTGCTTCTCTGATGAACATGGGTGCTGACAGCTGGATCCATACCCCCAGCCTGTTTCTGTATTTCCCTAGTTGGGTAGGCTCTGGGGAGGTGAGGATCCACGAAACATTGGTGAGCCTGTCTGCCCAGGGAAGTCAGGGTGGCATCATGGTAGCATCTTCATCTTGATGACTGAAAGGTGGTAAGATATAAAGCAAATTGTTCAATAAATATTTTAAGTACTTCCTGGTGGCCCTGAAGAAGTTACATAAAACTTAACAGTAAATGTATACTTTCTGCTTTTTTAAGATACCTGGAGTGAGGAGAGGGTTGGTTGATATAAGGACTTGGCAAAACTTCTCCCAGAGTAAAATCCAATTTACAATAGTAAATAAAATCAAATGAACAAATAGTTAGCTTGTTAGTAGTGTGGTAATCCTGAATGCACCTAAGTCATCTTTATACATAAACACAGGACTCTTAAGGGTTTCCCCTTAGAGTTTTCTTTGATCTATATATTTTTTAAATATTTTATTTATTTATTTATTTATTTTTTAATTTATTTTTAAAAAGAGACATTAACAAAACCATAGGATAAGAGGGGTACTCCACACAGTTCCCACCACCAGATCTCTGAATCCCTTCCCCTCCCCTGATAGCTTTCCTATTCATTATCCCTCTGGGAGTATGGACCCAAGATCATTGTGGGTTGCAGAAGGTGGAAGGTCTGACTTCTGTAATTGCTTCCCCACTGAACATGGATGTTGACTGGTCTATCCATACTCTCATCCTGCCTCTCTCTTTCCCTAGTAGGGTGGGGTTCTGGGGAAGCTCCAGGACATGTTGGTGGGGTCGTCTGTCCAGGGAAGTCTGGTTGGCATCATGCTAGCATCTGGAACCTGGTGGCTGAAAAGAGAGTTAACATACAAAACCAAACAAATTGTTGAACAAGCATGGACCTAAAGGCTGGAGTAGTGCAGATGAAGAGTTGGGGGGGGGGGTTCCTCCATTTTGTAGATAGCTAGTAGGCATATTTTAGTTATATTTCAAAGGGCCTATAGCTATACTAGTTTTTTTTCTCTGAGCCTGAAATATGATATGCAAGTGGATCCAAGTTATTGTCTGGGAAGGTGATGTCATGGTTGGAAAAGGAACAGAAAGCTGAATCAGGGAAGAGAGTAGCTCACTGATATGGGGGAGGGGTATAAATATTGTTGACTGTAAACCCCATCGATTTGATTTAGTCTGGGACCCATATTCAGCTTAGGAGCCTATGTGACCTCTGCATCCCTGTAGATCTGAGCTCACATTCTGTGGTCATGAATAGGAACATTCCAAGCTGCCCCAATATCAGGATTCCCATCTTCCTCAGGTGTAGCGTAGAGTATGTTGTCCATTCTCCCTTCGAAGGATGGAACATTCTCTACTGTTGTTGATCCAAGTTGAGGGTAAGGTACTATGCGGGGCCCACAAAGGCGTCTTTTTTGTTGTTCCTGATAGAGATGACCTAACAATGGAGAGAGGGATTTTTTTGAGGCCTAGGCCCATCATGTCTGTTTGGGAATCGCAGGACTCCCTGATTAGGGCCCCAGATGATAGTGGCCTGATAGTGACTAAAGAGTCATCATTAAAGTATGGCAGTCTCTTGCCCTTATTCAGCTTTTGCAGTCCTAAGGTTAGCTTTGGAGTGAGTGAGAGAACTGTAATAGGAAGTAAGTGAGGAGGGTATCTAATTTTATATTATTTCATTAGGAACTTTATACTGACTCACTGCACACTATTGTATACTTTTGCTTTCAGGTATATATTTTGCCCTAGTTTATGGATAATTGTGAACATATGCTCTATCTCAGAGGACCGGGTCTATATCTAGGTTTTGGGACTTTGTTAGGAAGTGAACTGCCTGGAATGGAATTAGAGAATACTATGAAAGGAAAGATCTCACCAGAGTAATGAAGCTGAAGGGTTGTCATTCCACACCTGAAGTCTCTGGACACAGTCTGAATTGAAAAATGCTAAGGTGGTACTTGTGTTGATTAGGTTGGGATCAGCGGATGCAATATTATTTGGTATGAATTGAGAGAAGCATGCAGGAAAGTGTGTCACTGCCCTAAAGTTCCAGGACTAGGGGAAATATAGGCTCTATAGTGGAAATGTGAGGTTCCTGCTGTCTTAGGTTTCAAGAAGGCAATAGATAGTTATTGTTATAATCACATTATTTGGTAATTGGGTTAACTTTGAAAAAATCCCTTTGTTAATATTTGCTGTATCATACCCAACATCACCATAATTTATGTTCTTTGACATTATTTGTATATAGCTGTGCTACCAGTTGCTTCTATTCTGCCTGGTCTAGGCTTTTGAGAGCATTAACATATCAAAGACTCAGCCTATGTATTAAAAGGACTCAGTCTGTGCTTTAAAAAGTTTGAGACATACAATCAATTTTCCTCTCTCATATTAATTAGTGTTTTATATGTCTACAAATTAATAGGTGTGTACATAAACGCCATTCCCATCACCAATAGGCTGTGTCCCATCCCATCCACCCACCCACCATTACCCCCTGCTGCCCCGGGAAGCTGAATATCCACCCTCACTCCCACCCTAGGGTTTTTACTTTGGTTCCGTACTCCAGATTTACTCAAATCCTGCTTTTAGTTTCCCTTTCTGTTCTTCTTTCTCAACTTCTGTTGATGAGTGGGATCATCCCATACTCTTCTTTATCTTTCTGACTTAGTTCACTTAACATAATTCTTTCTAGCTCCGTCCAAGATGGGTCAGAGAAGGTGTGTTCCTTGTTCTTAATAGCTGCATAGTATGCTACCACAGCTTTCTCAGCCACTCATCTGTTGTTGGGCACCTGGGTTGCTTCCAGGTTTTAGCTATTACGAATTGTGCTGCTATGAACATAGGTGTACAAATATCTTTTTCCTTGGGTGTTATGGAATCCTTGGGATATATCCCCAAGAGAGGAATTACTGGGTCATTTGGAAGGTCCATGTCTAGCCTTGTGAGAGTTCTCCAGGCTACTCTCCACAGAAGCTGGACCAATTTACATTCCCACCAACAGTGCAGAAGAGTTCCTCTGTCCCCACAGCCTCTCTAGCATTTGTTGCTGCTATCCTTTTTGATGTATGCCATTCTCACAGGAGTGAGGTGGTATCTCAATGTTGTCTTTATTTGCATTTCTCTGATAATCAGCGACCTGGAGCAATTTTTCATGTGCTTGTTAGCCTTTTGGATCTCTTCTGTAGTGAATGTTCTATTCATATCTATTCTGTTCATATTCTATTGTTGGATGGGGTCATTTGCTTTTATGTTGCTAAGTTTGCTGAGCTCTTTGTATATTTTGGTGATTAGTCTCTTGTATGATGTATAGCATGTGAAGATCTTTCTCCCATTCTGTGAGGGGTCTCCTTGTTTGTGTGATATTTTCTTTGGCTGTGCAGAAACTTTTCAATTTGATGTAGTCCCATTGGTTTGTTTCTGCTTTAGTCTTCCTTGCAATTGGGTTTATATCATTAAAGATGTCCTTGAGGTTTAGGTGGAAAAGTGTTCCTCCAATGTTTTCCTCTAGGTATTAGATAGTTTCTGGTCTAACATCCATGTCCTTGATCCATTTGGAGTTGATTTTTGTTTCTGGTGAGATAAAGTGGTTCAATTTCATTCTTCTGCATGTTTCAACCCAGTTTTCCCAGCACCGTTTATTGAAGAGAGCCTCCTTCCTCCATTTAATACTTTAGGCCCCCTTATCAAAGATTAGATGTCCATAGGTGTGGGGGGTTGATCTATGAAAAATTCCCTGAATTTTATGAATGAAAATTCCCTGCCATCATTCTTCCCAATCCCGTCTCTCACCAAATAATTCAATTTTTCTAAAAATTTGTTATCTTGATTTATTTATTGGGCATAGATAGCCAGAAATCAAGAGGAAGGTGTGAGAGAGAGACCTACAGACCTGCTTCACCACTCATGAAGCTTCCCTCCTGCAGGTGGGGACTGTGGGCCTAAACCCTGGTCATTGTGCATCTTAATATGCACATTCAATTAACTGTGCCATCACCTGGCACCAATAATTCAATTTTGTAGGTTTAAGTGTTATTCAGGATAAGATTAAAAGTCTCAATTCTGGGGCCGGGTGGTAGCACAGTGGGTTAAGTGCACATGGCGTGAAGCATAAAGACTGGCATAAGGATTGCGGTCGAGCCCCTGGGTCCCCACCTGCAGGAGAGTCACTTCACAAGCGGTGAAGCAGGTCTGCAGGTGTCTATCTTTCTCTCCCCTTCTCTGTCTTCCCCTCCTATCTCCATTTCTTTCTGTCCTATCCAACAACAATGATGCCAACAACAACAATTATAACTACAACAATAAAACAAGGGTAACAAGAGTGGGGGGAAAGTCTCAATTCCAAGACCAAGCACTACACCTTGAAGTATGTTCAAGTCAGAGAATGACAAAGGACTATGAAGGGCCCTAATGATGGTAGAGACCATCCTGCAAACTAGCTAAATAATCTACAAAGCTTAGGTTTCTGTGATACTTTGGGAAATTTCCATATTTTCTCCCCAAGCTTCCCTAGGGCTTTCTCGGGGTCATGACTCCAATTTTGAAAAAGATGACATTAGTCATTATTCTAAATGCAACTCTGGTAGCCTATCTTTCACCTAGTTAAATGTTTAATTATAAAGATTAAGCTACAAAGAATAAATCTATGTGGAACAGTGGATGTGACAGTCCGTTATCCGTTTTTTGAAAAGATACTATCTTCTAGCTAAAACCCAATATAAAGGCTAGTACACCAGAGGATCTTCTCGTTGCAAAATGGAGTAAGTGAATTCAAAGGAAACTCTGAAACATCACCCCAGACAGCAATTAAAGTGTCATAAAAATGAAGGGATAGGCTACTCAACTGAAATACTCAGAATTTTCTAGTGGATTGTGGAGAAGCTTGTGTTTCTTGTATTTCCAAGGGAACCACATTAATAGCAGTTGGAGCATTGATGAAAATATTATTGGGTAGCCTCACATTATGTGACAGTCATCAACTTGTGAAACTTAGAGATTTTTAGCTTCCTCGATATGACCAACTTTGTTTCAGAAAAGCAAAGAGCTAGAAAATACACAAAGGGCCTAATCAAAAATATGTTCACTTAATATCATCTTCTGCACATGCAGTCCTATTTCCTTAGTTAAGGACTTCTTGCTCTCTAATTTTATTGAAAATGAATCCAGCAAAAAAAATCCTCACAACTTTCCTAAGCAGGCCTTTTCATAGTCAGTTTTTCAATTTTATGAATTTTTATCTGATCTTAAAGTTTCTATATCATGTATAGAAGGAAAACTATGGGAAAACCTTTGTGATCTAGGATTAGGCAAATATTTCTTGAATATAACACAAAATAGGAAAAATAAGTTATAGAGACTAGGTAGTAGTTTTCTCCAGGGAACACACACATCACCATGTGTGAGGACTTGTGTTCAAGCCACCAGTTCCCACCAGCAGATGGGAAGCAGTACTGCAGTACTTTCTCTGTCTGTCTTGTCTGTCTGTTTCTCTTTGTCTCTTTCTCTCCCTTACTTTCTATCATAGGCAAAGTTAAGAAAAAAAAAAAAAAGGAAGGAGGCCTCTGGGAATGGTGGAGATGTCAGGCAAGCCCCAAGTTCCAGCAATAACCCTGGTAACCAAGTGTGTGTGTGTGTGTGTGTGTGTGTGTGTGTGTGTGTGTATGTGTGTATGAACTATAACAAATTAATAGACTATACTTCATTATTTTTTTAAAACTTCTGTTCTTTGATAATAATAGAAGGAAAGATAGAATGGAGACTAAGAAAGTATGTGTAAATCATACCTGAAGAGGAATATATAAAGAATGGATGCATCAATAATAAGAAAATAACAAGTTATTATGGAAAAAATTTAAATGCACACTTGACTGAAGAAGATATCCAGATGACAAAAAAGAAGAAAGAAAAGATGTTTATATTACTTATTATTTGTCACTTTTTAAAATTTCTTTATTGGGGGATTAATGGTTTACAGTGGACAATAAAAATACAATAGTTTGTAGATGCATAACATTTCCCAGTTTTCTAGATAACAATTCAACCCCCACTAGTTCCTCCTCTGCCATCATGTTCCAGAACCTGAACCCTCCCCACCACCTCAGAGTCTTTTCCTTTGGTGCAATACACCAGCTCCAGTCCAAGTTCTGATTAGTGTTTTCCCTTCTGGTCTTGTTTTTCAACTTCTGTCTATGAGTGAGATCATCTCATACTCATCCTTTTGCTTGTGACTTATCTCACTTCACATGATTCCTTCGAGCTCCATACCAGATGGGGTAAAGAAGGTGAATTCACCATTTTAATAGCTGATTATATATACACACACACACACACACATACACACACACACACACACACACACACACACACACACACACACACACACATATCACATATATTCCACAACTTGTTCAGTCACTCATCTGTTTCTGTTCCAGGTTTTAGCTATTACAAATTGTGCTGCTATGAACATAGGTATACACAGATCTTTTTGGATGGCTGTGTTTGGTTTCTTAGGATATATCCCCAGGAGAGGAATAGCAGGGTCATAGGATAGGTCCATTTCTTTTCTTTTCTTTTCTTTTCTTTTCTTTTCTTTTCTTTTCTTTTCTTTTCTTTTCTTTTCTCTTCTCTTTTCTTTTCTTTTCTTTCCTTTCTTTTCCTTTTCCTTTTTTTTTTAATTTGTAAAATGGAAACATTGACAAGATCATAGGATAAGAGGGGTACAATACCACACAATTTCCATCACCAAAACTCTGTATCCCATCCCCTCACCTGAAAGCTTTCCTATTCTTTAACCCTCTGGGAGTATGAACCCAAGATCATTATGGGGTGCAGAAGGTGGAAGGTCTGGCTTCTGTAATTGCTTCCCCACTGAACATGGACATTGACAGGTCGATCCATACTCCCAGCCTACCTCTTTCTTTCCATAGTGGGGCAGGGCTCTGGGGAAATGGGGCTCCAGGACACATGGTGGGGTCTTCTGCCGAGGGAAGTCCAGTTGGCATCATGGTAGCATCTGGAACCCGGTAACTGAAAAAGGAGTTAAGATATAGAGCCAAACAAATTGTTAACTAATCATGAACCTAAGGGCAAGGATATTGCAGATGAAGATTTGGGGTGTCTGTTTTGAAAAAAGCTAGTAGTTCTATTTTAGGTATATTCCAAGGGGCCCACAACCCTACTAGTTTTTTGCCTGCACCTGACATCTGATATGTAGGTGACCTAAGTTATTGTCTGGGGGGATAGTGTATTGGGAGTGTTGGCTGTTGGTGATGATAGCTATATTCATTTTTTTTATTGGTCCATGGTTTCATGGTATATACATATGTCAGAATTTCAGAAAACTGCATCCTTTAATTCTACACAATTTATTGTATAGCTTCATTATAATAAATGTATTGAATAAAAGGAGAGTTTCTGGGGGCCGGGCGGTAGTGCAGCAGGTTAAGCACACATGGTGCAAAGCACAAGAACTGGCGTAGAGATCCTGGTTTGAGCCTCTGGCTACCCACCTACCAGGGGGTCACTTCACAAGCGGTGAAGCAGGTCTGCAGGTTTCTATCTTTATCTCCCCCTGTGTCCCCTCTTCTCTAAATTTCTCTATTTATTTGTCCTATCCAACGACATCAATGGCAACAATAACAACAAGGGAAACAAAGTGGGGAAAAAATGGCCTCAAAGAGCAGTGGGTTGGTAGTGCAGGCACAGAGCCCCAGCAGTAACCCTGGAGGGAAAAATAAAAATACAAACAGACAACCCGAGTTTCTTTTTTAGGGTAACTAATCTATCACTTCAATATTGCATGTCTGATGATATTCAAACTTCTTGTATGATATTACCTTTCAGGACTGAATTATTATAAAGCATCCCATGTTTCACATACAAGAATATATATGTGTGTGTGTATGTATATATATATATATATATATATAGTATATACACATATATATGCAAGAATATATATATGTGTGTATATAATATATATATAATTTTCCCCACCAGGGTTATTGAAAGGGTTTGCTGTCTACATGATTCCACTGCTTCCAATGCCTTTTTTTTTTATCGAGACAGAAAATGAGAGACGGAGTTAGAGAGGGTGCAGGCAGTGGTGCACCTATATGGTTGAGCATATATGTTAAAGTGCACAAGAATCTGGTTCAAGCCCCTGATCCCCACTTATAGGGAGAAATCTTCACAAGTGATGGAACAAGGCTGCAGGTCTCTCTCTCTCTCTTTCTCTCTCTCTATTTTTCTCTTTCCTCTGGATTTCTCTCTGTGTCTACCAATAAATAATGAAAAGAGGGAGAGAGGTAAAGTGAGGAGAGACACCACAACATTTCTGCATCACTTGTGAAGCTTCTCTACTATAAGTACTCCTGTGAGGGTACTTATGCATGGGAATGTGTGCTCAACTGGGTGAACCAATTCCCAGCCTACAAGAACTCTGATGATTATTATTATTTTAATTTAATTTTTATTAATGATTTAATAATGATTAACAAGATTGTAAGATAAAGGGGGTACAATTCCATACAGTTCCCACACTTGTGAAGAGATCCCCCTGCAAGTGGGGAGCCAGCTTGAACTGAAATCCTTACGCTGGTCCTTATGCACTTAACCCACTGCACTACCCCAGCCCCCAAGACTATAATTTTTTATATAAATATATATTTTAAATATTTATTCCCTTTTGTTGCCCTTGTTGTTTTATTGTTGTAGTTATTATTGTTGTTGTTATTGATGTTGTCATTGTTGGATAGGACAGAAAGAAATGGAGAGAGGAGGGGAAGACAGAGGGGGGAGAGAAAGATAGACACCTACAGACCTGTTTCACTTCTTATGAAGCGACTTCTGCAGGTGGGAAGCCAGGGGCTCCAACCGAGATCCTTATGCTGCTCCTTGCACTTTGCGCCATGTGCACTTAACCCACTGTGCTACTGCCTGACTCCCGACTTTCTTTTTTTAACAGGGTCTTTGGGTGGGAAGAAGCTAGGAAGTCCATTTTAGGTATGTTCCATGGGCCCCATGACTTTAGTAATTTTTGCCTTAGCTAGATAGCTAACAGGTGGACTAAGAATATTATCTGGGAAGATGGCATCAGAGTTGAGAATAGGACTAGAAAGCTGGATTAAGGTAAGAGAATAGCTCCCAAAATTAGGAGAATATATAAATACCATTGATGATAATTTTTTAAACAATTTCTTCACTCACTGCAAGTCTACAGTAAAGCTAATAATTCTTCTGTTTTTCTTTGACATTCAAAGGTTCTGTCTCTGTCAGTCTGAGCCTTAGTCTCTCATGATTTAAGTGGAGAGAAATAGTAACTTACATAAGACTATATGGATAACTGAAATTTTTATCTTTGGAAACTAAAGTGCTATACAAGTGAGATCCTGTATTATGATTATTATAATTAATGATCTCTAACACAATGAGTTCTAGCTTCTGAATAGCTACAGGGTTTCTATTATCAATTCATTTACTTCAGAGTAGGATCTGCACATTAGTTTTTATTTCACTTTTTTAAAAATAAGGCATACCACATAATTCTCAATATATATCAGAGAGTCAGTGAATAATTGAGTGATTAATAGTAAATAAAAGAAAATATCAAAGAAGGCACCTCAGGTTTTTTATTAGATGGGTACCCTGGAAAAATTAATATTGTACTGAAATTCTAGGGTAGGGTTGAAAGAACACTTGAATGAGAGTATAAAGATCTGGATTTTTTTTTCCTGAAAGCCCATTTAATGGTACACAGCAGAAATTGACCTGGGACTCCCTAGGTTTCTAGGCCCTCACCTGCTTCTCATCACTACAGTCTTTCACCATATCTCCATACATTAAAGGAGGGAAGAGATTTATTTTTGCCAATGACATTTTGTCATTCCTATTTCTAAAAAACTGCACACTCCCAGGGAGGATATTAGCAGAGCTGGATCAGGAGAGTAAAATATTAAACTTGTGATCCACTTTTAGACTTGACTGCTTTTGGTTATTTTATTCCAGTTTATATTAGTGATTAATAGTAGGTTACAAGATTGTAAGATGATGGGGTCTAGTTCCACACCAAACCCACCACCAAAGTTCTGTATTTCCATCCTCCCACCTCCCAAAGATAATCACCAGAGTTCTCACAAAGTCTTAGAAACTGTTTGGGAACCAGATGGTAGCACACCTGGTTGACCACACCGTGCTCAAAGACCTGGATTCGAGCCCCTCGTCCCCAGCCTGCAGAGGGAAAGCTTCCTGACTGGTGAAGCTGGGCTGCAGGTGTCTCTCTGTCTTCCTCCTTCCTCTCAATTTCTGGCTGTCTCTAACCAATAAATAAATAAAGATTTTTTTTTAAAGGTGGGTTTTTTTTTGCTTGTTTTTAAATTGAATACCTATGATGGGGGCAAAGTCCGTTCTGTTATTCCTTATCCTTTTTTTTCTTTTATCTTTGCACTTTATTTCTGGAAAGAAGAGTTCCCTAAACTCTTCAGTGCATGGGTTCTCTAGGACTGAACATTAACGTCACTGAATCACTTCTTGGTTAGAGGGAACAGTACAGCAGAGGGCAGCTGTGTTTAATAATTATACTTAATGGGTCCTAGGGCCGAAAGGTCTCCTATCTCTCTCCCCGAATCTGCTATCATAATTGTTCATTGTGGCACTGTACTGAATCTTATTATAAAATCCTCTGGCTTATTTTCTACTAAAATTAGTGCCAGCAAAGTGACATTAACTGAGGAGAAAATGTAAATTCATTGTGGATGACAGTAAAAGTCCAAGCCCTTGAGGCTCCCTGTCAAGCACAGCTGCACCGATTTGGGGGCTGGGGGTTGAAGGGTGGGACCTCCTCTGATGAAATAATTCTCTTCATCGGTTCGACAAATGGTAAGCTCAGGAAGTCTCACATGGCCCAGCCTCAGAGCATCAGAGCAGTTACAGAGCAAAGCTCAACACCCAGACAGTTTTAAAGGGAGTCAACAACTGTGTATGTATAAGAAATGAAGAACTTTTCCTTTTTTTTTTTTTTTTTTTGTGCCACCAGGGTTATCACTGGGGCTCAGTGCCTGTACTATGAATCCACTGTTCATGGTGGCCATTTTTTTCTCTTTTTTCTTTTTTTTTAATTCTTTCTATTATTCTTGTTAGGACAGGGAGAAATTGAAAGGAGAGGGGAGATAAAGAAGAATAGAGAGGGAGTCGGGCTGTAGTGCAGCCGGTTAAGCGCAGGTGGCGCAAAGCACAAGGACGGGCATAAGGATCCCGGTTCGAACCCCGGCTCCCCACCTGCAGGGTAGTCGCTTCACAGGTGGTGAAGCAGGTCTGCAGGTGTCTATCTTTCTCTCCTCCTCTCTGTCTTCCCCTCCTCTCTCCATTTCTCTCTGTCCTATCCAACAACGACAACAACAATAATAACTACAACAATAAAACAACAAGGGCAACAAAAGGGAATAAATAAATAAATAAAATAAATATTAAAAAAAAAAGAGGAAGAGAGAGAGAGAGAGAAAGACACATACTTCACCACTCATTAAGCATCCCCCCTATAGATGCAGAGCAGGGGCTCAAACCCAGATCCTTACTCATGATAATAGGTGTGCTTAGCCTGGTGTGTCACTATCTGACTCCACAAATTTTCTTTTTAAAAAATCTCTTTCTCGGGGGAGTTGGGTGGTAGTGCAGCGGGTTAAGTGCACATAGCTGTGAAGCACAAGGACTGGAGCAAGGATCGGGTTTGAGCCCCCAGCTCCACACCTGCAGGGGTGTCACTTCACAAGCAGTAAAGTGTATCTGCAGGTGTCTTTCTCTCCCCATCTCTGTCCATTCCCCTCTTCTCTCCATTTCTCTCTGTCCTATCCAGTGACAATGACATCAATAACAACAACAATAATAACTACAACAATAAAACAAGGGCAACAAAAGGGAATAAATAAATAAAAATTTTTAAATTATTTAAAAAAGGAAAAAAAATCTCTTTCTCAGACTGGAGAGATAGCATAAAATATCATACTAAACTTGCGTGCCTGAGGGCACAGAGATAGTTCCATATGCCAGTGCTAAACAATATTCTCTCCTTCTCCCTCTTCCTCTTCCTTTTCCTTTCTCCCCCCTCTGTTAACCTCTAAGTGAACTCTGTTGCAAATGGTAGGATTTCACCTGGAATTATTTTCATGTTAATTTTTGCCTTACACAGAGGTGTCATGAAGCAGTGTGAAAGTTTTTATAATAGAAACATGTACAAGGTCCGGGACTTCTGAAGGCATGGCTATGGAATAGGAGTTCTGTCCCACTAGGAAAAGACAGAAGCAGGCTGGGGGTATAGATCCACCTGCCAATGCCCATGTCCAGAGGAGAAGCAGTTACAGAAGCCAGACCTTCCACCTTCTGCACCCCATAAAGAATTTTGATCCATACTCCCAGAGGGGGAGAAATGTTAACAGGAAGATGATCAGATGGCTCTGAACTCCAATTCCATCAGGACATCAAGAAAGAAGAGGGGGGGAAAGGTGGGGCACTCAGAAGTAGTAACAATTACTTAGGAAGAGAAGGCAGGACCATAGGAAAAATGGGCAAATAAATAGAAATATAAATAGTTATAGAAATAATAGTAAATCCTGGGGCAGATGACCTCACCAGTGTGTCCCAGAACCTCACCTTCCCAGATCCCTACCCCACTAGGAAAAGATAGAAACAGGCTGGAGGTATGGACCCACCTGCCAATGCCCATGTTCAATGGAGAATCAATTATAGTAGCCAGATCTCCCACCTTCTGCACCCCAAAAAGAATTTTGGTCCAGGCTTCTAGTGGGGAAGAAGTGATGGGGGAAGATAACCAGAGGGCTCTGAACTCAAACTTTATCAGGAACCAGAGAGTGAGGAAGAAAATTGGAGGGACATTTGAATGTAATAATAGGTATATGCATGACTTGGAAAGGAAGAGAAGATGGAACCCCCCCCACCAAGAAATAAAAAAAAAGAGGCCAATTGCAAGTAAATATAGACAGATTGTAGAAATAATAGTTGACCTTTTTCTGCAACCTTGGGAGAAATGCTGTGGTATAGAATGAAGGAATTTGGGTTCCAGAATTCTGGTGGTGGGAATAGTGTGGAGTTGTACCCTTGGTATCTTGTAATTTTGTAAATCAATATTAAATCACTAATAAAAAAAAGAAATAATAGTCAGCCCATATCTGTGATCTTGAGAGAACCACTGCAGTTTCCAGTGGAGGGAATGGGGACACAGAACTTTGGTGATGGCAATGGTGTGGAATTGTACCCCTATTATCTTATTTTGTGAATCAATATTAAATCACTAATAAAAATTTAAAGAGAAACAAAAAGTACACAGTGGGGGAAAAAAAAAGGAAACATGTACAAAAATGAGTATAAGTCCAAAGGAAGAGTTTGCCAAGGACATCTGCCACTTAGAATTTCATGGCCTTGTTTGCCAGCAGGTTAGGAGGGAGGGGGGAGATACGAGATTATTAAAGACACATTTCCATTTATGTGTTTTTCTTCAGCTTGAGTTAATTAGGAAAACAGTAAAATCCCTTAAAGAGAATACCTTTCTTCCAAGATATAGATGAATCCAGGTTAAGTATACACATTACCATGTGCAAGAACCTGGGTTCAAGCCCCTACTCCCCATCTATAGGGGGAATGCTTTATGAGAGGTGAAGCAGGTCTACAGGTGTCTTTCTTTCTCTCTCCCTCTGTCTCCCCCCCCTTAATTACTCTCTCTCTTATCAAATATATAAAAGAAAAAAGTATGGCCTCAGGGAGTTGTGGATTCATCCTGCTGAGGTGCCCTGTCCCAGCAATAATGCTGGCAGCAAAAAAAAAAAAAAAAAGATAAATGGAAGGGCTGGGTGGTGGTAGTGCAGCGGGTTAAGCGCACATGGCACAAAGTGTACGGACTGGTGCAAGGATCCCTGTTAAAGCCCCGGGCTCCCCACCTGCAGGAGGGTTGCTTCACAAGCAGTAAAGCAGGTCTTGCAGATGTCTATCTTTCTCTTGCCCTCTCTGTCTTCCCCTCCTCTCTCCATTTCTCTCTGTCCTATCCAACAACAATGGCAGCTATGACAACAATAACAGTCTTCTTCTTCTAGCGTTTGCCCTTCTTCCGTAGCCAGTCAACAGCGTCAGGTTGAGCCTGATGTAAAGTTTCGAGACCTCCTTTGAAACAGTAATAACAACAACAACAAGGGCAATAGGGCAACAACAACAAAAATAGATAAATGAATAAATAAATGAATAGCTCTAAGGATATGACAGAAATGTACAGAGTAGAGAACGGGACATGACCTTTGGAATATCTAATAATTTGTATAAGTGCATACAAGATGATTATGTGAAGCCATTTTAAATAAAATAGGATTGAAAATAGGAATAGGGAAAAAACTCAGTCCTTCTATAGCCTGTGAAATAGCCCACTTGGATAGTGCACTGCTTTGCCACATGCAAGATCCAGCTTTGAGCCTGACCCCCACTACACTGAAGAAAACTTTGGTGCTGTGGTCTGTTTCACTCTATCTAAAAACAAAGGCAAAAGCCTTCCTAATTCTTGTAGGATATGTGATTCTGAACATGATTCTAAGCTACAAGACACAACTAGGAAGTAGGTGAAAATTTGTGATAATAAGAAAAGTCTTCTTTTTTATATTTTTATTAGTGATTTAATAATGATTAATGAGAATGTAAGATAACAGGGGCACAATTCCATACATTCCCACCATCAGAGTTCTGTGTCCCATCCCCTCCACTGGAAGCTTCCTATTGTTTATCCCTCTCTGAGAGTATGGTCCAAAATTCTTTTTTGGGGGTGCAGAAGGTGAGAGTCTGGATTCTGTAATTGCTTCTCTGCTGGACATGGACATTGGAAGGTGAATCCATACACCTACCCTGTTTCTATCTTTCCCTGGTGAAGTAGGGTTGGGGGAGGTGAGGTTTCGGACATATTGGTGAAATCATCTTTCCAGGGAGGTCAGGTTGGTGTCAAGATAGCATATACAACTCGGTGGCTGAAAGGCAGTAAGATATAAAGCAAATTGTTCAGTGAACAGGAACCCAAACATAGGAATAGAGCAAATGAAACTAGAGGTCTTCATGTAGTAAGAAGCTAGGAAGTCTATTTCAGGTATGTTCCAAGGGGCCCACATCCTTAATAATTCTTCCCTTAGCCTGATAGCTAACATACAGATGGACTAAAAGTATTATCTGGGAAGATGGTGTCAGAGTTAAGAATAGGACTAAAAAGCTGGATTAGGGCAGAGATTGACTAGCTCCCAAATATAAGGAAAGTATATAACTACTTTTAACTGTAAACCCCATTGATCTGCCCATTGAAGAGACTTGTATTATCAAGGGAGTAGCTGGGATGATCCTTCTGCCAGAATGTCTGATCTTCTCTAGGCTAGCTTAGTAGCTATATCACTTCCCAGATAGAGGAGACAATGATGGAAGAAACCGTGCCTCTGGAATTAATCCTCAACAACACAAACAAGGGACAGGTACATAGGCAGGTAGGCACTGTGAAGACTTAGAAAGAATAAATGAATTTTATTTTTTTTAACTTTTTTTTAAAAAAACTTTTTAAATTTTTTTAAATTTATTTAGTTTATTTATTCCCTTTTGTTGCCCTTGTTGTTTTATTGTTGTAGTTATTATTGTTGTTGTCATTGTTGGATAGGACAGAGAGAAATGGAGAGAAGAGGGGAAGACAGAGAGGAGGAGAGAAAGATAGACACCTGCAGACCTGCTTCACCGCCTGTGAAGCGACTCCCCTGCAGGTGGGGATCCGGGGTTCGAACCGGGATCCTTATGCCCGTCCTTGTGCTTTGCGCCACCTGCGCTTAACCCGCTGCGCTACAGCCCGACTCCCAGAATAAATGAATTTTAAATTCATAACACTTACTAATTTTAAAGTTAATAGCAACCAGATGAAGCAAGTCTAGACTGAATGCTGTTTATGTGTTACAAGTGAATGATTTTATTAAATAAAACAAACACCTACTGTGTGTTCTATTAATACTTTCTATTCTCCAGGTATGTGTGTGTTTGTATATTTAGATGTATCTGTGAATACTTTTTTTTTTGCCTCCAGGGTTATCACTGGGGCTTGTTGCCAGCAACAGTACAAATCCGAAGCTCCTGGTGGCCATTTTTTTTTCCATTTTATTGGCTAGAACAGAGAGAAATTGAGAGGGGAGGGAGAGGGAGAGAGAAAGATAGGCACCTGAAGAACTTCAGCGCCCATGAAGTGGACCCCCTGCAGGTGGAAGACTGGAGGCTAAAACCCCGGATCCTTGCCAGGGTCCTTGCACTTAGTAATATATGCGCTTAACTGGGTGTGCCACCACCCAACCCTCTGTGAATACTTTCAAAAAGTTTAAATACAAATGGAAAGCCAGGACCCCTCCACCCTAGATTCACCAGCTATAAACTCAAAGACAATATGATTAAAACATGTATTTCCTTGGATTTGACCTCTAAGATGCTTGCATAATATTTCACATTCTGCAACTCCCCACCCAAATGCCCAGCACACACCAGCCTTCCTGGAGGACAGAGAAAATGACCCAGTTATAGGAATCTGCAGAAATCAAAGACAGGGATTATCACTTCCTGGTGTCACGGAACTGGAAATGTGAACCGAGTATATCTGTTGACCTGATAGCCTCAGCTAAGAACTGTCTCATGCTGAGAAGTGGACAAAGACAGAATTCAAGTGACTGCCACCACACTAGATCTGAATCACTCTTCTTTTCTGAAACAATCTTTTGCATCACAGTTTAGTTAGTGGGTCAAATTGACATGACTTTCTGTGTATCCTCCATGATATGTTTTCTGTTTCTTTGTTTTCTGAGGCATGTTTGCCACTGCAGACTCCTCAGAGACTCACAAATCAAACACCTAGCAGATGAGTGACTATAGTGCAGGATTTGTTCTTTTATTTTTTAAATATTTTTATACGGGGGGGGTTTACAATTGTTGGTACATGTGTAAAATTTCTTAGTTTTCTGCAAAACACTGTCATCACCACCACCACCTCCTAGCCTAGGTCCTCCTCCACCATCATGCACCAGGACCTGAAAGTAACTCCTCCACGCCTACCACTGAATCCTTTCTTTACTTTGGTGCAATACACCAAACCCAGTCTAAGTTCTGCTTTGTATTTCCATTTCTGTTCTTACTTCTCAGCTTCTGTCCATGAGAGAGATCATCACACATTCCTCCTTCTCTTTCTGGCTTGTCTCACTTAATATGATTCCTTCAAGCTCTATCCAAGATGGGGGGGGGGGAGAGATGAATTCACCATTTTTAATAGCTGAGTAGTATTCCATTGTGTATATGGACATAGCTTGCTTAGCCACTCATCTGTTGTTGGACACCTGGGCTGCTTCCAGGTTTTGGCTATTACAAATTTACTGCTATGGGACGTAAGTTTATACAGATCTTTTTGGATGGGTGTGTTGGGTTCCTTAGGATATATCCCCAGGAGAGGAATTGCAGAGTCATAGGGCAGGCTCACTTCTAGTCTTCTAAGAGTTCTCCAGAGTGCTCTCCACAGGGGTTGGAGCAATTGACATCCCCACCTTGTTCTAATAGGACATCAAGTTCATATAGGGACACTGTCCCAGACAAATGTGCTTCCATGACTGAAGCGATAGAAACATGGTCAAATATGAAAATCATTTCATATTCACTTATTTTATTTTCAAGAGTTTTAAGTGACTTCCTGTACATTTTGTGTAAGAATGAACAAGCGGAGTCATAGCTCTCCTATAGCCTTTGTAGCACTGGAAATCTAACCCAGGATCTCACACAGGCAAGTCCTGAACTCTTCCCACTGAGCCACCTTCCTGGATTTATTTTCAAATTATATTTGCATATGGCAGAAAGGAGACAGAGACTGGTCAACACTGCTTAGACCTTGTGGGAAGTTTTGTTGAGTCAAAAATGTGTAAAAGAGAGAAGAGCACAGAACCAAAAATGAATGTGAAAGAAGGAAATCAAGAAAACAAAAACTCAGAAAAAGTTCAAGTAGCTAATACCACAGGCCTAATACCTAATGCCAGAGGGAAGGGATGTTTTTAAAAATATATATTTTTTATTAACTTTATTGTATAGAAAAGTCAGAAATTGAGAGAAAGCAGGAGATAGAGAGAAAGAGAGGGAGACAGAGAAATGACTGCAGCGCTGCCTCACCACTTGTGAATCTTTCCCCCTGCAGGTGGGAGCCAGGGGGTTTGAAGTTGCATCCTTGTGCACTGTAACATGTACATTCAACCAGGTATACCACCAATGGGCCCCCAAGGGAAAGAACTTTTAATGCAAAAAAGAACAATATTTAAAAAGGAGGGAGTGGAAGTGGCTGCTTGTTTGATTTTTGTCTTATTATACTAACAGTTTTTTTTTTATTTAAGAAAGGATTAATTAACAAAACCAAAAGGTAGGAGGGGTACAACTCCACACAATTCCCACCACTCAATCTCCATATCCCACCCCCTCCCCTGATAGCTTTCCCATTCTCTATCCCTTTGGGAGCATGGACCCAGGGTCATTGAGGGTTGCAGAAGGTAGAAGGTCTGGCTTCTGTAATTGCTTCCCCACTGAACATGGGCGTTGACTGGTCTGTGCATACTCCCAGTCGGCCTCTCTCTTTCCCTAGTAGGGTGGGTCTCTGGGGAAGCTGAGCTCCAGGACACATTGGTGGGGTCTTCAATCCAGGGGCCTGGCCAGCATCCTGGTGGCATCTGGAACCTGGTGATTGAAAAGAGAGTTAACATACGAGGCCAAACAAATTGTTGAGCAATCATGGGCCCAAAGCTTGGAATAGTGGAGAGGAAGTGTTAGGGAGGTACTCACTGCAAACTCTAGTGTACTTCTGCTTTCAGGTATATATTTTGCAGTAGTTTATGGATACGTGTGAACAAAAGCTCTCTCTCACAGAAACTGGTGTATATCTAGGTTATGGGACTTTGTTAGAAAGTGAACCACCTGAGATGAAATTAGAGTGTACTATAAAAGGAAAGGTCTCACCCGAGTAATGAAGCTGAAGGGTTGTCATTCCATACGTGAAGTCTCTGGACACAGTCTGAGGTGAAGCATGTTGAGGTGGCAATCGGTGCGTTGGTTAGGTTGTGATTGGCAGATGCAATATTATTTGGTATGGATTGGGAGAGGCATACAGGAAAGTGGGCCCTATCCAAGGGTTCCAGGACTGGGGGAAGTAGGGGCTCTATAGTGGAGATGTGAGGTTCCTGTTGTCTTAGGGTTCAAAAAGACAATGGATAGTTAATGTTATCATCACATTATTTGTTAATTGGGTTAACTTTGAAAAGTCCTTTTGTTATGGTTTGCTGTACAGTATCCAGTATCTTGTATATAGCTGTGCTATTGGATGCTTCTAATATACTTGGTCTAGGCTTTTGAGAGAGTCCGCATATCAAATACACAGCCTATATATTAAAAAGATTCAGTTTGTGTTTTGAAAAACTTTGAGACATACAACTGATTTTCCCCCTCTCATATTAATTAACTAGTGATTTATATGTCTACATTTTTCTAGGAGTGTACATAAACACCATTCCCACCACCAAAAGACTGTGACCTATCCCTCCCATCCACTCCCACCCCCCACTGTCCCATGAAGCTGCATGTCTACCCCTCACCACAGGGTTTTTACTTTGGTGCCCTACTTACAATTTGATCAGGTCCTGCTTTTAGTTTCCCTTTCAGATCTTCTTCCTCAACTTCTGTTGATGAGTGGGATCATCCCATACTCATCTTTATCTTTCTGACTTAGTTCACTTAACATAATTCTTTCTAGCTCTGTCCAAGATGGGTCAGAGAAGGTGGGTTCATTGTTCTTGATAGCTGCATAGTATTCCATTGTGTATATATACCACAGCTTTCTCAGCCACTCATCTGTTGTTGGGCACCTGGGTTGCTTCCAGGTTTTAGCTATTATGAATTGTGCTGCTATGAACATAGGAGTACACACCTCTTTTTGGTTGGGTGTTATGGAGGCCTTGGGGTATAACCCCAGGAGAGGAGTTACTGGATCATATGGAAGGTCCATGTCTAGCCTTCTGAGAGTTTTCCAGACTGCTCTCCACAGAGGCTGTACCAATTTACATTCCCACCAGCAATGTAAAAGGGTTCCTCTGTCCCCACATCCTCTCCAGCATTTGTTGCTGCTGTCCTTTTTGATGTATGCCATTCTTACAGGAGTGAGGTGGTATCTTAGTGTTGTCTTAATTTGCATTTCTCTGACAATCAGTGACCTAGAGCAGTTTTTCATATGTTTGTTAGCCTTTTGGATCTCCTCTGTAGTGAATGGTTTGTTCATATCCTCTGCCCATTTTTGGATGGGGTCATTTGCTTTTTTGGTGCTAAGTTTGCTGAGCTCTTTATATATTTTGGTGATATACTAACAGTTTACAGCAAGGAAGAAAAAAAAAAACCTACTCATCTCATAATTTGCTTGTTTTATCTACCAAGTGAAATGATCTTCAAACTGAAAAGAGAACAAAAATAGTTTTAAGAGGGAAATAATGCCCAAATTAGGTGAAGAGATGCGGAGAGAGCTTTTAGCTATTGTGAATAGACTCGGGCTCCTAGATTCAGGAAAGTTCTTTCCAGGAAGGGAGGGAGGGTTATGTGATCTTTGGAATACTGTCAGCAGTGCCTATTGTATATTTGTGGAGAAGAGAGATGATGACATAACTAGAAACTGTTAAATGCCCCCACGTTTCTGTGAGTAGGAAAGAATATATTTTGACTCCCTAGAAAGTGGTAGAGAGTTTTTTTAACAAGTTATCTGAACCTGGGAGGTGGTTCAGTCATAAAGTGCAGGACTTTATGTCCATAAGGTTCAGAATTGAGACCTTAGCTCCGTGCTTACAAGATTGATGCTCTAAAGCCAGCGCCCTATCTATCTATCATCTATCTATCTATCTATCTATCTATCTATCTATCTATCTATCTATATCTCCAGATCTTTAAAGAGAAAAAAAAGCTGTTTGGTAATATGTAGGGAAGACTCTGTCATCTGTGGGAAATTGTGGATTTATAAGGCATGCCGATATGTTTCTTGAACCTGTTAGGGATTAGATGAGAGAAGAGAGTGGGATTCAGCAAAGTCTAAAGAAGCAATGTTTAAAATAAAAAAGACAGAAAGACTGTGACACACCCCTCCCACCCAGTCCCACCCCCCCACTGGCCCAGGAAGCTGCATGTCTACCCCTCGCCACAGGGCTTTTACTTTGGTGCCCTACTTATAATTTGGTCAGGTCCTGCTTTTAGTTTCCCTTTCAGATCTTCTTCCTCAACTTCTGTTGATGAGTGGGATCATCCCATACTCATCTTTATCTTTCTGACTTAGCTCACTTAACATAATTCCTTCTAGCTCTGTCCAAGATGGGTCAGAGAAGGTGGGTTCATTGTTCTTGTTAGCTGCATAGTATTCCATTGTGTATATATACCACAGCTTTCTCAGCCACTCATCTGTTGTTGGGCACCTGGGTTGCTTCCAGGTTTTAGCTATGAATTGTGCTGCTATGAACATAGGAGTACACACCTCTTTTTGGTTGGGTGTTATGGAGTCCTTGGGGTATAACTCCAGGAGAGGAATTACTGGATCATATGGAAGGTCCATGTCTAGCCTTCTGAGAGTTTTCCAGACTGCTCTCCACAGAGGCTGTACCAATTTACATTCCCACCAGCAATGTAAAAGGTCTTTTGGTGGTGGGAATGGTGCTTATGTACACTCCTAGTAAAACGTAATCATATAAATCACTAGTTAATTAATATGAGAGGGGGAAAATTAATTGTATGTCTCAAAGTTTTTTAAAACACAGACTGAATCTTTTCAATATATAGGCTGTATATTTGATAGGCGGACTCTCTCAAAAGCCTAGACCAAGTAGATCAGAAGCAACCAATAGCACAGCTATATACAAGATACTGGATTCTGTACAGCAAACCATAACAAAAGGACTTTTCAAAGTTAACCCAATTAACAAATAATGTGATGATAACATTAACTATCGATTGTCTTTTTGAACCCTAAGACAGCAGGAACCTCACATCTCCACTATAGAGCCCCTACTTCCCCCAGTCCTGGAACCCTTGGATAGGGCCCACTTTCCCGTATGCCTCTCCCAATCCATATCAAATAATATTGCATCCGCCAATCACAACCTAATCAACGCAACGATGGCCATCTCAACATGCTTCACTTCAGACTGTGTCCAGAGACTTCACGTGTGGAATGACAACCCTTCAGCTTCATTACTCGGGTGAGACCTTTCCTTTCATAGTATACTCTAATTTCATCTCAGGTGGTTCACTTTCTAACAAAGTCCCAAAACCTAGATATACACCAGTTTCTGTGAGAGAGAGCATATGTTCACACGTATCCATAAACTACTGCAAAATATATACCTGAAAGCAGAAGTACACTAGAGTTTGTAGTGAGTACCCCCCCCTAACACTTCCTCTCCACTATTCCAAGCTTTGGGTCCATGATTGCTCAACAATTTGTTTGGCTTTGTATGTTAACTCTCTTTTCAGTCACCAGGTTCCAGATGTCGTCAGGATGCCGGCCAGGCTTCCCTGGATTAAAGACCCCACCAATGTGTTCTGGAGCTCAGCTTCCCCATAGACCCACCCTACTAGGGAAAGAGAGAGGCAGACTGGGAGTATGGACCGACCAGTCAATGCCCATGTTCAGTAGGGAAGCAATTACAGAAGCCAGACCTTCTACCTTCTGCAACCCTCAATGACCCTGGGTCCATGCTCCCAGAGGGATAGAGAATGGGAAAGCTATCAGGGGAGGGGGTGGGATATGGAGATTGGGTGGTGGGAATTGTGTGGAGTTGTACCCCTCCTACCCTATGGTTTTGTTAATTTATCCTTTCTTAAATTAAAAAAAAGAAATATTTTTTAAAAAGACAGAAAGAAAGAAAGAAAGAAAACAGAAAGAAAGAAAGAAAGAAAGAAAGAAAGAAAGAAAGAAAGAAAGAAAGAAAGAAAGAAAGAAAGAGAAGGGAAGGAAAGAGAGAAAGAAAGGATGGATGGATACATGGATGTATGTATGGGTGGATGGATGGGTGGATGGATGGATGGATGGGAAGGAAAAGGAGAGAGAAAGAAGGGAAGGATATAAAGGAAGAAAGAAAGAGGAAGGAGGAAATAAAAGAAAGGAAAAGAGGGACCAGGTGGTGATGTAGCTGGTTAAGCACACACATTACAGTGCACAAGGATGCAAGTTCAAGCCCCTGGTTCCTACCTGCAGGGGGAAAACTTCACAAGTGGTGAAGCAGGGCTACAGGTGCCTCTCTATCTTTCTCCCTCTCTATCTTTCCCCTCCCCTTTCAACTTCTCTGACTCTGTCCAATAATAAATAAATAAAACAGAAGCTTTAAAAAAGAAAGGAAAGGAAAATCAATAGAGAAGAAAATGAAACACTGAATTGTTTCTTGAGGTTAGATTGTCTTTGTCAATGGTGAACTTGGAATGAACTGAAAAATAGAACTGCTTAGCAAAAAGCTGAAAGAATGTCTGTAGAGATTGATCAACTGGCAGAGCATTGAACTCACATGTCTGAGATTCCTGGCTATACTTGGTGCTGTTTTCTGGTCTTTGTCTTTTGTGAATCTCTCTCTCTCTCTCTATCTCTCTCTCTCTCTCTCATTCATATATAGTAGTAAATAACATTACATCTGTAAAACATAAAAAGGGAAAAAATTAAAAGTGAGGAAGCAAGGACAAAATACTGCAATCCACAATGTAGGCTCGGGTCAAGCAGAAGCAGAGTAGATGTTGGTGGCAGTCAGAAGCATCTTTAGTATGTGTATATCATCCCAGCCAATGTCCTGGTAGCACAGCGAGTTAAGCACATGGCACAAAGCTCAAGGACCAGCACAAGGATCCCAGCTGAGTCCCTGGCTCCCCACCTGCAGAGGGGTTGCTTCACTAATGGTGAAGCAGGTCTGCAGGTGTCTATCTTTCTCTCTGTCTCTGTCTTCCCCTCCTCTCTCCATTTCTCTATCCTATCCAGCAATAACAACAGCAATAACAACAAGGTAAACAAAATGGCCTCCAAGAGCAGTGTATTTGTTGTGCAAGCACCTAGACCCAGTGATAACCCTGAAGTAAAAAAAAAAAAAAAAACAGTGATAGGGATGGGAGGGCAAAGTGTGCATACTTGTATATTTGGCAAGGTTAAAGGGACAAAACAATTATCAACTGCACTGGCATGATGAGTGGCTTCATTTTCCTCTGGACTATTTTTGAACAGAGGATAATAAAACAATCATCCATGGTGTATTGCATCAAATTAAAGACCTCTGGGTGGGTATGGGGCAAGGAGTGGTGGTGGTGGGCTTTTAGGTCCTGGTACATGGTGGAGGAGGACCTAGGCAGGGAGTAAGAGCGATTTTTATTTTCTTGCCCAGAAAGCTGAGAGACTGTATTTACTGTAAACCATTAACCACCACCACCACCACCCCCACACACAAAAAAACAGTCATCTGTTGGAATGACACAGTGAATTATCTGAATCTATCTGTTGTTTTTATACTAAAATCTTTGCGTGATTTGAAGTAGTGAAACTACAAGTTTTACAAGGGTGGAATGCTAAAGTTTGTTTGCTTGCGTTTTTTTTTTTTAATGCACTTAGTGGCAGAGAAGTTCAGTATGATGCTGTACATTTGTAGATTTCATATTTCAGGAGGGCACTTAACAAATCTCTCCTTTTAGCCATTTGTAAACTACTGTCATTTTGCTAAGTCTCTCTGCCATACACCGTGGTGGGTACTTTGTGTTCATTATCTCTAATGCTGACAAAAATACCTGTCAAGGGTATAATGTCTCTAAATGATGGCTAAGGAAAAGGAGGCCCAGAGAGATTAAGTAATTTGCCAGAATTCGTAGGGAGTATGGAGTGGAGATAGGATTTGAACATGGTGTGTCCTAAACCTGTATTTCTTCACTGTACACTGCACAGACTTCCTATAAACTTTATGTGTAAGTTTGGGTCAGCAAGGGGGCTGGGTGGTGGCACACCTGGTTAAGCATACAGTACAAAGTGCAAGGACCTGCACAAGGATCCAGAGTCTAACTCCTGACCCTCCATCTGCAACGGAGAAGCTTCACAAGTGGCGAAGCAGGTATGTAGGTGTCTGTCTTCCTCTCTCCTTCTCTATCTCCCCCTTCTCTCTCAATTTCTCTCTGTCCTATTCAATTGAAAAGGAAAAAGAAGTCCCCAGGAGCAGTGGATTCATAGTACTGTCACTGAGCCCCAGGAATGGAGGCAAAAATAAATAAATTAAATTAAATAGTAAGTTTGGGTCATTAGAATTATCAAGAGGATTATGAAATAATTAATACTCATACTAAAGTAATTTTGATATATTTAAAATAATAAGCCAAGGTCAGTGTGCTTGGACCTGTTTAAATGTTATCACCAGTGACTTGTGTCATACAAATTAAGATGTAGACAGGACTTAGTGGAAAGTAATTTACATTTTAATGTATATACAAGGTGCAAGAGTGGATCAAAGCTAGCTGGGTAAGACCAAACATCAAGGGAGTCGGGCGGTAGTGCAGCGGGTTTTGCACAGGTGGCGCAAAGTGCAAGGACCAGCATGAGGATCTTGGTTCAAGCCCCAGGCTCCCCACCTGCTGGAGAATTGCTTTGCAGGCAGTGAAGCAGGTCTGCAGGTATTTATCCTTCTCTCCCTCTCTCTGTCTTCCCTTCCTCTTTCCATTTCTCTCTGTCCTATCCAACAACAACGACATCAATAACAACAATAATAACTACAATAGAAATAAAGGAAGATGGCGGACTGAGAAGCTGCTAGCAGCGTGTGCTCTGATCACATCTTCTGGAAACGGTTCCAGATGCCACCAGGATGCTGGCCAGGCTTCCCTGGATTGAAGACCCCACCAATGTGTCCTGGAGCTCAGCTTCCCCAGAGACACACCTTACTAGGAAAAGAGAGAGGCAGACTGGGAGTATGGACTGACCAGTCAACGCCCATGTTCAGTGGGGAAGCAATTACAGAAGCCAGACCTTCTACCTTCTGCAACCCTCAACGACCCTGGGTCCATGCTCCCAGAGGGATAGAGAATGGGAAAGCTATCAGGGGAGGGGGTGGGATATGGAGATTGGGTGGTGGGAATTGTGTGGAGTTGTACCCCTCCTACCTTATGTTTTTGTTCATTAATCCTTTCTTAAATAAAAAATAAATAAATAAATAAAATAATAATAACTACAACAATAAAACAAGGGCAACAAAAGGGAATAAATAAAATAAACATTTTTTAAAAAGACTAAACATTGATTAAATGACAAATCCTGCATTCCAAACAAATATGTCGTCATATTTTTCTTTTTTTATTGGAGGGAAGGTTGATGATTTGCAGTGCAGTCATCATCAATACCCAATTGGGTACAATTTCCATTATCAGGACCCCAAGATTCTCTTCCACCCCTCCCTCCCTCTCCTTCCTCCGTGTCCCTCGCTTTGATGCCATACCCCATGTCCAGTCCACATTTCACCTTGTGTTCTCCTTCCCTGCCCTTGTTTACTAAGACTTCTGTAAGTGAGATCAATTGGTATTTGTCTTTCTCTGTTCGACTCATTTCACTTAACCTGATGCTTTCAAATTCCATCCAAGATGATGCAAAGGAGAAGGCTTAATAATTTTAACAACTGAGCTATATAATAGGTCATCTTTTTAAGTATATGTTGAAATACTTGGTTTACCATCAATGCATATGAAAAACATGGGGATTTCAATTAATGTTAGTCTCAATAGCTGTCAGTAGAATGGCCTAGGGATAGAAGGAAGGAAGGAAGGAAGGAAGGAAGGAAGGAAGGAAGGAAAGAAAAATGGAGGAAGGAAGGAAAGAAAGAAAAGCACATTACTATGCACAAGGATCTGCGTTCAACCAGTCCCCACCTGTAGTGAAGAAGTTTCACAAATGGTGAAGAAGTGGTACTGCAAGTCTCCTCCCCCACCTCTCTCTCCCCCCTCTCTTTCTCCCCCTTCCCTTTCAATTTCTCTGTTTCTATCTAAAATAAGTAAGATTAAAAATTTTAAAGGACTCATTAATTCTCCATAATATTCCGTAAACTATTCTACTTCATTTGTACTAATCAGAAGAGATAAAAAGCTGATTCCATTTTCTGTGCTTCTTGTGTATAGTTCACGGTTCCTGTGTGCCACAGTTTAAAATGAACTTTTGAATAATTGGATTGTGCCCCAAGGTGAGTCTTGTGCAAATTCCATAAGAAAAAATCTTTATAATATGACCACTGAGAAAGTTGAATGAAGTTAGAATGTTTTCTTAAATCTCTTTTAAATTTAATTAATTAATTCATTTATTGGATAGAAACAAATAGAGGCTGAATGGAAAGAGGAGATAGAGAGAGGGAGAAAGAGAGACACCTGCAACCCTGCTTCACCACTCCTGCAGCTTCCCCCATGCAGGTGGGAACTGGAGGCTTGAATCCGGGTCCTTGTACATTGTAACATATGCACTCAGCCAGGTGTGCCGCCACCGGCTCCTTGAACTTAAGAATGTTTATCCTGAAAATTCTTCAAATAGTAGTGGGAAGTATATTTCTTTTAAATTTTCCTTGTATCGTTTGGTGGGTGGGTGGGAGGAGATAGATTTCATTAAAAACTAATCATTCATTCTGAATTCATTGAACTTACTAGATTTTGCTCTGTGCTAAAATATATGCTCTGTCCTTGGTGCTAGGAAGAAGAAACAAAAAAAATCAAAGGCATGATTCCTGCTTTGAGAGTTTCAGTCCAGTTTAGACAAGGAAAGCCCGGCCTCTCAGCACATGCTGTATTGGATGTGTCTCCTCGGGCATCAAGATCAGACTGTGAGGTCAGTAAAGGTCCCCGAGAAAAGTGCACTCGAGATAAGATTAGAAAGCTGAATAGACATTAACTAGCTGAAACAGATGGGAAGGAAGAGAGCACATTCCAGGCAGACAGAACAGCATGCTTGAATGGAAGGGGGAAATCAAAAGGCATCAAAGAACCAATGGAAACGCAAGTCCTGTTCTGGTCATTGGAAGAAAGAAGACTGTGTGTCTCTGTGTGTGTGTGTGGGGGGGTATGACAGGAAATGAAGGGTGAATTTTATGCAAACCCAGGGAATTTGAACTTTCTCCTGAACGCTGTGTGAAGCCTTCAAGCATAAAAAAAATTAAAAAAATAAAAAAACAGAGGATGACATGGTCAGATTTTAGTTTTCGGAGTTATCCTTCAAGGAACAATAGTGCCATGCTAAAAGTAGTAAGACTGGTTAGGAGGGCACAGAATTGAGTCTTGTCATTTGCAGGAGTTGGGGTCTATAAATCCTATACATTAGTGTCCTGGATGCTGCACCAGTGAATTCACAAGCCATTGCTTTTGGGGGGGGGGGGGGAACAGACGATAAGGTTTCTTTGAGACACTGAGCACAATGCTTTCATCAACCACGTGATAGAACCTCATTTTGCTGTTTATGTTTAAAGATACCTTATTGGCTGGGAAAGTAGCTCAGTCATAAAACATAGAACTTGCCTGCAGAGAGCCCAGGTTCCAAGCCACACTATAGCATAGGCTGGAGAAGTGCTCTGGTCTCTCTATATCTTTCATTCTCTTCTCATTCTCTCACTAAATAAATAAACTAAATTAAAAAAAATCAAGACAGTTTATTTAGCATAAAGTGTCTTAATATAATGTATCTATATATAGTGTCTGTAGGGGATATAGAATAATGGTTACACAAACAGACTCCCATGCCTGAGGCTAACAAGTGCCAGGTTCAATCCCCCACACCACCATAAGCCAGAACTGAGCAGTACTCTGTTATAAAATTAAAATTAGGGGGAAGAGCAGTGGCACACCCAATTCAAAGCATATAATATGAAGCACAAGGACCTGTAAAAGGAACCATGATGTGCAAGCTTGAAGTCCTGAGTTAGATCTTGGGTGCTGAATAAGCCAGAATAATGATAGCATATTCAAATGATGCATAGATAAGTTATTCAGATTGATAAATATATTTCACACACTTATTATTTAATAAATAATAAATATTCAAAATTATGCATACATACACACATATTTAAAGTATATAAAAAGAACTACCTAGTAGGAAAAGGGACAGAGAAATAAGTGATTTGCTTCATAAAATGAGCATCTTGTCACTGAATCATGCTAACACTGACTCAATGAATAGTTCAGGGAGAATTCTCCCACTAGGTGGGGAACTATATTAGACAATCTTTTCAGTCCATCCTCCTCCTCCTTTTTAATTATCTTTACTTATTTATAGGATAGAGACAGCCAGAAATTGAGAACAAGGGGGAGAAAAAAGATAAAAGGGGACACACACACATGCTGCAGCACTGTTTCACTTCTTGTGAAGCTTCCCCTTTGCATGTGGGGCCCAGGATCTTGGTCCTGGTCTTTGTACATTGTAACACTTGTGCTCAACCAGGTATGCCACCACCAAGCACCCTCAGTCCATCCTTCCAACTCTGTGATACTAAGTGCTGACTCTGGGGCAGGGGGTAACAGAAAGGGCAGAATACAAGGCTGAACAGGGGAGATTGCACCCACAGGAAGCACTCAAGTTTTCATATGCTGTCAAGGATTCTTAGAACCAGCCCTAACATCATATTGGAGTGGTCTCTGGGAATATTATTATTATTATTATCAATATTATTATTAGTGATTCAATAATTATTGACAAGATTATAAAACAACAGGGGTACAATTCCATACAGTTCCCACCACTGGAGTTCTGTGACCCATCCCCTCCATTAGAAGCTTCCTTATTATTTTTGTTTGTTTGTTTTATTTTTATTTGTTGGGTGATTAATGTTTCTATTTATTTATTTATAAAAAGAAAACACTGACAAAACCATAGGATAAGAGGGGTACAACTCCACACAATTCCCACCACCAGAACTCTATATCCCATCCCCTCCCCTGATAGCTTTCCTATTCTTTAAACCTCTGAGATTATGGACTCAAGGTCATTGTGGGATGCAGAAGGTGGAAGTTCTGGCTTCTGTAATTGCTTCCCTGCTGAACATAGGCACTGACAGGTCAATTCATACTCCCAGCCTGCCTTTCTCTTTCCCTTGTAGGGGGGCACTGGGGAAGCGAAGCTCCAGGACACATTGGTGGGGTTGTCTGCCCAGGGAAGTCTAGTTGGCATCACGCTGGCATCAGGAACCTGGTGGCTGAAAAGAGAGTTAACATACAAAGCCAAACAAATTGTTGAACAATCATGGACCTAAAGGCTGGAATAGTACAGATGAAGAGTTGGGGGAGGGGGCTCTCCGTTTTGTAGATAGCTAGTTGGCATATTTTAGTTATATTCTAAAGTGCCTGTGGCTATACTGTTTTTTCTCCCCTGAGCCTGAAATCTGATATGCAGGTAGATCTAAGTTATTGTCTGGGGACATGATGTCATGGCTTGGAAAAGGACCAGAAAGCTGAATCAGGGAAGAGAGTAGCTCCCAAATATGGGAAAGGTGTATAAATATTGTTGACCATAAACCCCATCAATTTGATGTGATTGGGGCCCCATATTCAGCTTAGGAGCCTATGTGACCTCTGCATCCCTATAGATCTGAGCTCACATTCTGTGGTCATGAGCAGGAACGTTCCAAGCTGCCCTAATATCAGGACTCATCTTCCTCAAGTGTAGCATAGAGTATGTTGTCCAGCCTCCTATCAAAGGATGGAACATTCTCTACTGTTGTTGATCCAAGTTGAGGGCAAGGTCCTATGAGCTTCCCTATTCTTTATCCCTCTGGGAGTATGGACCAAAATTTTTTATAGTGTGCAGAAGGTGGAAGGTCTGTCTTCTGTAATCGCTTCTTCTGTGGACATGGGCATTGGCAGGTGAATCCATACCCCCAGGCTGTTTCTGTCTTTCCCTACTGGGATAGGGCTCTGAAGAGGTGAGACTTCGGGGCACATTGGTGAGGTCATCTTCGCAGGGAAGTCAGAATGGCTTCATAGTAGCATCTGCAACTTGGTGGCTGAAAGGCAGTAGATATAAAGCAGGACACATTGTTTAACAATCCAGAAGCCAAATAAAAGAATAGAACAAGTGGAACTAAGGATCTTAGTGTGGGAAGAAGCTAGGAAGTCCATTTTAGGTATATTCCACGGGGCCCATGGCTTTAGTAATTTTTGCCTGAGCCCAATAGCTAACATGCAGGTGGACTAAAAATGTTATCTGGGAAGATGATGTGAGAGTTAACAATAGGACTAGAAAGATGGATTTGGGCAGAGAGTAGCTCCCAAATATGAGGACAGTATATCAATACTATTAACTGTAGACCCCAATGATCTGACCTAGGGATGATATTTCTTCATATTTAGCACAGGAGCCTGTATAACCTCTGAGTCCCTGTCAGTCTGAGCTCACAGTCCATGTTTACAGCTGGGAACATTCTAGGCATCACTCATTTCAGGACCAGTCTTCCTCATGGCAGAGGTTGACACAGCTCCCTTCAGAGAGTGGGGCAGTCCCTGCCATTGCTGCTCTACAGTGAGGGCAAGGTCCTGCAGAGGCCCACAAGAGGGATTATGATGATGTTCCTGATGACAGTGACCAGTGATGGTGGAGAGAGGAATCTATTAGAGACCCAGGCCCATCATATCTATGTGGGATTCCCAGGATTCCCTGACTAGAGCTCCAGATGATGGGGTGGTCTGGTATTAACCAAAAAGACCATCATTAAAGTGTGCCAACAGGTTTGAAGTCACATGGAGGTGGAACCATGTGAAGGGAAGTGTGGTGTAAGTCCTAAAACATCACAGACTAATTCCTGAGAAGGTCCAGAGAAATGGTCCCACTCACTGAAAAATTCCTTGCATGTGGCCATGATCAGCTCAGCCCATGTGGGTCACTGAGATTGCTTTTCCCTTTTTTCCTTTACTATTTATACCTTCTGCTCACTGGGATTGCACATATTTTTAAAGTAAGAGCTCAATGACTGCTTTCTGGGGAACCCAGATTATGACCACTTTACTATATACAAAGTCTCAGAGGGAAAAATTTCCCTAGGGATGTGATCCAGTATAATACCATCTGTGATTGACCTCTTATCCTACATCCTGATCTAATTTCCTCTAAGATGGCATTCCTGGCACTTATAAAATCACTTAGGATCTCACTCCCACATGAAGTCTTCCAGGAGGTGTTAGAATTCCCATTAGTGTTATCTGGCAAATGCAAATTGAGTCTCCATCTTATATCTGGGCTTTATTACCAATCACCCTAGGATCCTTTATAGTAGATCTCTGTCTTATGTGGTTTTTTCCACACCTTCCCATGTTGTATTGTCTGAAAGCTAAATAAATCAGAGTGCAGGAAAACTCGAAACAGCTGTATGTGTTTAGTGACAAGGTTGGATGCCCAATTTCTGTAGCCCTTGGGAGGATTCTAAGAGGAAGTGCTGTGAAGCTTCCAGCATATTTTATTAATGGCCAGCCAGACACCATAACCCACACCAGGGAGATGAGGACCTAATTAATTAGGCATAATACTACTTAGCACTTACCATTTTCAATAAATATTACTACATGAATGAAGGAATCCTCAAAAGACTCCCGTGAAGCAAGAACAATTAATCCTATTTTACAGCTGGGGAAACAGAAAGGTTTCTTGGATTTTCCCAAAGCCACAGAGAGAAGTGGCATCCACTCCCAATTTGGCTGTCTCAAAGCTGGCCCTCTGGACTATTTTTAGAGCTTGGCTTTGTCAAAGGTCATAGAGCTTTAATAAATCAGAGGTACTCACACATGAAACTTTAAGCTCTGTGAGGGAATAACAATAGACTAGGTGCATGGGAGTGCAAAGTAGCATCAGAAGCTTAATAAGGAAATTGACCCATTGAATTTCCTCCCCTCCTCCTCCTTCTTCCTTCTCCTCCTCCTCTTCTTCATTATCTTCCGTGTTTTATTTTATTTTATTTTTTTAATTTTATTAGTGACAATATTGATTCACAAAATTATAGGATAACAACCATTTCTACCACCAGAGTTCTGTATCCCCATTCCCACCATTGGAATCTACAGTAGTTCTCCCAAGGTCACCGATATAGGTTGGCTATTTCTATAAATATAAACACATATATATAATTTTCCCCTATGGTCCCATCTTCTCTTTCTTCCTAAGTCACACCTATACTTATTACTACTTCTGAATGCCCTTCCTTTTTTCCTCTTTTCTCTTATGGTCCTGATGGAGTTAGAGTTCAGGACTTTCTTGTCATCTTCCCCCTATCATTTCTCCCCCACTGGGAATATGGACCAAATTCTTTTCTTTTTTTAATATCTTTATTGGGGAATTAACATTTTACATTCGACAGTAAATATAATAGTTTGTACATGCATAACATTTCTCAGGTTTCCATATAACAATACAACCCCCACTAGGTCCTCTGTCATCCTTTTTGGACCTGTATTCTTCCCCCCACCCACCCCAGAGTCTTTTACTTTCGTGCAATATGCCAATTCCAGTTCAGGTTGTACCTGTTTTCTCTTCTGATCTTGTTTTTCAACTTCTGCCTGAGAGTGAGATCATCCCATATTAATCCTTCTGTTTCTGACTTACTTCACTTAACATGATTTTTTCAAGGTCCATCCAAGATCGGCTGAAAACGATGAAGTCACCATTTTATATATGAGTATTATCCCATTGTGTATATAGACCACAACTTGCTCAGCCACTCATCTGTTGTTGGACACATGGGTTGCTTCCTGGTTTTGGCTATTAAAAATTGTGGTGCTAAAAACATATATATACACAGATCTTTTTGGATGGGTATGTTGGGTTCCTAGGATATATCCCCAGGAGGGGAATTGCAGGATCATTGGGTAGGTCCATTTCTAGCCTTCTGAGAGTTCCCAAGACTGTTCTCCACAGAGGTTGGTCCAATTGACATTCCCACCAGCAGTGCAGGAGGGTTCCTTTGACCCCACAATCTCTCCAGCATTGCTGCTGTTACCTTTTCTGATGTATGACATTCTCACAGGAGTGAAGTGGTATCTCACTGTTGTCTTTATTTGCATTTCTCTGACAATCAAAGACTTGGAGCATTTTTTCATGTGTTTCTCGGCCTTTTGGATCTCTTCTGTGGTGAATATTCTGTTCATGTCCTCTCCCCATTTTTGGATGGGGTTATTTGTTTTCTTGTTGTTGAGTATGGCAAGCTCTTTATATATTTTGGTTATTAGCCTCTTGTCTGATGTATGGCATGTAAAGATCTTCTCCCATTCTGTGAGGGGATCTCTTGGTTTG
Source organism: Erinaceus europaeus (assembly GCF_950295315.1). NCBI lineage: Eukaryota > Metazoa > Chordata > Mammalia > Eulipotyphla > Erinaceidae > Erinaceus > Erinaceus europaeus. The sequence continues at coordinate 61,990,272 of NC_080168.1, forward strand.
GGTATTGGTTTCTTTTGCTGTGAAGAAGCTTTTTAATTTTATGTAGTCCCATAGGTTTATGCTTGCCATAGGTTTATGCTTGCCTTAGTCTTCTTTGTAATTGGATTCTTTTCATTGAAGATGTCTTTAAAATTTATGCAGAAAAGAGTTCTGCCAATATTTTCCTCTAAGTATCTGATAGTTTCTGGTCTAACATCTAAGTCCTTGATCCACTTGAAATTTACTTTTGTATTTGCTGAAATATAGTGGTTCAGTTTCATTCTTCTGCATATATCAACCCATTTTTTCCAACACCATTTATTGAAGAGACTCTGCTTTCCCCCATTTAATAGTCTGGACACCTTTGTCCAAGATTAAATGTCCATAGGTGTGGGTCTTACTTCTGGGCTCTCAGTTCTATTCCACTGGTCAGTGTGTCTATTCATGTTTCAGTACCAAGCACTTTTGACTACACTGGCCCTATAATACAGTTTGAGATCTGGGAGTGTGATGCCTCCAGTTCTGTTCTTTCTTCTCAAGATTGTTTTGGCAATTCTAGGTCTTTTCTGGTTCCAGATAAACATTTGTAGCATTTGTTCTATTCTCCTAAAAAATGTGCTTGGGATCTTGATGGGGATAGCATTAAATTTGTAGATGGCTCTGGGTAGTATATTCATTTTGATGATGTTAATTCTTCCAACCCATGAACATGGAATATTTTTCCACTTCTTTGTGTCTTTTTCAATTTCCTTGAGTAGTGACTCATAATTTTCAATTTTACATGTCTTTCACTTCTTTGATTAGGTTTATTCCTAAATATTTTTTTGTTTTATTGCTATAGTAAAAGGAAATGATTTCTGGATTTCAACTTCTTCTACCTTAGTGTTTTTATAGAGGAATGCCACTGACTTTTGAACGTTAATTTTGTAGCCTGACACCTTACTGTATTGCCTGATGATTTCCAAAAGCTTCTTTCTGGATTCCTTAGTTTTTTTTTTTCTATGTAAACTATCATGTCATCTGCAAATAGGGAGGGTTTGACTTCTTCTCTTCCAATCTGTATGCCTTTAATTCCTTGCTCCTGCCTTATTGCTGTGGTAAGAACTTCCAACACTATATTGAATAGTAATGGTGATAGTGAGCAGCCCTGTCTATAGTTCCTGATCTGAGGGAAAATGCTTCCAGTTTTTCACCATTGAGTATGATGTTGGCTGTAGGTTTGTTATACATAGACTCCACTATCTTGAGCAATTTTCCATCTACTCCCATTTTTTGTAGTGTTTTTATCATAAAGGGATGTTGTATTTTGTCAAAGGCTTTCTCTGCATCTATTGATATGACCATGTGGTTTTTGGTCTTGCTTTTACTGATGTGGTGGATCACATTGATTGATTTACGTATATTAAACCAACCTTGCATGCCTGAGATAAACTCCACTTGGTCATGATGAACAATCTTTTGAATATACTGCTGTATCCAGTTGGCTAGAATTTTGTTCAATATTTTAGCATCTATGTTCATCAGAGATATTGGACTGTAGCTTTCTTTTTTGGTTGTGTCCCTGTCTGCTTTTGGTACCAAAGTGATGTTGGCTTCATAGAAGCCAGAAGGGAGTATTCCATTTGGACCAAAGTTCTTTGTGGGGTGCAGAAGGTAAGAGTTCTGGCTTCTGTAATGTTCTCTATGCTGGACATGGGTGTTGATAGATAGATCTATACCCTCAGCCTGTCTCTCTCTTTCCTTAATGGGCAGGGCTCTGGAGAGATGAGGTCCCAAGATACACTGGTGAGGTTGTCTAGTCAGGATGGAATCTGCAACTTGATGACTGAAAGGCAATAAAATATAAAGAAGGATGAAATGTTTAATGAACAGGAACCAAAAAGTAGGAATAGAGGTCTTAGGATGGAAAAAATTGAGGGAACTTGCTTTTAGTATGTTCCTAGAGGGCTATGGCTTTCATAGTTTTTGCTTGAGTTTGATAGCTAACATGGAGTTGGAAAAAAAATTGTCTGACATCTCTTACTTCTTCTTACAGCAGGGATTACAGGTTACATACAGATGCCTTCAGGGAACATAGCTCCTGCATGTAAGAGGCTCTTGGTAAAAAAAAGTCTGCTTGTCATTCTTCAAGTAAAATATTTATTAACTTCCTACACTGTTTAGGAATTCTCCTTGCCCTCATGGGGCACAGGTTCTTGTGCCAAACAGTGTATAATAAAACAAGAAATAAGTAAAATACATGGAAGCTCAAGGATCACTGCAAAGCAAAGAAACAACCTGTCTTTACAGGAGGGGGTTGAGCCATGAAATCATTTGGGGGTGGTGGGTGAGCAGTGGCACACTTAGTTGAGCATGCATATTAATATGTGCTAGGACCCAGGTTCAAATCTCTGGTCCCCACCTGCAGGGCAAGGGGAGGGGGGAGTTTCAAAAAGAATGAAGTAGTGCTACCTTGCTTCCGGTGTTTCTTTTCCTCTCTCCCTCTTTTTTTTTATTGTTGTTTTGTTTTGTTTTTTCCTCCAAAACAGCCATGCCAACCTCTGGCTTCTGGTGGGACTGGGCTTTGAACCTGGAATGTTTGGTACCTCAGGCATATAAAGTCTTTTTCAGTCATCTGTCTCCTCTTCCCTCTCAATTTCTAACTGTCCTACCAAATTAATTACTTAATTAAAAAAGAAAACATATGGAGGAAGAGCATTGCAGATGGTGTGAACAGCAAGTATGAACTCTTGAGAATCAGTATGAATGTGTTCAAGAAATAGCAAGCTCGGTTATGTGAGTGGAGTAGATTGAGAGGAGAATAACAGAAGGTGATGTCAGAGGAGGTGATACTTGTAATATTACAGTGGTTTGAGTAACATTGACCTTGTACTCTGCAAAGACATGAAGATGCTGAAGAGTTTGGGGTGGTGCTGTGGAATGAAGCCACTTTCACTTGATTTGTGTTTTATTTGAGGTAACATTAGTTGACAGGACTGTGTGTTTTGAGGGGTACCATTTTTTGTTGCCTTTTATTAGTGATTTAATAATGATTGACAAGACTGTAGGATAAGAGGTATACTATTCCCATCACCAGAGTTTTGTATTTCCATCCCATCTCTAGGATTTTCCATTGGAAGGTTCCTATTCTTTATCACTCTGGGAGTATGGGCCAAAATTCTTTATGGGGCACAGAAAGTGGGAGATCTGGCCTCTGTAATTTCTTTTCTTTTGAACATGGACATTGGAAGGTCAATCTGTATAGGGGCACACTTTACCTCTCTTCAAATTTTATGCTATCACAGGACACCATCTTCAAGCTGTCAAGCCCCCCCCACCATAATCCATTGTGCATTAGTTTGATTTAATTTAATTTTGTGACACAAGGACCTCACACGTGCATGATTCAACTGCCCTGACCTTTTTTTCCCCACTCTTTTAATTTTTTTTTGTTTTATTTTTTGAAGTAAAATGTTATTTATTTTTTATTTCTTTATTGGGGGATTAATGGTTTATAGTTGACAGTAAATACAATAATTTGTACATGCATAACACTTCCCAGTTTCCACATAAAAATACCCCCACACTAGGTTCACCTCTGCTATCATGTTCCAGGACCTGAACCCTCCCCCCCAACCACCCCAGAGTCTTTTACTTTGATCCAATACATTAACTCCAGTCCAAGTTCTGCCCATTCTTTTAAATTTCAGATAGAGAGAAACAGAAGCAGAGAATTAAGAGATCCGACAGCACCAGAACCTTCCCTAGTGCTCTGGGGCTCCCATGTAGCTTGAAGCCAGACCTCACGTATGGCAAAATGTTTGGTCTATCAAATATATTCTCTTCTGGCCTGTCTTTGAGTATTTTGGAAACACCTGCAATTTCACTGTCTCTGGGGTCAATTTTTTTTTTTAGTTTCAGAAAGAGAGAGAGAAACAGAGACACTGAGACATCAGTACAGCTCCACCATTCTTAGAGTTCCCCACAATGCTCTTATGCTCACATGTGATGTGGGGGCTTAATTCAGGGCCTTTCATATGCAAACACTGTTACAATCTGGGTTCACATGATAGTTACTAAATGAGCTACATGCAATGACTCAGTAAGTACAGCAAGCAAGTAGAAAGGCCTAAAGAAGAAACCATAAAGTACTTAATCAAATAATTTCTACTTAGGCCTATATACCTGCCTCACCTACCTCCTATTGCACTTCCCTCTGTCACTCCAAGGCTAACCTTGTCAGACAAGGTAAGGACTACAAAAGCTGGATAAGAGCAAGAGACCAGCACACTTTAATGATGGCTCTTTTGGCCATTGCTATGTCATCCAGTCATCCAGGGCCCTAGTCAGGGAATCCTGGGATTCCCACATAGGCATGATGGGCCTAAATCTCTTAACAGATACCTCCTCCACTGTCACTGGTCATCTCCATCAGGAACAGCATAGTATTGACCCTCGTGAGCTTTTACAGGACCCTGCCCTCAGTGTGGGTCAACAATGGTAGGGACTGCCCCTTTCTCTGAAGAGAAGTTGAGCCAATGTACTCTGCCACTTGAGGAAGATGGATCCTACAAGGAGAGCAGCCTAGAATGTCCCCCAGCTGTGACTACAGAATGAGAGCCCAGACCTACAGGGAGGGATGCAGAGGTTACACAGTCTCCTGTGCTGAATATGGGCCCCAGATCAAATCAATGTGGTTTACACTCAACAATATTTATATACTTTTCTCATATTTGGGAGCTACTCTTTGCCCATATCCAGCTTTTCTAGTCCTACTCCCAACTCTGACACCATCTCCCCAGACAATACTTGAGTCCACCTGTATGTTAGCTGTTGTGCTCAAGCAAAAATTAGTAAAGTCATAGGCCCATTGGGCATTTTAATGCTCTATTCTTGCTTAGGCTGTAAAGAGTACATTTGGAAGTAGGAGTTGGGTGATGATTGCAACAGTCTAGTTGGGAAACAGCATTGGCTTGAACCAGAATTGTGGAGGTGTTAAGTGGTGAGGGGTGATTAGATCTTAGGTATTATTTGAAGGAGGAGCCAAGAGAGTTTGATAGCTAGAATTGAGGGTCTGAAGGAAACGGTAGACTAAAGGCACATCCCATGGGTTGTTTTCCTTTTTTCATATGAAAATGGGGGAGGAGAAGAGAGAGAGAATCTAGAACACCACCCCAGTACATGCAGTACCAAGGATTGAACCAGGAGCCTCAGGCTTGTGAGGTCTGTTCTCTACCAGTCCAACCACATTCCAAGGTTTCGATTTGAGGAGCAGTAAGAGTGAAGTTGGTATTTACTGAGATGAAGAAAAAGTACAATTTAGAGAGGAATTCAAGAGACTGGGTTTGGACATGTCAACTAGGAGATGCCTTTGGGCTAAGTAGAGGTGTTGAGTAGAAAATATGATCTGAAAGACAAGGAAGGGTATATAGTACTTTTTGAGATGAGAGAGAAAGATAAACTATTTCAAAAGCTGTTGATATGTCATCAAGATAGAAGACTGTGAGGTCAGAAAGCAGGGGAAGTGTACTAGTGATCTTGATAATAGAAGTGTTGTCGAAGACATAGGGCAAACACCTGCAGGACTGGGGTCAGGAGAGAGGAACCTGAATTCACTGTGTCTCTAGAAGTATCTTCTGGTATAGAAGCAGAGGTAGATTAAGAAAAAATACTATGACCACCATGTAGGTGAGTTTGAAAATATCTTCTAATCTGAACGAATTACAGAAGCCAGAACTCCCACCTCTGCACTACAAAAAGAATGTTGGTCCATGCTCCCAGAGGGGGAGAAATGATAGAGGGAAGATAATCAGAGGGCTCTGAACTCCAATTCCATCAAGAGCAGGAGAGTGAAGAGGAAAAAGGGAGGGATGTTTGGATGTAATAACAAGTGTAATTGTGACTTGGAAAGGAAGAGAAGATGGGACTATAGTAAAAAATGGGCAAATATATACAAGTACAGACAGACAGAAATAATAGTTAACCTATATCTGCAACCTTAGGAGAACTGCTGTAGCTTCCAGTGGAGGGATTGGGGACAGAACTGTGGTGGTGGGAACAGTCTGGAGTTGTACTCCTGTTTTCTTGTGATTTTGTAAATCAATTATTAATCACTAATAAAATAAAAAAACATTTTTTAAAATTTATTTATTTATTCCCTTTTGTTGCCCTTGTTGCTTTTATTGTTGTAGTAATTATTTATGTCATCGTTGTTGGATAGGACAGAGAGAAATGGAGAGAGGAGGGGGAGACAGAGAGGGGGAGAGAAAGATAGACACCTGCAGACCTGCTTCACCGCCTGTGAATCGACTCCCCTGCAGGTGGGGAGGGGGCTCCAACCGGGATCCTTACGCTGGTCCTTGCACTTTGCGCCACGTGCGCTTAACCCACTGCGTCACCGCCCGACTCCCCAAAAAAAATTTTTCTAATCTAAAAAAAAAAAGTAAAAAAAAAAGGTGGCCAGAGAGTAATGCAACCTGGTAGAACATATGTGTTACTATGCACAAGGACACAAGTTCAAGCTCCCAGCCCCAACCTACAGAGGGAAAACTTCAAGAAAGGTGAAGCAGTGCTGCAGGTGTCTTCTTCTCTCTTTATCTGCCCTTTCCCTCTCAATTTCTCACTATCTCTACCCAATAAATAAATAGATAGATAAATAAAATATTTAAAAAATAGAGGACAAATTCATTTATAATAGGATTCAAATATGGGAAAAAGTGCATACTTATAAAAAGTGACTATAGGTGACACTCTATACACACTATCTTAATGATACCAATATAGCATATATACTCTAAATGGATTTTATCTGTTATATATAGTGTATATACTAAGTTATACTATCAAAAACCTGTAGTAGAAATAAGCATATAGAAACATACACACAAGACTCTGAAGACTGTAAAAGGATAAAAATGGAAGAAAATATGTGTTTGTAAAATTCATGTTAGGGATTAAACTTGGGCAGGAATAGCAATATATTCAGGAAGAGTATGCAAAATGCAAGGAGTCTCCATTCTTTTTTTAAATATATTTTTAATATTTATTTTATTTATTTTTTCCCTTTTGTTGCCCTTGTTGTTTTATTGTTGTAGTTATTATTGTTGTTGGACAGGACAGAGAGAAATGGAGAGATGGAGGGGAAGACAGAGAGGAGGAGAGAAAGATAGACACCTGCAGACCTGCTTCACCGCCTGTGAAGCGACTCCCCTGCAGGTGGGGAGCCAGGGTTCAAACCGGGATTCCTTATGTCGGTCTTTGTGCTTTGCGCCACCTGCGCTTAGCCCGCTGTACTACAGCCCGAGAGTCTCCATTCTTGTCCTTATGGTTCTTTTCCTAAGCTGAAGGTTATTATATAGATGTTCATTTTATCACAGTTTCTTAAATGAAAAAAATTTAGAAAAAGAGATAATAATAAACCAGACCATTCTGTGTGTGTGAATATGTATAAGCCTAGGTGTGATCATTATTTCTTTTCTTTTTTATGTTATTTATTTATTATTGGATAGAGACAGAGAGAAATTGAGAGGGGAAGGGGAGATAGGGAGGAAGACAAAGAGACACCTACAGCCCTGCTTCAGCACTACTGAAGCTTTCCCCCTGCCGGTGGGGACCAGGGACTTGAAGCCAGGTCCTTGTGCATTGTAGTGTAAGTTATTAACCAGGTGCACCACCATCTGGCCCCATTTCTTTTCTTTTTTTGTAGATAGAGACAGAGAGACAAAGAAGCAAAATGTCTCAAGAGAGAAAAAAACAGTAACTAATCTGCCTTCAATGCACTGGGGTGTTGGGGTGGCAGTGGCTCAAACTTGGGTCATACACGTGGCAAAATAAGCTATATCACCAGCCATGTTCATTATTTCTTAACAACTTTTCACATCGCAAATTTAAAAGTTAGCATCCCAACAGGCAGCACTGTGGCTACCACACTGGTCTTTTGAGCATGACGTTCTGAGTTCAATCCCAGGCGTCATGTGTATCAGTGATACTGCTTTGTTTTTGTTTTTCTTCCTCTCTCATAAACAAATAAAATCTTTAAAAAAAAATGCAGGGAATCGGGCAGTAGCACAGTGGGTTAAGTGCAAGTGGTGCAAAGCTCAAGGACAAGTGTAAGGATCCCGGTTCGAGCCCCCCCTACACCCTCCCCACCCCGGCTCCCCACCTGCAGGGGAGTTGCTTTTAAGTGGTGAAACAGGTCTGTAGGTGTCTATCTCTCCCCCCTCTGTCTTGCCCTCCTCTCTCCATGTCTGTCTGTCCTATCCAACAATGACAACATCAATAACAACAATAACTATAACAATAAAAGAACAACAAGGGCAACAAAAGGGAATAAATAAATAAATTTCAAAATAGTAATAAACCAGGAGCCGGCTGGTTGAGCGTACATATTACGGTGATCAAGGACCTGGTTTCAAGTCCTCAGTCCCCCACCTACAGTAGGAAAGCTTCATGAATGTTGAAGCAGTGCTGTAGGTATTTCTCTCTCTTTCTCCCTCTCCCCCTTTATCTCCCCATAACTTCTCAATTTCTCTCTGCCTGTATTCAATAAATAAGTTTTTTAAAAATAAATAATAAGCCAGAGAATCATGCTGCCTAGAGAAGCTTTCTACTAACCTCTCTAACAGGGCAAGAATGCCACAAATATCGAATATTGCAGCATAAGCTCCAAGCTTTCTAACTCCAAGCTCTGGAAATAGGTTTTGTTTGACTTTTAGCTTGGGCTCTGTTCCCCTCAGGTCTCACATGGCTTCATCCTTTCTGCCTATATCAATCTCCTGGGTCTCTCATCTCTGGTCCCTGGTCCCTTTCTCATTTCCACTGGTTCAGACTGGGGACACTAGTGAGCTTAGATGCATATTCTGGGAGTCACGAACTGTTTTCCTCTGTGAGCTAAATGTAATATCTTGACATATTTTGTTTGGCCTAATGGTATTTTTAAATCTCTCTGAGCACAACTGAAATATCAGAAGATTTCGTGTAAAAAACTCCCAACTCCCAGCTTTCTTGAAAGAAAAAAAAAGAAAAGAAAAAAAAAGTTGCAAGATCTGGCAACACTGAGCTCTCATTCCCTCTTGCCAGGAAGTAGCTGGATTGCCTGAAGGCTGCCATGTTCTTTCCTGCCCTCTTTTCTCCCTGATGGAACTGAGTGTCTGTTACCACATAGTGCTTCCCTTTCATTGCTCTTCTTCTTGTTTTAATACTTCTAAGGACAACACAAAAACATCAGGACAAAGTGGCTGAATTTCCTGAACCAAGTTCATTTCACTTATTCGGTGGGGATGTCTCAAGCCTCCCTCAACAAGCATTCTCTTTTCCTATCTCTGTTCCATGCCCTTGTCTGACTCACAGAAGGCAATTTTCTTTCTTTTTTTTTTATATACATATTTTATTAGTGATTTAGTAATGATTGACAAGATTATAGGATAAGAGGGGGTACAAATTCCATACAATTCCCACCACCAGAGTTCCATGTCCCATCCCTATTCTTTATCCCTGTGGGAATATAGACCAAAGATCTTTAAAAAAAAAAAATTCCCTTTTGTTGCCCTTGTTGTTTTATTGTTGTTGTTATTGTTGCCATCGTTGTTGGATAGGACAGAGAGAAATGGAGAGAGGAGGGGAAGACAGAAAGGGGGAGAGAAAGATAGACACCTGCAGACCTGCTTCATGGGTTGTGAAGTGACTCCCCTTCGGGTGAGGAGCCAGGGGCTGGAACTGGTATCTTTATGCTAGTCCTGTAACTGGGATCTTTACGCTGGTCCTTGAGCTTTGTGCCACCTGCATTTAACCCTCTGAGCTACTGCCTGACTCCAGGACCAAAGATCTTTATGGGGTACAGAAGGTGGGAGGTTTGGCTTCTGTAATTTCTTCTCAGCTGGACATGGGTGTATACCCCCAGCCTGTTTCTATCTTCCCCTACTGGGGCAGGACTCTGGAGAGGTGGGGTTGCAGGATAAATACATTTTTGAGGTCATCTGCCAAGGGAAGTCAGGTTGGTGTCATGTTATCATCTGCAACTTGGTGAGTGAAAAGCATTAAGTTATAAAGCAGACCATTGTTTAATAATCAGGAACCTAAAGGTAAGAATAGAGCCAATGAGATTTAGGGTCTTCAATATACAATCATTTTGATAATCCTGATTATTGTCCTTCCTGTCCTGGCTTTCAGAGGAGCTGAAGAAATGACTCAAATGTATACTCTGTAGAAAAGGGACTATCCATATGGAAAAAAATCTTGGGAAGCTCAGGAAAGGGATCTGGAGGGAGTTTGCACTCTCCAAGGGCGAGAGTTTGGAGGATCATCACCTCAGTCTGCTTTCTTTCCCTTTGCCTTGACTTTCCTCTGTTTTCAACACCCTGAGCTTTCTTCTTGGCAGGAAACTCAAGCCTTAGAAATCTCAGTCTATTCATAAGTGTATTTCCTTCAGTTACTATGGCAATGCTAAAGGAATTTGTCAGGGCCAAACAGGATCATAAAAGGATCACTTTTTTTCCCCCTTTAATTTTCATTCTCAGTGCTTCCACCAACAAACAAATAAACAAAATGCTCCAAATAACCAGAGTCCCAGTTGCTTCTTGGGAAGCAGTTTTCAAGGACTGGCTCCCTATTTTCATTTCTTGCTTAATCCCCCCCTTCTCTTTCATGCAAAGTTGTGTTTGTTTTCTCAGACATGCATTAGAAATGACCCCAGTGAATGGCATTTCTCTGCATCCAAAAGGGTTTCTGTTGTTTGTTTTTGTTTTTCCTTACCTTTTAATACTATATAAATGGCAGCAAAAGAGCCTCCGCTGTTCTTAAAAAGAATCAGTCTAATTTTCTAAACTTATGCAGTAAAGCATTCCTTATTAAAAAATCATAGAGCCCCTATTCTCTTCTCCATGAGCTCTGGGTAACTACCGCAGGGAGCTAACTTTCAGCCCTCATCTTGGTAGTTCATCACGGACACTGGGGATTGAAAATCACTCTGAGATCCTTATGTAAAGAAAGCAAAAAAGAAGAAAAACTGGCTGCCTTATCCTCGGGGCAAAGATGACAAGTTAAATTGACATCAAGATGAGCAGATGAGCATCCAGCCACTTTGCCAGTTGCTGCTAAGGCATGGAGGCTGTGCCCTAACAGAACATTTGCTCTCAACCAACCACCTCCAGTCTGTCACATTCCATGGCAGTTTCCAAAGCAATAATATGTGTATGGTCTTTGCTTTAGGCTTTGCACAATGCTTTTGAAAGGAGACAACAAAGAGGAGGGAAGCCCTTGAACCCATTAGGAAAAAGATCCCCCCTCACACACACACCCGATTACCAGAGAAGATACTTTGCAGGATTCAAATTCTACCCCTTCTTCTTGTAGGAATGTGCCAGCTCTACACCTGGATTGAGGGCATGGCACTCACATCTATCACTTCAGGGCACCCTTCCCAAGAAAGGCTGTCTTTGAAATTTTGCTGGCAACCAAACAGTATAGACTACACTGTTTGCAGGTGGAAAGAGAAAGAAATGATTTCACATGGGAAATAAACAGATAATCTATGATGGGACATAGGGGTTCCGCTGTCCATGCAAATGTGCTTCCAGCAGCAGAGATCATAGAACAAAAGCAAATATCGGAGTGGGGAAGATAGCATAATGGTATGCTTTGGCCAAGGCTCCAAAGTCCCAGGTTCAGTGTCCCACACCACCATAAGATAGACTTGAGCAGTGCTCTGATATCTCTTTCTGTATCTCTCTCATTAAAATAAAAGTAAAATTGACAGAAGCAAAGATAGAAACTTTGGGAAAAGTGATACCTGGACTTGAGCTGTCTTTGTAAAAAATATTTTTATTTACTTACTCTTGGATAGAGACAGAGAGAAATTGAGAGGGGTGGGGAAGGTAGAGAAGGAAAGAGACAGAGAGAAATTGAGAGGGGTGGGGAAGGTAGAGAAGGAAAGAGACAAAGAGAAACCTGTAGCCCTGCTTCACCACTCATGAAGCTTTCCCCTTTCAAGTGGGGATGAGGGGCTTGAGCCTGGGTCCTTGCACACTGTAATGTGAGAGCTTAACTAGGCACACCACCACCTGGCCCCTGAATTTGTATCTTTCTCTCCCCTTCTTAACCCCAAGTCCATGTGTCAGTCAGTGTTCTTTCTCCCTCTCCCTATTTTTTATAATCTATTTATTGGGGAATTAATGTTTTACATTCGACAGTAAATACAATAGTTTGTACATGCATAACATTTCCCAGTTTTCCATATAACAGTACAACCCCCACTAGGCCCTCTGTCATCCTTTTTGGACCTGTATGCTCCCCCACCCCCACCCCAACCCCACCCCAGTGTCTTTTACTTTGGTGCAATACGCCAATTCCAGTTAAGGTTCTACTTTTTTTTCCCTCTTCTGATCCTGTTTTTCAACTTCTGCCTGTCTCCCTCTCCGTATTTATTAAGTCCTGTGTATAAGTGAGATCATTTGGTATTTGTCCTTCTCTTTTTGGCTTATCTCACTTCACATGATGTGTTCTAATTCCACCTAAGATGATGCAAAGGCAATGACATTATCATTTTTAACAACTGAGTAATATTATATATGCCATTATTTTTTAGCAGCTTATCTGTCGTTGGACATCTAGGTTGGTTCCAGGTTTTGGTTATTATAAATCATGCTACTATGAACATAGGTACACATACACATACCTCTTCTCCCATTCAAGTACTACGCAGGCCCGACCTGCTTAGCTGCTGAGATCAGAGGAGATAGGATGTGTTCAGGGTGGTATGGCCATAGACCACATACCTCTTCTATTGGGTGTTAGGAGAGGAGTTGGGTCATAGGGCAGTTCTATTTTAATTTTCTGAGAAATCTCCAGACTGTTTTCCATAACAGTTGGACCAATGTACACTTCTACCAGCAGTGCAGAAGTGTCCCCTCTCCAACATCTGCTATTTCTGTCCTTTCTGATGAATGACATTTCCACAGGTATAAAGTAGTCTCTCTTTGTTGTCTTATTTGTGGTTTTCTTATGTCAGTGAACTTTGGACACCTTTTTATGTGTTTGTTGGCATTCTTTTTCTGTGAAGTTTCTGTTCATGCCCTTCCCACATTATATATATATGATTTAATATTAATTTATAAAATTCTAAGATAGTAGGGGTATAATTCCACACAATTTCCCCCACCAGAGTCCTGTGTCCCCATTTTTCTTCATTGGAAGCTATAGTAGTTCTCCCAAGGACACATAACTGTCTATATTTATATATATTTGCCCATTGTTTTCCATGACCCCATCTTATCTTCCTTTCTTAGTCACACCTATACCTATTATTACTTCTGAATGTCCTTTCTTTTTTCCTCTTCTCTTTCTGGGTTCTGATGGAATTGAATTTCAGAGTTAATATGGTCATCTTTCCTTAATCATTTCTCCCCCTATGGGATTATGGATAAAAATTCTGTTTTATCTATACTGGCTTCTGTAATTGTTTCTCTGCTGGACCTTGGCCTTGGCAGGTGGATCTATACTGCTAGCCTGTTTCTATCTTTCCATAGTAGGGCAGGGCTCTGGAGAGGTGGGGTTCCAGGACTCACTGGTGAAGTTGTGTGCCCAAGGAAGTCAGGATGGCATCATGGTAGCATCTGCAACTTGGTCTGGCTACATTTTCTAATAGGGCTATTTGTATCTTTATCCAGATATTCATCACCTCTCACCTTGGATATGTTATTCAATCTCTGTGAACCTCAGTGTAAACACCAGTGTTTTAATCTGGGAGGGGAGAGGTGGCACAGTTATAGTACCTTCTGTGTACAGCTCTGTGTAATACTAAAAAGTGTAGTAAGCATAGTACATTCCAAACACAATGACAATTGTTATGGTTGTTATGTTTCAGCAGAAGACTGCATATTCCTGTCTCCAGCCTTTTTTTGCCAGTGTCTTATGCACTTAATACTTTTTTAAATTTACATATCTTTTAGAAACTCATGGTGAATTTCAGAATACTAATAGGAAAAAAAAGGAAAGCATTTTTTTCCTCTCTATCATAAATGACATTGTAAATGATCAATATAATTTAGACATGGACCTTATCATCACTTCATTTACTATGAATATCTTTAGTAGGAAGCATTGTTTTTACTCAAAAAAATAGTAGGTGGCCAGGCAGACCTAGTACTATGCTCAAGGACTTGCGTTTAAGCCCCTGCTGTTGGGACCATGTGTAAGCCTGATAGAGCTTAGGGAGAACCATCCCCATCTTTGGATGGAGGTCTGAGAAGATAACCTCTTGGTAAGTCTCTCTCAACCGAGGTGAGCATAAGGGGCGAAACTCAGACTTGGTTCTTTCCTTCTTGACTCTCAGGCCCACAGAAACCCCAGTACTTCCCTCCATTAACTGCAGGCCACATGGCCACAGATTCACTTATTCAAAGTCACCTTCTGATCACAGAAGAACACACCTTATCACACACTTCATCACACACCTCAAACCCCAGACAAGAGAAATTCCAAACTATATGGCTTTTGATATTCATCTTCTCTCTGTCTCACCCTACGGGTTTAACCCCTATGCTTCTCTCAAGTACCTTTGGATAATTAAGTTGCTTGTGTCATGGAGAATAACTGTCTTGTATCTCATCAACTCCTGTCATACCAGCCCCCTACCTTAGGGGCATGCTGACCGTTAAGAAACCTGTAATTTCTGTTATATTTCAACAATAATTAACTTCATTGCTTTTCTATTTAACTCATGTCCACTTTGCTAATAAACGGACTCTAGGATTCTGGGGTTCTAGGACTCAGATTCTAGGCATGCTAAGAGTCCCCTGGTGTCTTTTACTTCGTGTCACCCCTGTTGTGAGCGAGAAAGAACCAGCCTGTTACCTTTCCCCTGGAGACCACCCGCCAGAGAGGGAGAGAGATACCCCGAAATCCTGCTCCCCACCTGCAGAGGGGACACTTCACACATGGTGAAGTAGGTCTGCAGGTGTCTACCTTTCTCTCTCCCTACATCCCCCTTCTCTCTCAATTTCTCTTTGTCCTATCCAGTAAATATTTAAAAAAAAAAAATTAAAGGAAAAAAGTGGCCACCAGGAACAGTGGATTCATAGTGCAGGAGTAAAGCCCTGATGTCAGTAATTAAAAGGGGGCGGGACTGGGCCATGGTAAACCCCGTTTAAGCACACATATTACCAAAAACAGGGATCTGGGTTCCAGCCCCAGTTCCTCACCTGCAGAGGGGACACTTCATGAGCAGTGAAGTAGTTCTGCAGGTGTCTTTCTCCCTCTCTCTCTACCTCCCCTTCTTCTCTTAGCCCTATCTAATTAGAAAGGGGAAAATAGCTGCTAGGAGCAGTTGCTTCATAGTGCTGGCACTGAGCCCCAGTGATAACTCTGGCAGCAATAAAAAAAAATAAACAAATGAATAAGTAAATAAATAGTAATGCTGAATGCAGCAAGACACATCTAGAAATACAAGTTTATATATTTCATTTTTTATTTACTTATTTTTTCGCCACCACTAATTTTCTCTCTCTCTTTTGATTATTTATTTTAACCAGAGCACAAATCAGCTCTGGCAAATGGTAGTACTGGGGAATGAACCTGAGACCTCATAGCCTCAGGCAGGAGAGTCTCTTTACAGAACCATTATGCTATCTCTCCAGACATAGATATTTCTGATATAAATAATTTCCCTGACTAATGATTTTCAGTGTGACCATATCTCAAAAGCTGAATAATAAATCCATTCCCTACTAATGTGATAGTTGTATCTGATTTATTCTGTTTCTAAGATATAGTCCTGGGAGTTGGGCAGTAGAGCAGTGGTTTAAACGCAGGTGGTATAAAGTGAAAGGACCGGTGTAAGGATCCCAGTTCAAGCCCTCTGATCCCCACCTGCAGAGGAGTCAATTCACAAGCAGTGAAGCAGGTCTGCAGATATCTATCTTTCTCTCTCCCTCTCTGTCTTCTCCTCCTCTCTATTTCTCTCTGTCCTATCCAACAACGATGAAAACAATAATAACTACAACAATAAAAAGGGCAACAATAGGGAATAAATAAATAAATGAATATTTTTAAAAAATAGTCCTTTGGGGGCTGGGCAGTAGTGTAGTGGATTAAGCTCACAGGACTAGCGCAATGATCCCGGTTCGAACCCCTGGCTCCCCACCTGCAGGGTGTCACCTCACAAGTGGTGAAGCAGGTCTGCAGGTATCTGTCTTTCTCTCCCCCATCTCTGTCTCCCTTCCTCTCTATCTCTCTGTCCTATTCAACAACAATGACAGCAATAAAAATAACGATAAACAATAAGGACAACAAAAGGGAAAAATTAGCCTCCAGGAGCAGTAGATTCGTAGTGCAGGCACTGAGTCCCAGCAATAACCAAAAAAGAAAGAAAGAACGAAAGGAAGTAAGGGAGGGAGGAAGGAAGGAAGGAAGGAAGGGAGGGAGGGAGGGGCTGAGTAGACAGCATAATGGTCATGCAAAAGAGACTTTCAAGGCCCCAGATTCAGCCACCAACTTGCAAACATTCCTTGGCCCTATAGAAAGTGGTTAATCACTGCTGGGGCCAGAAGGTAACCCACTAGGTTGGATACATGTTTTGTCACTCATGCATCTGGAATTTGAGCCCCAAAGCCATATGGGAATGCCACCAGGGGAAGTTCCAGTGCTATGGTCAATGGGACTGTTTGTCTGTATAAAAAGTTGGACTGGTCACCAAGTTTCAGATGTTATCATGATTCCATCCTGAAACCCATGGCCAGGTGACCATACCAGTGTGTCTGGAAGTCTCACCTCTCCAGAGCCCTGTTCCACTAGGGAAAGATAGAAACAGGCTCAGGTATGGATCCACCCACCAATGTCTATGTCCAGTAGAAAAGCAGTTATAGAAACCAGACCTCTCACCTTCTGCACCAAAAATAATATTGGTCCATACTGCTAGAGAGGGAGAAATGTGAGGGGAAGATGATCACTGGGCTTTGAACTCCAGTTCCATCAGGACCAAAAGCATTTGTCACCAGGAAGTGTGTGTGTGTGTGTGTGTGTGTGTGTGTGTGTGTGTGTGTGTGTGTGTGTTGTTCGTGTTCATTTTTAATGGTTATTTAATAATGATTAACAAGATTGATTGTAAAGTAACAGGGGTGCAATTCCATACAATCTCCACCACCAGAGTTCTGTGTCCTATCCCCTTCATTGGAAGCTTCCCTATTCTTTTTATTTTATTTTATTTTATTTTATTTTATTTTATTTTTATAAAATGGAAACATTGACAAGACCATAGGATAAGAGGGGTTCCTATTCTTTATCCCTCTGGGAGTATGGGCCAACATTCTTTATGGGGTGTGGAAAGTGGGAGTTCTGGCTTCTGTAATAGTTTCTCTGCTGGATATAGGTATTGACAGATGGATCCATACCCCCCAGCCTGTTTCTATCTTTCCCTAGTGGGGCAGGGTTCTGGGGAGGCGAGGTTCGAGGACAGACTGATAAGGTTGTCTGCCCAGGAAAGAAAGTCACGAAAGTCTGCATCATGATAGTGTCTGCAAATTGGTGGCTGAAAGGCAGTAAGATATTAAGCAGGACAAATTGTTTAATTCACAGGAACCCAAAGGTAGGAATAGAGCAGATGGAATTAAGGGTCTTTGGGTGTGATGAATCTAGGAAATCTATTTTAGATATGAGGAACCTTGTTTATATATCATTAATGAAAGGGAAGCTAATCTGGAAACCACCAGAGGAAGCCAGGCAATGTTTCTCTTATCTGAAAGAACCTATGAGAAAGAAGAGGAAAAAAGCAAGGACAATCAAAAGTGGTAATAGGTGTAGGTGTGACTTAGAGAAGGAAGAGAAGGCAGGACCATAGGAAAAATGGGATATATATATTTGACTATATGGATATATAGCTAGGCAGCTAGATAGATAGATAAATAGACAGATATAATTATAAAGTCAGCCCATATGTGTGAGCATGGGAGAACTACTGTAGTTTCTAGTGGAGGGGATGAGGACACAGAACTCTGGTTGTGGGAACAGTGTGGAATTATACCCCTGTGATCTTATAATTTTTTAAATCAATACTAAATCACTAATAAAAAACAAATAAAATAAAAAGGAGAAGGTGGTGGTGGGGAAATCATATAAGTCTGAGACTCTAGTTATACAGAAACGAAGAAAGGAAGCAGTTAGCTTCCCAAGAGAGTTACAGGAAAAGTGCTCTAAGACTCAGTGTGTATGTGTAGTGTGTGGGGTGGGGGGAGTAACAGAAGGGGTTGACGGCACATCCAGTTGACCAGTGCACATTACCATGCACAAGGATGCAGGTTCTAGACCCACTCCCCATCTGCAGGAGGGAAGCTTCATGAACTGTGAAGCAGGGCGGAAGGTGTCTCTCTTTCTCTTCCACTCTATCTCAACCCATTCAATTTCTCTGTCTTAACAAGTAAAATAGAAAGAAAAGGGCTGTGGACATAGCATAATAGTTACACAAGAAGACTTTCATGCTAGAGGTCCCAAGGCCCCGGGTTCGATCACCAATACCATCTTTAATTTTTTTTTAATATAATGAATGGCTGGGTGGTGGTGCATCTGGTTGAGCACATATGTTACAATGCACAAGGATCTGGGTTCAAGTCCCTGATCTCCACCTACAGGGTGAAAGTTTTGAAAGTGGTGAAGCAGTGCTGCAGGTGTCTCTCTGTATTTCTCTATCTCTATCCCCCCTTCCCTCTCAATTTCTGGCTGTCTCTATCAAATAAATAAAGTTAATAAAAATAATCAGTATGTGGCACTGTTAGTGTTAATTATTTGTGATTTAAGTGGAAAAAATCGAGTCTACAACTTTTAGTGAAGCCAACTATCTAATATATCTATGATTGCATATAACCTAACTTTAGTAGAGAAGAAATTATTAAGAATCAGGTAGTTTAAAATAATGAGCATATTCTGAAACAAAAGCGTAAAATGCATAAAAATAAAAGCAGGTGAGGTCTGGGTAGCATACCTGTGCAGTTGAAAGAGACCCAGTCTATTTTCTTTTTAAAAAAATGAATTTTGAGTTTTCTCTTCATACTAAAGAAAGAAATTAGTTGAAAGTTGACATTTATGTGAATTCTGTATTTAAAAATATGAGAAACCAACTGAGTCAGTGGCACTCTACTCTGCCATCTGGGATTTTAGACTTCTCTGTCAATTCCAGAAATCAGATTAATGTGGAAGAACTCAGGAAGAGGAATTTCCATTCAGAGGCATTATAAGGCTGACCCACTAACAATAGAAAAACTGTACCTGCTCAGATGTTCTCCAGACAGACAGAGGGGTAGAAGTATTGGAGGACGATAGCCAGAGGGCTCTAAACCCCAATTCCATCATGACCCAGAGAGAGAAGAGGGAAAATGGAAGGACTCTGAGAAGTAGTAATAGATATAGGTATGACTTAGAAAGGAAGAGAAGACAGGGCCATAGAAAAAAATACAGATAATTATAGAAATCATAGTCAACCCATATCTGTGACCTTGGGAAAACTACTGCAGTTTCCAATGGAGGGAATGGGGACACAGAGCTCTGGTGGTGGGAACAGTGTGGAACTGTACCACTGTTACCTTATAATTGTGTGAATAAATATTAAATCACTAATAAAACCTCTTTTAAAAAAGTAAAATTATGATTACCATATTAATAAATGCTTTTAATGGGAAAGAAGGGATTTTAAAACACAAACAACCCCAGGTTATCTTTCTACGTTTGATTTCCCCTTATCCATGGGCACAATCAGGAATATTATTCCCAAAGGCCAAAGTCTGGAGAGATTTTTCCTATGAAAGTTTTGCAAAAGCTCTGGTTGAACCAGCAATCTGCTCTCCTTCCACACATGTAGAAGATGTGATTTGATGGCAGCCTTTTTTTTTTCCTTGCTCCAGTTTTATTTACTCCCCCAAAGGCTTCCTATTGGAGTTCAGGAAACATGCCTCTGATAGAAAATCTGCTTGCTCAACTCTGTTCTCAGACTGGTTGGGGCGGGGGGGGGGGGTTCAGTATGGACAGCATACCTAGCTCTGGCTGGATTCTTCCTCCAAGTGGCTCACTGGATGGTCTCAAGTCCAGACTGACTCCAACACCTATCTCCTCCCTCCCTGTTCCCAGATCCTCAGGGCAGAGGCTATCAGAACACTGGTGGTTTCAGAGACATAGATCCCTCTTAAATAATACACATCCCTTTAACAAGAAACAGGATTCATTTATTTTCCTTTAGAAAATAGAGAAGTGAACAATATGAGAAGCAGGAGAATATTGTCATTCCTGCCGAAGCTTGGAAAATTACCACCCAACCTCTTAGAATATAAGTGTTCATGGAAGATCTTTTGTCTAATTTATGTACATCACTCCACTACAGATCTATGGAATGTAGGTTACATTTGTAAAATTCCATAAGGGGTTTCTGATTGCTTAAGCGCCACCTGTTCTTTATAAATGCTGTGACTGACATCCAGTTTCCCTCCATATGGTGATGACATTTTTGATTACTATTTGTCTTCTTACATTTTAATAGCGATTTGCGTTAAAACCATCTAAAGTCTGTTTCCCCATAGCTTCATAGAACTGAACAGTTCTGTTTATGAGTTTCATCTTTCTGTATTTTGAGTCCACACATTTTTTTAAAAGAACCTAAACTCACTATAGAACACACATTGACAGGACTAAGTTAATAATTTTTTTCGGCTGTGAGATAAAATCAAGAGTCAAATCAATATGGGCATCTCAGTAATTGAAAACCAGTAGGTGATAATTCTGTTCTGAAAACAAGAAAATATGAATAAAGAAAAACCATTGGTGGGAGAAAGATGATATTAAACATATAATCTCAATTAGATATGAACTATTACTTACAGTATAATAAAATGTCCACATCTAATTTATCCTTTATTTTCCTCCGTTAGTGGATACTTATAAAGGCAGGTAAAAATTTGAAAAAAATCAATTTATTATTTACTGCTAATTAAATATTTACAAAATTGTTCATATCTAAGTATTTTGGCAAACAGAGGTAGTTCAATTTTTTTGTATCTCAAGATATATCTCTATTTGACATTTTTTTGTTCAATATGCATTAATTTTGAAGTTTAAACAAATGGATCTGACAATGAGATGCAACAAAAACAAAGTTCACTTCTCTCTCCTATGTGTCTCACAGTGATTTTTATATTGCTATTTAAAGAACTATATATGTATATATTTAAAGAACCTGAAAAATTAAATGTTCATTTTTCCTCTTTCAATACATTCTTTCTATGTTTTAAAAAATACAAAGGTCTCCTAAAATTATTTACTTACTTACTTATAGCCAGGAGGGTTATCACTGGGACTTGGTGTCTGCTTGTCAAATCTATCACTCTTGGTGGCTATATATATTTTTTTTTTCTTGATAGGTAAAGATGGCTAGATTGATAGATAGACAGACAGAGAAAGAGAGATACTACCTACAGACTCCTTTACCACTTGTGAAGCTTCCCCCTTGCAACTGGGGCCTAGGGCCTTGAACCTGGGTCCTTGCACATGATGAGACATGTGTTCTACTTGGTTTGCCACTGTTGGCTGCTCCTAAGTAATTTCTTTATTTTATTATTTTAGTGAGAGGCAGAGAGAAAGAAAATGACACAGAGAGAAAGACCAGAGCACAGCACAGCTCTGGTTTATAGTGGTGCTGGGGACTGAATCTGGGACTTTAGAGCTTCAGGAATGAAAGTCTTTTGCAGAACCATTATGCTGTCTTCCCAGACCCCTAGTTAATTTCTCGCCATTTATTTTCTGTTGATAATCTTTGAGGCTATTTGACAACTCTTTGCATTTTTGAGGAGAAGTTGATTTTCCTTATTTCTCCTGTTTCGTACATAGATTCTTCTAAATTTCAAATTCTCTCTTTGTTTAAGTGCATGAAGTGGCAGTCTTATATTCTCTTTCTAAATTTTGTTTAGTTATTATCTTTACTTATTGTATAGAGACAGTCAGAAATCAAGAGGGAAGGGGAGATAGGGAGATAGACATCTGCAGCACTGCTTCACCACTCATGAAGCTTTCCCCTGCAAGTGGGGACTGGGGCTCGAACCCAGGCCTTTGTACATTGTAACATGTGTACTCTACCAGATGCCCCACCACCCAGCCCCCAGTCTTATATTCTCTCTGATCAAACAAGCTTCAAATGCCACGATGTCTGATTAAAAAACCACTTGCTTTAGTCCACAGGTATAAAAAACTGTGTAGCAAAAATAAAATAAAGTTTAGAAAGAATAAAATTATAGTGAATATTAAATTTAAAACAATGAAAATAATTTTACCCTTTATTTTTTTAATTAATTAATTTATTTTTAATAGACAAGTAAAGCTTCCTTACTGCATGTAGGGGAATTGGGGGCTCAAATCCAAGTCCTTGTGCACTATAATGTGGGTGCTCAACCAAGTACACCACCACCCCGTTGCTATGCTTGCTTACCTAATACTAACAGACTCACACTAATATATAATTGGTGATTTATGTACATGAATTCCAAAAATGGAGTGCAAATATTGCTCAATGTTAGTTTTTTCCTTAGGCCTCTGATATTATCTGTAACATATAAATGTTTTAACTAGGCAATCTGTGAATTCTAATCTAGTTTTTAAAATTCTGATTCTGGGGCCAAGCAGTACTACAAGTGTCTTTTCTCTCCCTCCCCCACCCCATCCACTCTCTCTCTGTCTCTTACCCTCTACAAGAAGGGAAGAAAGAAAGAAAGAAAGAAAGAAAGAAAGAAAGAAAGAAAGAAAGAAAGAAAGAAAGAAATTGAAAGAAGGAGAGAGGAAGAGAGAAAGGGAGGGAGGGGGGGAGGAGAAAAGGGAGGCATTGCTTCTGCTATTGCCACTTCAAATAAATTTCTTCCCAAAGATCTAGACTATATCTAGATGCAGAAAGGAAATACAAAAAAGAAAAAGAAAACACTAATCATTGACAAATTATAGAAAGTCTGGGGGAGGGGGTGAGAATGAAGTAAACACTATTCCAACTAACAACAATTTAGGAGAATAGTTAGATACAAATAGACAAAAGCAATAACCATTTCATATGTAAGTAGATAAATACTGTGGGGCAGGGTAGATAGCATTGGGCTGGGGACACAGAGTAAAGATTATGCAAACAGATTCTCACGCCTGAGGCTCTCAGGTCCCAAGTTCAGTCCCCACAAACTACCATCAACAGAGCTAAGCAGTGGTAACAACTATGCTTTTCCTTTAACAAAATTATACAATATAAAAAGTTAGCTTTAAGAGGAAGTTTATGAGATTTGATGAAGAGACCTGTAAATAATTTGGTGAAAATCAGTCTTACATTTCTGGTCAAGATGACAGACTACAACAAAAAACTTTCATAATTATTGGTTTGTAGATATAACTAAGTTATAATAAAATCAATGAAGTTTCTTATAACTTGGCAAAGTAACTATGAAGGTCATATTAGCAACTATAAAAATATATTAAAATGGCAAGGAGATCTTGCCATTGTGTAGAATAACCCACATTTCACTTGCTTACACATCACTGAAGAAGTCATTTTGAATCTTTCTTTGAATCAATGTGTGTACATTGTTTAAATAACTCAAGGAGAGTCTTATTTATTTATTTACTTATTTATTTTTCAAAGCATTTATTTATTTCCTTTTGTTGCCCTTGTTTTTATTGTTGTAGTTATTATTGTTATTGATGTCATTGTTGGATGGGACAGAGAGAAATAGAGAGGAGGGGAAGACAGAGAGGGGGAGAGAAAGATAGACATCTGCAGACCTGCCTCACTGCTTGTGAAGCGACTCCCCTGCAGGTGGGGAGTCGGAGGCTGGAACCAGGATCCTTCTGCCCGGTCCTTGGGCTTTGCGCCTGGTGCACTTAGCCCCCTGCACTATTGCCCAACTCCCCTGTTTAGTCTTCTAACTGGAAAAAAAAAACCAGAATTTTGCTTTTTAGAATACACTGTGCCCTAAAGAGAATTAATACAATGAACTAATAATAAAATTATGTTCTGTAGCCTTCATAAGCTAATTAGCTTATACTGAAAATTCACAGAGGTTTCAGAGTGAAAGTTTTGTAAGATAAATCAGACATTCTCGTTAAACTTTGACTAACTACAGAGGCTATTAGGATCTCTAAATCAAAATCTTGTGCTCTTTGTTAAGAGTATATCAGATATCCAGGTACTAAATAGGCTTTCCTCTGACATAATGAGGAAAGAGGAATGATGTTTCTATTACTTGATTCTACATGATTTATTTCTCAGTGTCCTCAGAAGTATGTGTCCCACATAATGTGCAAACATTGACTCAACAGATGATAAAACAAAAGAATTATGGAAAAACCTAAGGAATCTAGCAAGAAGCTTTTGGAAATCATCAGGCAATACAGTAATGTGTCAGGCTATAAAATTAACATTCAAAAGTCAGTGGCATTCCTCTATGCAAACACTAAGTTAGAAGAAATTGAAATCCAGAAATCAGTTCCTTTTTCTATAGCAACAAAAACAATAAAATATCTAGGAATAAACCTAACCAAAGAAGTGAAAGACTTGTATACTGAAAATTATGAGTCACTACTCAAAGAAATTGAAAAAGACACAAAGAAGTGGAAAGATATTCCATGCTCATGGGTTGGAAGAATTAACATCATCAAAATGAATATATTGCCCAGAGCCATCTACAAATTTAATGCTATCCCCATCAAGATCCCAAGCACATTTTTTAGGAGAATAGAACAAATGCTACAAATGTTTATCTGGAACCAGAAAAGACCTAGAATTGCCAAAACAATCTTGAGAAAAAAGAACAGAACCGGAGGCATCACACTGCCAGATCTCAAACTATATTATAGGGCCATTGTCATCAAAACTGCTTGGTACTGGAACATGAACAGACACACTGACCAGTGGAATAGAATTGAGAGCCCAGAAATGAGGCCCCACACCTATGGACATCTAATCTTTGACAAAGGGGCCCAGACTATTATATGGAGGAAGCAGAGTCTCTTTAACAAATGGTGTTGCAAACAATGGGTTGAAACATGCAGAAGAAGGAAGCTGAATCACTGTATTTCACCAAATACAAAAGTAAATTCCAAGTGGATCAAGGACTTGGATGTTAGACCGAAACTATCAGATACTTAGAGGAAAATATTGGAAGAACTTTTTTCCACATAAATTTTAAAGACATTTTCAATGAAACGAATCCAATTACAAGGAAGACTAAGGCAAGTATAAACCTATGGGACTACATCAAATTAAAAAGCTTCTTCACAGCAAAAGAAACCACTACCCAAATCAAGAGACCCCTCACAGAATGGGAGAAGATCTTTACATGCCATACATCAGATAAGAGTTTAATAACCAACATATATAAAGAGCTTACCAGACTCAACAACAAGACAACAATCCCATCCAAAAATGGGGGGAGGAATTGGACAGAATATTCACCACAGAAGAGATCCAAAAGGCCGAGAAACACATGAAAAAATGCTCCAAGTCTCTGATTGTCAGAGAAATGCAAATCAAGACAACAATGAGATATCACTTCACTCCTGTGAGAATGTCACACATCAGAAAAGGTAACAGCAGCAAATGCTGGAGAGGGTGTGGGGTCAAAGGAACCCTCCTGCACTGCTGGTGGGAATGTCAATTGGTCCAACCTCTGTGGAGAACAGTCTGGAGAACTCTCAGAAGGCTAGAAATGGACCTACCCTATGACCCTGCAATTCCCCTCCTGGGATATATCCTAAGGAACCCAACACATCCATCCAAAAAGATCTGTGTACACATATGTTCTTGGCAGCACAATTTGTAATAGCCAAAACCTGGAAACAACCCAGGTGTCCAACCACAGATGAGTGGCTGAGCAAGTTGTGGTATATATACACAATGGAATACTACTCAGCTGTAAAAAATGGTGACTTCACCGTTTTCAGCCGATCTTGGATGGACCTTGAAAAAATCATGTTGAGTGAAATAAGTCAGAAACAGAAGGATGAATATGGGATGATCTCACTCTCAGGCCGAAGTTGAAAAACAAGATTAGAAAAGAAAACACAAGTCGAACCTGAAATGGAATTGGAGTATTACACCAAAGTAAAAGACTCTGGGGTGGGTGGGTGGGTGGGGAGAATACAGGTCCATGAAAAATGATGAATGAAATAGTGGGGGTTGTATTGCTAAATGGGAATCTGGGGAATGTTATGCATGTAAAAAAAAAAAAAAAGAAGTAGAAACGCAAAGCAGAAATTGACTGAGTTTGGAGTATGGCACCAAAGTAAGAAAGCAGAAGTATACTAGAGTTTGCAGTGAGTACCTCCCTAATACTTCCTCTCCACTTTTCCAAGCTTTGGGTCCATGATTGCTCAACAATTTGTTTGGCTTTGTATGTTAACTCTCTTTTCAGTCATCAGGTTCCAGGTGTCATCAGGATTCCGGCCAGACTTCCCTGGATTGAAGACACCACCAATGTGTCCTAGAGCTCAGCTTCCCCACAGACCCATCCTACTAGGTAAAGAGAGAGGCAGACTGGGAGTATGGACCGACCAGTCAACGCCCATGTTCAGCGAGGAAGCAATTACAGAAGCCAGACCTTCTACCTTCTGCAACCCTCAATGACCCTGGGTCCATGCTCCCAGAGGGATAGAGAATGGGAAAGCTATCGGGGGAGGGGGTGGGATATGGAGATTGGGCGGTGGGAATTGTGTGGAGTTGTACCCCTCCTACCCTATGGTTTTGTTAATTAATCCTTTCTTTAATAAAAAAAAAAATTAAAAAAAAATTATAAAATAAAAATGTATCTAAGACACATGCAGGTCACTGGAACTGTGCCTGACTCATAGTAAACATGAAGTATCCGTAAAATGAATTAATTCATGAATTCTATAAGCAGGAATACTATTCCAAGGTGTGTGTGTGTGTGTGTGTGTGTGTGTGTGTGTGTGTGTGTGTGTGTGTTTTATGGTTGTATAAATGGTTCTAGAAAACTAGTGAGCAATTCAGGAACAACATCACTTTTTTTTGTTTGTTTAGGAGCATTTATTTATATAAGGCTTTAACTTTGATAACTTTCTATATATTTTGCCTCACTAGATTTTCTTTTTTATTTTATTTTATTTATAAAAATGAAACACTGACAAAACCATAGGATAAGAGGGGTACAACTTCACACAATTCCCACCACCAGAACTCCGTATCCTGTCCCCTCCCTTGATAGTTTTCCTATTCTTTATCCCTCTGGGAGTATGGACCTAAGGTCATTGTGGGATATCACTTTTATCTTTTTTAAAATTATTATTAAATAATGATGGACAAGACCATAAGATAAGAGAGGTATAATTCCACACAATTCCTACCATCAAAATGCTGCATCCCATACCCTTCATTGGAAGCTTTCCTATTCTTTATCCCTCTGGGAACATGGACCCTGGATCACTATGGGATGCAGAAGGTGGAAGGTCTGGCTTCTGCAAATGCTTCCCTGCTGGACATGGGTGTTGACAGGTCAGTCCATACCCCCAGCCTGTTTTTATCTTTCCCTATTGGGATAGGACTCTGGAGAGGTGAAGTTCCAGGACAAACTGGTGAGGTGGTCTGCCCTGGGAAGTCAGAATGATGTCAGAGTAGAGTCTGCAACTTTGTGGCTGAAAGGCAGTAAGATATAAAGCATGACAAATTGTTTAATTCACAGGAACCCAAAGGTAGGAATAGAGCAGATGAAATTAGGGGTCCTTGCTTGGGAATAATCTGAGAAATCTATTTTAGGTATGTTCCATGGGGCCCATAACTTCAGTAATTTTTGCCCGAGTCTGATAGCTAACATTCAGGTGGACTAAGGATATTGTCTGGGAAAAATGTTGTCAGGCTTGAGAATAGATCTAGAAAGCTGCAGGACCAGGAGATAGTGCAGCTGGTTAAGCACACATGCTGTAAAGTGCAAGGACTGTCATAAGGATCCCCTGGCTCCCCACCTGCAGGGGCATGGCTTCACCAGTGGTGAAGCAGGTCTGAAGGTGTCTATCTTTCTCTCCCACTCTCTGTCTTCTCCTCTTCTCTCAATTTCTCTCTGTCTTATCCAACAAAAACTACAACAATAATAATTACAACAACAATAAGTAACAAAAGAGAAAAAAATAGCCTCCAGGAGCAGTGGATTTGTAGTGCAGGCACAGAGCCCCCAGCAGTAACCCTGGACACACACACACACACACACACACACACACACACACACGGACAAAAAAAAAAACCAACCTAGAAAGCTGGATAAGCACAGAGAATAGCTCCAAACATGAGGAAAGTATATAAATATCGTTAACTGTAAACCCCATCAAACTGACTCAGGGACCATATGTATTCGTATTTGGCACAAGAGCCTGTGTAACCTCTGAGTCCCTGTTAGTCTTAGCTCGCAGTCCATGGTCACAGCTGGGAACATTCTAGGCTGCACTCATTTCAGGACCAGTCTTCCTTGATTAGCAGAGTAAACTGAACAGGCTGACCAGCCTCCCTTCAGAGAGTGGGGCAGTCCCTACCATTGCTGCTCTACAGTGAGGGCAAGGTCCTTTAGAGACCCACAAGAGGGCTTATGATGTTGTTCCTGATGGAAGTGACCATTGATGGTGGAGAGAGGGATCTATTAGAGGTCTAGGCCCATCTTATCTATGTGGGAATCTAAGGATTCCCTGGCTAGGCCCCCAGAAGATGAAGTGGCCTGGTATTGACCAAAAGGGCCATCATTAAAGTGTGCCAGTCTCTTATCCTTATCCTGCATTTGTAGTCCTTACTTTAGCTGATGAGGTTAGACCTAAAGGGAGGGGGTAGGAAAGGAGGGTTTCTAGGCATAAGTAGTAAATATTTTATTAGGTACTTTACGGTGTCTTCTTTAGGTCTTTCTACTTGCTTGTTGGACTGATTGAGCCTAAGTCACTGCAGATTAATTTTAGTTTGAGATATTTATTTTCCCTTAACTTATAGATACATGTTCTGTTAGCAATTTCTTTCTTGCTTAAGTGTTAAAGTGTCCTTGCCATCCATAAGAGATGTCACATTTTATGTATCTGTGAAAGTGACAGTACCTCTTCCATGGTCCATTTTCAGGTAAATTCTTGAGAAAAGTGTGTTCAGTTTCTTTTACTCTGAGAGCAAAACCTCATGTTTGCTTCTAAATGCGAATGACAGGTTTCCATGTCTCCTCTCTTCCCAGCATCATCAAGGAGAAAGGGAGGATGGAGTTAATCTGTTCACAGCTCATTCATCCTCAAAAATTAACAAACCTTCTGTCAATCCATGTTTCTTTCACTTGTAGTGTTGCAGGTTCAAGACTCAGCCAGTCCATGGAGTCAACAAGAAGGAGCTTTATTAGCATTAATGGACCACAGAAAGAGCTTGTGGCTCTTAAAGAACTCTGGGCCCTGGCAGTGGTGCAACTGGTTAAGTGCACACACTACAATGCATAAGGACCTGGGTTCAAGCCCCTGGTCCCCACCCACAAGGGGGAATCTTCACAAGTGGTGAAGCAGGCCTGCAGGTGTCTCTCTGTCTCTCTCTCCCTATCTTCCCTCCCCTCTCAATTTCTCTCTGCCTCTATCCAATAATGAATAAATTAAGTTTATTTTTTAAAAAAGAAAGAGAGAAAGAAATAAAGGAAGGAAGGAAGGAAGGAAGGAAGGAAGGAAGGAAGGAAGGAAGGAAGAAAGGAAGAAAGAAGGAAGGAAGGAAGGATGGATGGAACCTGGGCCCCAAACAAAGAAACAGTCCAGCTTCTATAGTGGGCTGCAGGGCTGATAGCAGAAAGCATCCTCACAGAGCAGAGGCTGCAAGGTTAAGGGGGTGGGACTTGGACCCATTGCTCAGGGCCTGGTAGCCTTAGTTACTGTTATCTTTTCCTGTATAGCTGTATCTGGGGGAAGTTTAGCCTCAGGACTTAGAAGCTTCATGACCTGTCAGGGTAAGATACACAACTGGGGAGGGGTAGTCGTGGGGGGGGGGCATGGGGACCTTACTCAAGGTCTCCTGTTATCTGGGGCTTCTCCCCTTCCTACAGTTGGCTTACTGAACTCTTTCTTTGCCTGGACATTCTCTTCTCCACTTCAGTAACAAGGGCAGGTAGTTTACATGTTGACAGCAGTATCTCTACAAAATGCTTCTTTTATTTCTTTCTTAGAACCATAGGCTGGACTCTGAACTCTGAATCCATAGCTCATTTCCTTGACACACAAACAACAAACTCCTGGGTTGGTACAAGCTGTGGGCATGTTTGCGATGAAAGCACGGCAATGGCAAACGGAAATTTAATTCATTGAGTTTACTGTAAGCACACTGGTGACTTTTTTTTTTAATTGGTAGGTTTTTAAATGGATATTGGTGGGTTTTTAAATGCCTAATTATCTTCATAGAAATGGCACCCTATCATCCTAGAAGTGTTGTAGTCCTGCACTGTGCTGTGTATTATTTTGCATTATAATTATCATGTGAAGCAGAGAAGGTGACTTTAAGTAGCTCATTTAGAGAGGTTTTTTTTTTTTTCCTTTCTTTCCTTTTGTTTTTGCTTAAGTGTAAAATCTTTGGGAGGCTGTTTACATAGATGTTCATCATTGGGTCTTAGAAATTAGTTCAATTATAAGTACACAAAAGTTTGTTTATTATTATGAATTTAATTTTGAAATATAAACAGCCGTGGTAAAGTGCCTGTTGAAATTTTAATTTGCGCTTATATTTTTGTCTGTGGATTAACACATCATCCTGTATTTAAATTAATTACAGAGATCTACAACACGCTCAGGGATGAGGGGAACTGCCTCAAGGTATGCCATGTGGTCCCCTCTCTGCAATGGGCACATAAGAGATGCTGTAGGAAGGGCTCCTGGGCCAGCAAGCCACAAGCATAGAGGTGTGGATGATAGGACTCCACTTCCCATTGCATCCTGTTGCCATGGCTATGATAGCCTTAATACTGTAGGCTCACAGCAAGGTTGCAATTAGTATTTGGACTTCGAAGAGAAGCATAATGATCTCATATTGGAGAAACACTTGTCTAAGACTATTTTGGATCTGGGCGTCCTTTCAACTTGCTAATGAGCAGCGCTGCTGGTCAGGAGCAACATCACTCAGCCATTTTGGACCTATACCCTTCTTGCCTCATTCCACATGAACATCCTTAGTGAGTGGTGTTTCTAGTGCACCTATCACATGTACCCTCTGACAGGTTTCAAAGTACTATTCCCTGCAAAATATTTAAAGTCATCAAAGACTTTTAGGATTTCCTGTGCACCAGGCAGTGTGACAAAGAAGCAGTTCCTTAATAATCAAATTGAAATGGGTACTAGATGCTCCAAGATGCAGTTCAGGCATGATATATATATATATATATATATATATATATATATATATATATATATATATATATATATATGATAGAGAAAGACAGAAATTGAGAGGGAAGGGGAGATGGGGAGATAGGGAGACAGGTGGGAGCTGTGCATTTACAGTTCCTACTGCAATACCTTCTCCCAAAAAAAAAACGTACACACATGTGGAGGGTCTGTACAAGATTAAAAACACAAAGATGTGTTTTTGGTTGCTGATTAGTTGTTTCCAACTTTCTGGCTTCTAATTCACACTGGGTGGTTGGCTATTCTGGATCTCCCCATCACCTCTTTCTAACCATCCAGGTCTTGTCTTCCTGGGCTAGAAGATAGCTCAGCATTAGAGCACAGGACTTGCCTGCACATGGTCCCAGGCATCTGATATATTAGAGCTGAGCTGAGCTGAGCTGTGCTCGGGTTCTCTTTCAGAAAAAAAAAAAAAAAAAATCAGTGGGATCGGGGAGACAGCACAGTGGTCTACCCAGCAGACTTCCAGGCTCCTTAAGTGCCAGGTTCAATCCCTGGCACCACCGCAAGCCAGAGCTGAGCAGTCTCCATGAGAGAACACAGGGGTGCACCCTCCCGGTCCCCGAGCTCCGACCCTTTATTCTTTACTCCCCCCTTCCTCCTCTGCGTTGTCTGGAGGCATGTGGTTCATTTCTGGTGGCACAGATCACTAGCCCCGAGACACTGGTGTCGCCTAGCAGATCCGGGCAGTGCTGAGTAGGAGAAGATCTCACCACAGCGAAGAACCCCCTAAGAATCTCCAGCGGCTCAGGGTGCCAGCACCTGCATATTTACCTTCTGGGTCCTTTTATTTATTTTTTTTATTATTTTTTTTTATTTTTATTTTTTATTTAAGAAAGGATTAATTAACAAAACCATAGGGTAGGAGGGGTACAACTCCACACAATTCCCACCACCCAATCTCCATATCCCACCCCCTCCCCCGATAGCTTTCCCATTCTTTATCCCTCTGGGAGCATGGACCCAGGGTCATTGAGAGTTGCAGAAGGTAGAAGGTCTGGCTTCTGTAATTGCTTCCTCGCTGAACATGGGCGTTGACTGGTCGGTCCATACTCCCAGTCTGCCTCTCTCTTTCCCTAGTAGGATGGGTCTCTGGGGAAGCTGAGCTCCAGGACACATTGGTGGTGTCTTCAATCCAGGGAAGTCTGGCCGGCATCCTGATGACACCTGGAACCTGGTGACTAAAAAGAGAGTTAGCATACAAAGCCAAACAAATTGTTGAGCAATCATGGACCCAAAGCTTGGAAAAGTGGAGAGGAAGTATTAGGGAGGTACTCACTGCAAACTCTAGTATACTTCTGCTTTCTTACTTTGGTGCCATACTCCAAACTCAGTCAATTTCTGCTTTGCGTTTCTACTTCTTTTTTTTTTTACATGCATAACATTCTTCTGGGTCCTTTTAAATTTTTATTTATTACCAGAGCACTATTCAGCTCTGGCTTTCAGTGGTACGGGAGAATTGAACCTGGGACTTTGGAGACTCAGGCTTGTAAGTCTGTTTGCATAACCATTAAGCTATCTCCGCCACCCTAAAAACTTTGATAACTACAAAGTGAGCCTCCTGAAAGACCATTTGATGTCAGTAGCTTATTAGAGGAACTTGTCATTCCTTAAAGAGATTTGCTTCTCCATAGTGTCCAGTCACTGGCTATTGTAGGTCACCTATGAAGTGTCCAATTTCCTATTGCTCACCTAGAAGCCATGGATGAGGACTTGGGTAGACACTGCAGGTGGGAGATAAGAAACTGTTTGTCAGGATGATATATGAAGAGGAGTGTAGAGGATGCAATTTGTCTACTCCCTGGCTTTTAGACTATGGACTATAGATACATAGGGCTAAGACTCTGGGGTTCCAGTTGTGGAGTGTGGAGAGGAGGTTAGGAACCAAAAAGTTCAGAGCTGAAGTTAGAGAGAAGGACACTAGACCAAAAGGCAGATGCTCTTCAAGTAGAAGAGACAGAATTGTTGAGGAGACCCATTTTGTTACACAGGAAAGGTTTTTAAAGACTAGATGACATTAGATAGGAGCTTGGAAATTGCAAAGACAGAAAAGGCATGCAGGGTGGGGGAGATAGCATAAGGGTTATGCAAACAGACTTTCATGTCAGAAACTCCAAAGCCCCAGGTTCAATCATCTAGACTGGCATAAGCCAGAGCTAAGCAGTATTCTGGTGGGAAAAAGGGAAGGGAAAGGGAGGGGAGGGGAGGGAGGGGAGGGAAAGGGAAGGTGATAGGAAAGGGAAAAGGAAAGAAAGGCAAAAGTAGTGACCTTGTTTTGCATGCTAGAAACAAAGATCTAAGACTTTCAGTTTTGTAGTAAGTAAAATGTTTAAATCTGATCTTCTAATCTATTTGACTATTTTCATAGAATCATACTATTGGAACTAGAGGGTCATGCATAGAGTTTCACTTGCAAATAAACTGTAGGAACAGTGTCCATGGGTTTTCATAACTTTTGTGTTCAGATCTGATCATGAGTTTCAGAAAGAGGTGAGAAGCTGTCTTTCAGGAGAAGAGTCCGAAGATAGAAGGAAAGGGACAGATCAGCTTAAAAGGGAAAATTTCAAGGAGGCATTATGTAACACCAAACTGAAAGAGTGGGAAGAGATGAAAGTGAAGAGATGAAAGCAAGAGCCTGGAAGGAAAGTGTAGGGAACTAAGAGCAACCAAGTAGATCCAACTGAAAGGAAAAGGAGGAGCTATAGCCAGAGTGATTGTATTTATATGAAATTCTTATCACATACCTACTTCCCAGATCTTTAAATGGCTTTCCATTGTCCTTAGGCTATATCCACACTTTTGGAAATGCCCTCTAAGTCTTTCATGATCATGTTTCCACAAAACATTCCAGCTTTACTTCTTCCCACCTTCCTGCTTTTGTTCAATATGCTGACTTATTTGCATGTAATCCCAAAACATCATATTTATTTATTTATTTATTTGTATTATTATTTTTAAACAGCACTACTCAACTCTGGCTTATGGTGGTGCAAGGGATTGAACCTGGGACTTTGGAGCCTCAGGCATGAAAGTTCCTTTGCATAACCATTATGGTATCTACTCCTGCCCCCAAAACATTTCCATGAATATATTAAACAATGTTTCATGAGGTCTCAGAGTTGATAAATAAGTCAATTCAAAGCTTATGCTTGTCAGCTGTTTTTTTTTGTTTGTTTTTTGGATAGAGACTGAGAGAAATTGAGAGGGGGGAGATAGAGAAGGAGAGAGACAGAGAGATACCTGTAGCCCTACTTCACCACTTATGAAGCTTTCCCCCGTAGATGGGGATGGGGGCTTGAACCTGGATCCTAGTGCATTGCACTTAACCAGGTATGTCACCACCTGGACCTTGGAATAATGTAAGAGCTAGAACTTACCTGTATGTCTTGGTAGGAAGGGGCTTTAGGGGGGGAAGTTTCTGATTTGAATCGGACTTATGGAAGGGTATGGATAATGATGTATAGCTATTCTGGCTGTGGTCAAATCTTTTTCTTTGTATTCATCTTCTGCTACATTCAGATGTTGGAATATAAACTTAAACCCCTTAGAATAATTTCTCTGAGGCCATTAGACAGTAGAAGATACTGGCCCTAAGATAATGATATCAGTTGCATTTTACGACAGAACAGAGATATTCTTTGACTGTGTGATGAGAAAAAAAGTATGCAGAAAGTTTGCTTTTCACAGTAGCTCACTTGACGTCAACTAAGCTTGAGGCTAGAAAACACTATAAGGTATTCTTGAAAAGATCTGTCCTTTGAAGGAGCAAACATTGGCTCCAGTGGACTTGGTTTTGTCTTGTGACTGAGCACTGTAGGGAAATAGAACTTCTGAAGGATCTCTGAGTCTTCACTGAGAACCATGACCAGGAAGGAGAGCATCAAGAAACCACTATTCTCTGGGTCTGCTTCAAGCTACCCCTGAAGCCCAACAGTGGGCAGCACTCCAGGTAACCCAATCTGGAAGCGGTACCTTGATGTAAAGGAGACCACCTCACCAAATGATATTCAGTTTATGTGTGTCAACTCTCCGTGTCTCCTAGAGAGACAAAGTATAAATCCTAACTGTTTACTTAGCATCCAGGAAAAAGGCCAGAGATTGTAAGGTGTCATTATTCTCTCATTGATCAAGTGGATAGGAGCCTGAAGGGATTACAAGTCAAACAAAAGTTTAAGATAGCAGAAGGCTTATATTTCTCAGCCCTCATACTGTCATTTGGTGGGGTCCACACTGAAGAGGGGACTGGCTTATGTTTGAATTATACAGAAGACTTCACCATGTTTAAGACCCAAAATGTGTGAGAAAGTGCCTGCCATCAGGATACAGTGGTGAAAAGCAACATGTAGAACTCAACAAAAACATCCTTTCTTTTCTTTTAAACTTTTTGAACTATTTTTATTTATTGAATAGAGACAGTCAGAAATCGAGAGAGATGGGGGAGACAGAGAGGGAGAGAGACAGAGAGACACCTGCAGCCCTGCTTTACCACTCAAAAAGCTTTCCCCCTGAAGGTGGGGAAAAGGACCAGGGTCCTTGCACATTGTAACCTGGGTCCTTCCTTGCACATTGTAACATGTGCACTCAACCAGGTGTGCCACCACATGGTCCCAAATACATCCTTTCTTTTCTAATTAAGTAACTGGTTTTTTATGTATATATCCCAATAATTAAAAATAAGAAAACGAGCTTGGAACATCTCTTCTCCTTTAAATTTACTATTAGATTTGTTTCATTGGTTTACTTATTTTCTCCATATACTTTATAAGACTGAAGTCTGTCTTTTATCTGTCTGATTTAGCTTCCTCAGCATAATACTCTCTAGAAATATTCATATGCCACTTCTGTGTACTTATTCCCCCTCCAAAAAAAATACACACAAGAACTCTAATTCCAAGAGAGATGTGCATTCCCATGTTAACGGAAGCATTATTTATAATAGCCAAGAACTGGAAACAACCTCTGTATCCACTGAGTAATTGTTGGCTAAAGAAGATGTGCTATATGGTGTGGAATACTACTCACTAACAAAAAGATGGGGTTCTGATCATTTTCAGCAAAATAAATAGGTTGGAAGGGTATTGTGCTTAGTGGAATAAGGTTGAGAAAGACATTTTTTAAGTATTTATTTATTGGGTAGAAACAGAGAGAAATTAAAAGGAAAGGAGAGTTAGAAAGAGACAGAAAGACACCTGCAGCCACTCGAAGAAGCTTTCCCCCTGCAGTTGGGGGACAGAGGCTTGAACTAAGGTCCTTGTGGACTGTAATGTGTGTGCTTAACCAGGCTCTCCACCCCCTGGTCCCTTGATTTAAAAATTCTTTGTCTATTCCTTCCCTCTAGATTTCTCACTGTCTCTATTCAATACATTAAAGATAAAAATTATTTAAATGGTGTGTGCTTGAGCTGTAGCACAGAGGGTTATTTGCACATGGCACAAAGCACAAGGACTGGTGTAAGGATCCTGGTTCGAGCCCCCAGCTCACAAGCGGTGAAGCAAGTCTGCAGGTGTCTATATTTCTCTTCCCCCCTCTCTGTCTTCCCCTCCTATCTCCATTTCTCTGTGTCCTATCCAACAACAACATCAATAACAATAACAATAATAATAATAACCACAACAATGATAAAACAACAAGGGCAACAAAAGGGGGAAAAAATAGCCTCCAGGAGCAGGGGATTCATGGTGCCGGCACCGAGCCCCAGCAATAACTCTGGAGGCAAAAAAAAAAAAATGTTTAAAAGACTTGATAAAAAGGAATTGCAAGAGTTATCTTTAATTTTGTAACTGGTAATACTAAAATATTCTGGTAAAGCCATCCTAATCATATAGACAGGTTAGAGGTTTTCTTATACTTGTCCTTATATTTCACTTAAAGATAGATACTTCCTCGTATTAATGATGATCTTGATGTACATGTTCTCACAAAATGTCCCATCTACATGAAAAATAAAATGTATGCCACTATCCATAAAACAATGGAGAACTATTGCAATATACTTATATGTCTGTTTCTGGTTTACTCTCAATCCTCCTCCCCAAGATATAAACTTCCTATGAAGAAGGGTACTCAAGATATCTTATCTATCCTTATCCCTTGCTGTTAAAGTCAGCCTAGAAAATTGTAGCTATCCCACTAATATTGAATTGGGTGAAACGGTGATTAGAAACTTCACTGTAGCCAAAGTAGTAGTAGTAGTAGCTTTGTTTAATTTCGGGGGTTGGTTTGCTTGGTTTTTTTCCCACCAGGGTTATTATTGGGGCTCAAAATCTGCACAATGAATCCATCCCTCCTGGTGGAGATATATTACTTCTTTCATTTGACGAGACAGAAATTGAGAGGAGAGGGAGAGAGACACCTGCAGACCTGCTTCACCACTTGTGAAGCTTTCCCCCTGCTATTGGGGACCAGGGGGCTTGAACCTGTGTCCTTGAGCATGTTAATGTATACACCCAGCCCCTCTTTATTTAGTTTTCAACACAAATTCATACATATAGGAAACAGTAAAAGTTCAGTTAGTTGACAAATGGCAAAAAAAAAAAAAGACAAAGACACAGAAAGAAAAAGGAAAAAACAGAATTTGAACTCAAGCCTTTCATGATTTCATATTATTTTATTCATTATTTCATATTAGAATCCCTTCTAATGCCAAAATACTTCCTTCCAGTGTGGGCCAGGAAAATACAAAGTTCTATGGGAAAAGGTTTTGTTCCAAGCTCATGCATGATCAGGAGGGATATGCATATGGGGAAAAAATGATAAATGCATGTGAAAAAAAAAACATTTGTAATGACTCCCACCACTTTTTGTCTAAAGCAAGGACAAGAGGATATGTTACAAAGCCAGATGACTAGATATTTATCAGTCAGAGATGTCTCAAAAAATACAGCTTGATTAGTGAATTGCAGTATGTTCAGTAATTAATTAAGAGTTTGATTTGTAAAAACAAGACATGATGGCTCCTACACACACCATGTGTCCCCTGAGCAAATGAAGAAGGAGCTTAAAGCTGAGACTCCCAGTTCAGCTCAGCATCACAGATGTGACTCAAATTAGCAAATTGAACTCTGAATAACAATAACAGCATCCAAATTAGCAAGTGGTATCTAAAATCTCTCACAGAAAAGCTGGGGACTATGTCTAGGGTTCAGGTTTATGAGCTTTACATTCTGCTTAAAATAAAAATAAAAATAAAACAACCAAATGTTGTATGCTTTACATTGGGTTGTTCTAGCTCTCCCCCTGCCAAGAAAATTGGTTCAGTCCTGCTAGTTTCGCAGGCCCGCTTGTCCCCGCCCCAAGGAACCCCGAGAGAGTTCGAGAGTTGCAGAGTTGGAGAGTTCTTGGCGCTGCCATGTGAGAAGGAGACAGGAGAGTTTTGTTTGGTGATTAGTTTGGGTTAGTTTATGAATTGTTGTTCCTGAATAAAGAAATATAGCTTCCCTGCCCAGCCGTGTGTCCTCGAGTCTCTGTCTACCACCGTGACGCTATCCCGGCCTGCTAGAGCCCCTGAATTTTAACAACAACCAAAAAACAGATTTTTCAGACCTTCTTGGGCCAATGTCATGGATCATGAGAACTCAGAGAAAAGGGAGTAGAGGGATGTTCTTTTGAGTTGTTTTGTAGAAAACCACCTAGAAGAGGGCAAGTTCATGGGGGAGGGACTGCATATTCCCATTCCAGGAGTGTTGTGGGGGAAGGAGAGAGAGAGAGAGAGAGAGATACAGTGGCATAGAGAATTTGAGGCTGGAGAAGTAGCATAGTGGGTTCTTCAATAAACTCTCCTGCCTGAGGATCTGAGGCCCTAGGTTCAATCCCCAGCACCACCATAAGCCAGAGCTGAGCAGTGCTTTGGTCTGTCTCTATATCTTCATATATGTGTGTGTGTGTGTGTGTGTGTGTGTGTGTGTGTGTATAATTAAAAAATAAAATAAAAAGATTTGTTTAAGCAGAAGTAGAGAATAATGGTTATACAAAAAGACTATTATGGCTGAGGTTTTGATATCACAGGTCAATCCCCCATCCCATCATAAGCCTGAACTGAGAAGTGCTCTGGTAAAAAAAAAAAAAAAGAAAAAAAAAGAAAGGAAGAAAAAAAAATTCTTACTGGACCGGGAGGTAGTGCAATGGATAAAGCATTGGACTCTTAAGCATGAGGTCCCAAGTTCTATCCCTGCAGCACATTTACCAGAGTGATGTCTTGTTTTTTGTCTCTATCCTCCTATCTCTCTCATTAATGAATACATAAAGTCTTTAAGAGACAGAGAGGTGGCGCACTGGGTTAAGTGCATGTGGCACAAAGCACAGGGACCGGCGTAAGGATCCTAGTTCGATCCCCCCCGGCTCCCCACTTGCAGGGGAGTCGCTTCACAGGTGGTGAAGCAGGTCTGCAGGTGTCTATCTTTCTCTCCCCCTCTCTGTCTTCCTCTCCTCTATTTCTCTCTGTCCTATCCAACAACTGACAACATCAACGATGGCAATAATAATAACCACAAGGAGGCTACAACAACAAGGGCAACAAAAGGGGGAAAAA
Organism: Erinaceus europaeus; assembly: GCF_950295315.1. NCBI lineage: Eukaryota > Metazoa > Chordata > Mammalia > Eulipotyphla > Erinaceidae > Erinaceus > Erinaceus europaeus. The sequence goes on from NC_080168.1 coordinate 62,030,143, forward strand.
ATGGGCTCCAGGAGTGGTGGATTCATGGTTCAGGCACCAAGCCCAGCAATAACCCTGGATGAAAAAAAAAAAGAGAGAGAGAAAGAGAAAGAGATAATTTGGAGGTAGGCAGACTTTTCATGGAAATAGTTGCTTCTGTAGAAACAGAGAATGCAGAAGTACAGTGGGCATTGTTTTGCTTTGTCTCCTTTTAAGCTTCCTGCTATGCCTATACAATGTTCTAAAGTATAAAATAATTTATTTTTTACAAAATAATTACCAGAAATATGGCTACAAAATAAAAATTGAGGTGCTGAGTTGGTGGTGCACCTGTCTGAGTGCACATGTTACAGTGCACAAGGACCTGGATTTGAGCCCTTTGGTCCCAATGTGCAGGGAGAAAGCTTTTCGAGAGATGAAACAGTGCTGCAGGTGTCTCTCTGTCTCTCTCCCTCTGTCCCACACCCTTCCCTCTCGATTTCTGGCTGTCTTTATCTAATAAATAAATAAAGATAATTAAAAATAAATAAATGATCAAAATAAAATTTCAGGTCTTTTTTCATGTGGCACCTGGAAATGAAGCCAGGTACATCTGAGCTGCCTCCCAGGCCCCATTTCCTTTATTTTATTTCATTTCATTTTATTTGTGGTTTAATAGTGATCGACAAGATTGTGGGCTAAGAGGGGTACAATTCCATACAATTCCCAGAGTTCTGTGTCCCATCTCTCCATTGGAAGCTTCCCTATTCTTTATTCCTCTGGTAGTATGGATAAATATTCTGAAATTAGTGCAGCCTGGAATGTTCCTAGCCATGACCACAGATGCGAGCTCAGACCTGTAAGGATACAGAGGTTACGTAGGCAACTGTGCTGAATATGGACTCCAGATCAAGTCAGTGGGGTTTACAGTTAACAATATTTATTACACTGTTCCCATATTTGGGAGCTACTTTCTTCCCTGATCCAGATTTCTAGCCCTTTTTTCAATTATGACCACTATTTCCCCAGACAATAACCAGGGTCTACTTGCATATTAGATGTCAGGCTCAGGCAAAAACTAGTAAAGTCACGGGCCCCTTGGAATATACCTAAAATAGACCTACTAGCTTTTTCCAAAATGGAGACCCCAAATCTTTATCTGCAGTATTCTTGCCTTTAGGTTCATGATTAGTCAACAGTTTGTTCTGCTTTGTATCTTAACTTTTTTCAGCCACCAGGTTCCATGATGCCAATCTGACTTCCCTGGAGCCTCACTTCCACAGAGCTCTGCCCCTCTAGGGAGAGAGAGAGAGACAGGCTGGGAGTATGGATTGACCTGCCAACACCCATGTTCAGTGGAGAAGCAATTACATAAGCCAGACCTTCCACCCTTTGCACGTCATAATGAGCCTGGGTCCATACTTCCAGAGGAATAAAGAATAGGAAAGCTATCAAGGGAGAGGATTGGATAAGGAGTTCCAGTGCTGGGAATTGTGTGGAAATGTACCCCTCTTATCCTATGGTCTTATCAATATTTCCATCTTATAAATAAAAATTTTTAAAAAGTCTTTATGGGGAGGAGAAGGGGGGAGTTCTGGCTTCTATAATTGCTTCACCACTGGGCATGGACATTGGCAGGTGGATCCATACCCCCAGTCTGTTTCCATCTTTCCTTAGTGGGTTAGGGATGTAGGGAGGTGAAGTTCCAGGACACACTGGTGAGGTTGTCTGCCCAGGAAAGTCAGGTTGGCATCATGGTAGCATCTGTAACTTGGCAGCTGAAAAGCATCAAGATATAAAGCAGAACAAATTGTTTAATAATCAGGAACCTAAAGGTAAGAATAGAGCCTATGAGCTTTGGGGTCTTCATGTTGGAAGGAATTAGGAAGAATATTTTAGGTATATTCCAAGGGGCCCATGACTTTATTAATTTTTGCCTGAGTCCAACAGCTAACATGCAGGTGCGGGCTCCATTTTCAAACCTTTATTTTTTTATTTCTTTATTGGGGGATTAATAACCTTTATGTTTTGAAGGGGAGAGAGAGACAGAGATAAGAGGCACTGTAACATCACTCCACCATGCATGGTGCCCTCCTGGTACTGTCAGTGGTGCTCCCTTGTAGACTGAGGGTTTCAGTCTAGAGCCTTATATACAATAAGGTACAAGCTCTATTACGTGAACTCTCTCACAGCCCAAACCTCAGAGAAATCCTAATAAGAAATTCAATGATTACGACTCTGCAGCCAAACTGAACTTAAAAAAAAAGATTTTTTTATTTATTATTGGAAAGAGACAAAGAGAATTGAGAGTGAGGAAGAGTTATAGAGGGAGAGAGACAGAGAGATACCCGAAGCCCTCCCTGCTTTACCACTCATGAAGCTTTCCCCCTGCAGGTGGGAACCGGGGGACTTTGAACCCAGGTCCTTGGGCACTGTAATGTGTGCACTTAACCAATGTGCTCTGGCCTGGCCTGGTGAACTTTTCTTTAGGGAATATTTATGTAATAAGTACAAGAGGCATGGCTCTCTTCCTTTCAATAAAATAAAATAAATCTTTAAACTAAATGCACTTAGAGTTAACAGTGTATTCCAGGGGGAAAGGCAAGACTTTAAAAAAAATGTATTTATGAAAAGGAAACACTGACAAAACCATAGGAAAAGAGGGCTACAACACACAGTTCTCACCACCATAACTCTGTATCCCATCCCCTCCCCTGATAACTTTCTTATTCTTTATCCTTCTGGGAGTATGGAACCAGGGTCATTATGGGGTGCAGAAGGTGGAAGGTCTGGCTTCTGTAATTGCTTCCCCGCTGAACATGGGCGTTGGCAGGTCGATCCATACTCCCAGCCTGTCTCTCTCTTTTCCTAGTGGGGCAGGGCTCTGGGGAAGCAGGGCTCCAAGACACATTGGTGGGGTTGTCTGCCCAGGGAAGTCAGGTTGGAATCGTGCTAGCATCTGGAACCTGGTGGCTGAAAAAAGAGTTAACATAGAGCCAAACAAATTGTTGACTAATCATGAACCTAAAGGCTGGAATCACTCAGATGAAGAGTTGGGGGGGGGGGGTCTCTGTTTTGTAGATAGTTAGTAGTACTATTATAGTTACATTCCAAAGAACCCATAACTATACTAGTTGTTTTTGTTTTTTTTTTAGTTTTCTTTTTTTTTCTGAGCCTGATATCTGATATGCAGGTGGATCCAAGTTATTGTCTAGGGACATGATGTCATGGCTGGAAAAGGAACCAGAAAGTTGGATCATGGAAGAGAGTAGCTCCCAAATATGGGAAAGATGTATAAATATTGTTGACTGTAAACCCCACTGATTTCATCTGATCTGAGGCCCATATTCAGCTTAAGAGCCTGTGTGACCTCTGCTCACATAGATCTGAGCTCACATTCTGTGGTCATGGGTAGGAACATTCCAAGCTGCCCCAATTTCAGGACCCATCTTCCTCAGGTGGAACATAGACTATGTTGTCCAGCCTCCCTTCGGAGGATGGAACATTCTCTACTATTATTGATCCACGTTGAGGGCAAGGTCCTCTGGGGGCCCACAAAGGGGTCTGTTATGTTGTTCCTGATAGAGATGATCAGTAACAATGGAGAGAGGGATCTATTCAAGATCTAGGACCGTCATGTCTGTTTAAGAATCTCAGGACTCCCCAGATAGGGCCCCATCTGATAGGGTGGCCTGCTAGTGACTAAAGAGTCATCGTTAAAGTAATGGCATTCTTTTAACCACAGATGTGTAGCACACATTTCTAACACTGAAAGCAAACATGTATCTTGTTAAAAACAGTTCACTTCTGGGAGTTGGGCGGTAGCACCATGGCAAAAAGCACAAGGACCAGAGTAAGGATCCTGGTTCTAGCCCCTGGCTCCCCACCTGCAAAGGAGTCGCTTCACAAGTGGTGAAGCAGGTCTGCAGGTGTCTATGTTTCTCTCTTCCTCTCTGTCTTCCCCACCTCTCTCGATTTCTTTCTGTCCTATCCAGTAACAGTGACATCGATAACAATAACAATAATAACTACAACAATAAAAAACCAGGGTAACAAAAGGGAAAATAAATTAATATAAAAATTAATAAAAACAATTTGCTTCTATGATCTTTTTTAAAAATTACCCTCTTTGCTTATTATTTTAAGATTTTTTAATATTTATTTATTTTCCCTTTTGTTGCCCTTGTTGTTTTGTTGTTGTAGTTATCATTGTTGTTGTTATTGATGTCATTGTTGTTGGAAGACAGAGGGGGAGAGAAAGACAGACAACTGCAGACCTGCTTCACCACCTGTGAAGGTACTCTTCTGCAGGTGGGGAGCCGGAGGCTGGAACCGGGATCCTTACACTGGTCCTTGTGCTTCACGCCACGTGCACTTAACCCGCTGCACTACCGCCCAACTCCCTTATTATTTTTTAAATGTTATTTATTTATTTATTTATTTTGAATAGAGACAGAGAAATCAAGAAGGGTAGGGAGATATAGAGAGGGGCAGAGAGAGAGAGACGCCTGCACCACTGATTCACCACTCTTAATGTTTCCCCCCTACTCCCCTTGAACCTGAGTCTTTGTACTAAATAATGAACACGCTCAACCAGGTTTGCCAACACCCAGCCCCTGCTTCTATGATTTTTAACCTCCCTTGTGATATAATGTAATACAGAGGGAGGAATCTACACTGATCCATGTCCTTCCAGTCACCTGTTACTCCATTACTCAGTTTCCATCTCAATAAATGCTGTGATACTCCTTTTTGCTATATTGGACAGACAGGTTGCATGTTATAAACTGACAGTATACAACATGGCCCTTTGATACATTTGTATATTGTGACAGGATTGCCAGTAAGACAGCTCTGACCATGTTGCATCATTAGGATACAATATTGTTCTCTGTATTCATCATCTTTCCATTGTGTCTCTCATATGTTCTGGTCCTTAGTTCATAGTCATACGTGCCGGTTATCTCTCCCCATCCTACCTCTCATCTCTGCATCTTAGTATTTTGTTCTGTCCCTCACTGCCTTTGACTCTTTCCTCCCCACCTGCCTTGCCCATTTTCCCCATCTCTTGGAAACTAATGCTTCTGTTTGTTTTGCTTTGTTTTCTAATTACTACCTACTCTATGTAATAGACTACCCTAGCTTCTCCCTCTCTCATTCCAGTGCTTGACTACTAGAAGAGGATGATTGCCTGGTCTCTTCAGGGGTTACCCTGAAGGTTGCCTTCTTTTCTTTGCCTTTGCATTGTGTTTCTAAAACAATTGGTGGCCTCGGCTGCCTTCTTAGGAATTTATCTCCTCTGCATGTTTGATAGGCATATAACTCGCAATGTCCAGCTGAAGTCAAGATGATCATTTTGCAAATGAATGAAATTTCACATGTTTCAGGAATTTGTAAACAACATTTTTTCAACCATGACTTTGAAATTTTCAATTTATGAAATACTTTTTGAAAATCCAAGACAAAAGTCCGTGAGAGGGTTTCATTCCATTCTTGGAAGTTAAACAAAAATCTGCCATCTGAGTTGTAAAAGGTATACTTAGTTGAGCATGATTTTTTCTTTATTTTTTAATTTTTTTTTTAGTAATTTAACATTGATTTACAAAATTATAATATAAGAAGGGTATAATTTCACATCATTCCACCACCAGAGTTCTATATCCCCATTCCCTTTATTGGAAGCTACAGTAGTTCTTCCAAGGTTGCAGATATGGGTTAACTATTATTTCTATAATTTTCTGCCTATATGTGTATGCATTTGCCCATTTTTAGAAGTGATGTAACATTGATTTACAAAATTACAAGATAACGGGTACAACTCTGCACCATCCCCAGAGTTCTGAATCTTTAGTCCCTCCATTATAAGCTGCAGCAGTTCTAAGGCTGTAGATGTGGGTTAACTATTATCTCTACAATATCTGTCTATATTTGTATATATTTGCCACCCCTTTTTTTCCTATGGTACCATCTTTTCTTCCTTTCCAAATCACACCTACACCTATTTTTGAATGTCTCTCCTTTTTTCTCTTCTCTCTCTGGGTCCTGATGGAGTTGAAGTTCAGAGCCCTCTGGTCCGCTTCCCTCTATCACTTCTCCCCCTCTGGGAGTATGAATCAAACAATTTTGGGGAGTGTAGGAGGTAGGAGTTCTGACTTCTTTATCTGCTTCTCCACTGGACACGGGTATTGACAGGTAGATCCATAATCCCAGCCAGTAGGGCTTTGGAGAGGTGAGGTTCTGGGACACATTGGTGAGGCCGTCTGAAGTCAGGATGGAATCATGATAGCATTTGGTGGCTGAAAGGCTGTAAGACATAAAGCAGGATAAATTGCTTAATCAACAAGAACCAAAAAAGTAGGAATAGAGCTGATGAGAATAAGGATCTCAGGGTGGAAAAATGCAAAAAAATTATTATAGGTATTGAACATGATATAAAAAATAATTTCCTGATTCAAAAGGAAAAGTCACTCTTCTCATTAGTCTTACTGCTTTCTACCAGATTTATGATGCATAATTAGATTGACCATCTAGAAGTATTCTCCATATAAGAGTATGGTAGATGACATCAGTGCCCAGTTATCTGGAAGAAGATATTTTACTTTGCTTTGTACCAAAGCTCTCACTAGTAACTGAGCTCTCCACTGTAACCAAAACTGCTTTCTGAATCCCCTCTTTCTTGTGATGATAGCTGATAGTCTTACTGAACTCCAGAATGTCCTTCTTGGGCTGGTTTTTAATTGACAAACTTTGATGTGATTGTGCTTGTTCTCAGGTCTAACTTGGTTTTTGTTTGTTTTTTTTTTAATTTTTTTATTTAAAAAAGGAGACATTAACAAAACCATAGGATAAGAGGGGTACAATTCCACACCATTCCCATCACCAGATCTCCGTATCCCACCCCTTCTCCTGATAGCTTTCCCATTCTTTATCCTTCTGGGAGTATGGACCCAAGGTCATTATGGGATGCAGATGGTTTTTAAGGATACAGAAAAGCTGATAGCATATATATGCATGTGTTCTCCATTAGGCTAGGGAATTTAAGAGAGAATTATATCGTCAGTCATTAGTCATTTAAAAATTAGTCCTTTCTTTTCCTGCCCCAAATGAATTCTGCATTTTTTTAATGAATTCATTCACAGTGTGAGGGCACACAGCATTGAAGAGACCTCAAGCAGTTTCACATTACAGACTCTGACCTAGCCTGCTAGAGATCTTCAAAGGCTTCTGGACTTTAAGGCTTCACCATTTCTTGAGAAAATTATTTTTAGGCTGCTGCACACACCACCACCACCACCACCACCCCCTTTCCTTTTTAAACAACATCCAAAGAGGAAGGGCAGGGAGACATGTTCTGAATTGCATCTGAGGTTTAGAAAGATTAAATGATTTGCAATTGATGTTAGCCTCTGGATTAAAAAAAAAAGATTTATAGAATTTTAAATGAGGCAATTGAATCATCAATAGCTTTCCAATTATTTTTAGTAGTAGGTACATTTTCTTTAAATGGGATCTTATTCAGAAAACCAGCAGACAAAAGGGAGATTATTCTCCTTGAGATACAGTACAGAACTCCCAAGCATCTGCCCCATCACCCTGCCTCTTAGCCATCTCTGAGGCACATCTCACAGTCTCTCCAACACATTTCCTAGCCTGACAGTCCCCAATTCCATTCAGTCCCATGGGACAAAATGTAATTTAATGCCTACACTATAACTATGACGGAAAGGCAAATGCAGTGCAGCTCCTGCCTGGAGGAGTTTACACCATTCTGCATTTAAAAAAAAAAAAAAAGATTTATAGCATTTGTAAATGAGGCAATTGAATCATCAGTATGCGTACTACTATTGAATGACCTGTGAATCCCCCCCCATAACCCCAGGGACTGTCTCTCTCTCTTTCTCTCTCCATCTCTCTCTCTCTCTCTCTCTCAAAGTAACATGGGCTCCAGTGCCTGGCGCTGGTTATTATAAACTTCAATGCTCAACTGAACAAATGCATTGAGTGACTGAGAGAATCAGAGGCCAATAAAAGAGTTGAATGATTCGATCAAGTAACAGCTAATATAATATCACACACACACACACACACACACACACACACACACACACACAAAGGAAGCAAAAGTCTTAGGGAAATATTGTCGTTGATACAATAGCTTGAAATAAATGTCATTCGTATGAGCCATTACACAGAGTTTCCATTAGGCAGAGAAGTAATGAATGTCTGTCTTTGTCAGGCCCCCTATACCAAGCAACGATCATACACATCAAAGGAAATCCTATCTTTTACTTCACCATGAAATAGTACTCCACGAGCAGAAACACTTGATTCCAACTGATGATTAGCATAGGCCTTGTGGAAAGAAAAGAAAAGGAAAGAAAAGAAAAGAGATAGAAAGGACTCTTAAGATTTTATAATGTTAACTGATTTTAATACCTCACTCAGACCTTTTAAGGCTTCTCAACCCCACCTAGTATCCTGGAGCCTCAAGTTTTCTGATATTGACAAAGCAAATAAGCCAGGGCCCTGTGCTTTTTAAGTTGAGTGCAGAGGAAGCATTCCTTTCCCCCCCCTTCCCCTGAACTAGGCTTTTACATTGCTGATTGCCTACTGAAATGGCTTTGCAGAGCTATCTGTTCTCATGGCAAGTCTATGATGAACTTTGTGAATGAAAGGGCAGTTGGAGAGCCAAGATCCAAGGAAAACCTGACAGGAAGCATGGAGCCAGGGACTGGAGTATTGGAGCAATTTAAAAAAAAATCATTGTGATATTCATTGGTGATGGCCTTATCAAGATAAACAATGTATTCTCTTAAAGGTGTTGCCTAGTACACAGAATATATTTATTTGTATGTATGCATATATATAATTTTTGCTGTTGTTATTCTTTTAGATTAACATGTTATTTTATTTTAATTAGTGATTCAATATTGGCTTACAGAATTACAAGATAACAGGGGTAAAACTCTGCACCATTCCCACCACCAGATTCTGCATCCCCAATCCCTCCACGGGAAGCTACAGTAGTAGCTTCCAGTTCTCTTAAGGTTGCAGATATAGGTTAACTATTATTTCTACAGCTATCTGTCTATATTCATATATATTGCCCATTTTTTTCCCTATGGTTCCATCTTCTCTTTCTTTTCAACTCACACATACATCTGTTACTACATACAAATGTCCGTCCTTTTTTCCTCTTCTCTCTCCAGGTCCTGATGAAGTTGGAGTTCAGAGCCCTCTGGTCATCTTCCCACTATCATTTCCCCCTCTCTGGGAATATGGACCAAAATTCTTTTTGGGGTGCAGAAGTGGGAGTTCTGGCTTCTGTAACTGTTTCTCCACTGGACACGGGAAATAGCAGCCCCATCCCTACCCCCAGCCAAAACAGGTTATTTTCAAAAGAACTTTCCATTTGGTTCACTCACTTTAGAAAGTAGGAATATGGTCAGGCAGTGCACAGTGGGTTAAGCGCACATGGCATGAAGTGCAAGGACCTGCATAAGGATCCTGGTTCGAGTCCCCGGCTCCCTACTTCAAGGAGGTCGCTTCACGGGCGGTGAAACAGGTCTGCAGGTGTCTGTCTTTCTCTCCCCCTATGTCTCCCCTCCTCTCTCGATTTCTCTCTGTCCTGTCCTACAACAACAGCAATGACAACAATAATAATAATGAAACAACAAGGGCAACAAAATGGGAAAAATGTCCTCCAGGAGCAGTAGATTTATAGTGCAGGCACCAAACCCCAGCAATAACCCTGGATGAAAGAAAAAGAAAGAAAGAAAGAAAGTAGGACTATAAAAGTTTTAAATGAAACATACAGAAACCCACATTTAGTGAAATATCAAGTTTTATAAATGGCTCTTTTAATTCAACCAAATATCCTTTGGTTATATACTAGTTTGTTACTCAAAGAGCATTACAAATTGGCCACAAGAGAGAGAGAGAAAATACATGATTACAGCTCTAGCCAATAAACTGGATTATAGCTCACCTGAATATTAGGCACACTGATAAAGAATAAAACAAGTCTATTTAGAAGCGCTGAATGTATAAAATTTTAAAACAAAACAAAAAAAAGAAGTATATGATGGTAAGTTCACTTAACAGAATATGCTAATACCATTTAAAATAATGCTCATAGAAAACACCTTATTGCAAATGAAGAAAATTATCATAAAGCCATTTTATGTGACTACAGAAAGACATAAAATTTATTTTTGATTAGTGATTTAATATTGATTTACAAAATTATAAGATAACAGGGGTACAACTCTGCATCATCCCCACCACCAGAGTTCTTATTCCCCAATTCCTCCATTACAGGCTATAGCAGTTCTCCTAAAGTTGCAGATATGGGTTAACTATTATTTCTACAATTATCTGCCTATATTTGCCTTTTTTGTTTTACCTGGGGTCCCATCTTCTCTTCCTTTCCAAGTCACACCTACAACTATTACTACATCCAAATGACCCTCCATTTTTCCTCTTCTCTCTCTAGGTCCTGATGGAGTTGGAGTTCAGAGCCCTCTGGTCATTTTCCCCCTATCATTTCTCCTCCACCGGAAGTATAGACAAACATTCTTTTTTGGGTGCAGAAGGTGGAAGATCTGGCTTCTGTAATTGCTTCTACAGTGGACATGGGTATTGGTAGGTATATCCATACCCCCAACCTGAAAAACAGCAAATTTAAAATAATTACTTTTAAGAAATATCCAAGTAAACTTAAAGCAGACATGGTTCAGTTCATTCTTAACACCTGCCTTGATTAGAGGTGGCTAGGGCTTTTCTCCTTGATAATTTCCCTCTTACAGATATACATAAACCTTCTATATCCAGAAAAAGTACAGAAGTGTGGCAATCTTTTAGAAATGGATTCTAATATTATCACATATGTCTTCCAATAGAGTACTAGGGGAACTCTTTAAAACTTAAGTGGGGATTTCCTGAAGCTGAGACTAAGAAACACACCATGCCCCCAAAAAATAAATGTAAAAAGAGGGAGCTTAAAAAATACAGCTGTTTCCCCCCACCCTGTATTTTTATTTTAATAAAGGAGAATAAGATTTATTATAGCATAGGTAGATTTATGCATTTATTGGCAGTCAAGCTATATATCACCTTTGTAACTTTATGAACTAGACCCACATATTTAAGACAGGGATCATTGAAAGTGCTTAAGGCAATGTAAGCCTTTCAGCATGCTGTGAGGATGCCTGGCGTGGCATAGGATCAAACTGGATCAAAGCCCAAGATGTAAGGCTTAAAAGACTATAGGGTAGAGTAACTCACTTGGCTGTTGCATAACTTCAACATGTTTGAGACTCAGGTTCAAGCCCAATATCCAACACACTGAAGGAAGTTTCAGTGCTGTGGTATTCAGTTCTCTCTCTCTCTCTCTCTCTGTCTATCTCTCGCTCTCTCTCTCTCTCGCTCTGTCTTACTCTTTCTATATGGAAAAGTCATTCCAGACTGGTTAAGCCCCAGAAATGACCAAAAAAAAGCTGAAAATTCTTAGAAAAAGGGGGGCCAGGTGGTAGCACACCCAGTTAAGTGCACATAGTACAAAGACCAAGGACACACATAAGGACCTGGGTACACATACGTACTTGCTCCACACCTGGAGGGAGAAAGTTTCATGAGTGGTGAAGCAGGTGCAAGTGTCTATCTTTCTTTATCTCTTCTTCTCTATCTCCTCTTCCTCTCTTAATTTCTCTCTGACATATCTAATAAAATGGAAAAAAAGGCTGCCATGAGTAGTGGATTCATAGTGCTGGCACCCTGGAGGCTAAAATACAATAAAATAAATCCTTAGAAAAATACATAGATATGAATCTGTACTACCTTGGATTAGGGTTCATAAATATGACACCAAAAGTATAAACAATAAAAATAAATAGATGAGTCAAACCTTATCAAAATCTAAAAACTTTTATGCTTCAAAGGAGAACACCAAGAAATATAAACCCAACCCAAAGAATGTAAGAAAATATTCATAAACCATACACCTGATAAGGAACTGATAGCAGAAAACAAATTTGTACAACTCAACTATAAAAAGTTAGCCAGCTGGGGGCCAGGTGGTGGTACACCTGGTTAAGTGCACACATTGCAGTGCACAACGTCTCAGGTTCAAGCCCCTGGAGGGGGAAAGCTTCACAAGTGGTGAAGTCGGACTGCAGGTGTCTCTCTGTTTCTTCCCTTCTCTATCTCGCCCTTTTCCTCTCAATTTCTCTCTGTCTCTACCCAATAATTAAATGAATGAAAATATTTTTAAAAGAAAAAAAAAGTTAGCTAGCTGAACTGGAAAATGAGCAGAAAGATTTAAGTAGACTTGTCTACAAAGAAGACATATCACTGGTCAATGGGAAGATTTTCTCCATCATCCGTCAATAGTGAACTATAAATTGAAACTTTGATAAAATGACCACTGCTGGGGGTTGGGTGGTAGCGCAGCGGGTTAAGCGCTCGTGGCACCAAGCGCCAAGGACCAGCATAAGGATCCTAGTTCGAGTCCCCGGCTCCCCACATGCAGGGAAGTTGCTTCATAGGTGATGAGGTAGGTCTGAAGGTGTCTTTCTCTCTCCCTTTCTGTCTTCCCCTTCCCTCTCCATTTCTCTCTGTCCTATCTAACAATGATGATATCAATGAAAACAATAATAACCACAACAGTGATAAAACAATGAGGGTAACAAAGGGGGGGAAAGCCTTCAGGAGCAGTGGATTTGTGGTGTAGGTACTGAGCCCCAGCAATAACCCTGGAGGCAACAAAATTTTTTTTAAAAAATCAGATTACCCACTGGATGGCTGTAAGCAGTAGGATAGATAATAGCACTCACTGCAAAGGACTTAGAGAAACCAAAACTCTTTCTGCTACACTTCTGGTGGTAATAAGAAATGTTGTAACCACCCTGGAAAATAGTTTGGTAGATCCTCATAAAGTTAGACATAAAGTAGCCATATGACTCAGAAAATCACTCCAAAGAAAAATGAAAACATCTGTCAACCAAGAAATGTATGCATGAATGTTTTCTGCAACATTTTTCACATAATAAAAATGAAGGGGATGGAGCAGTGACACACCAGGTTAAATGCACATAGTACAAAGCTCAAGGGCCTGTGCAAGGAGCCGGATTCAAGCCCCAGGCTCCTGGGGCGGGGGTGGGGGGTGGGGGGGGTGGGGGGGGGTGCTTCACAGGCAATGAAACAGACCTGCAGTTGTCTTTCTCTCTCGCGCTCTCTCCCTCTCTATCTTCCCCTCCTCTCTCAATTTCTCTCTGTCCACCCTATGCAATAAAAATGTAAAAAAAAAGGCCACCAGGAGCAGTGGATTCATAGTGCAAGCACCGAGCCCCAGTGATAAACCTGGAGGCAAAATAAATAAACAAACAAACAAATGGAAACAATTCAAATATACATCAGTGGATGATGGGATAAATAAAATGCAGAGTACCTACCTATAATGGAGTGTTTTCATTCAGTCATAAGAGGAATGCTACAATGTAAACAAGCCTTAAAGAAGCCAACACAAAAGTTATATATTGCCTTATACTATTTTTGACAAAGTCCTGCATAAACAAATCCATAAATATGGACTATGGATTTGTAGCTTCCAGAAACAGAGGAAAAGGGGGAAATAAATAATAACTACTTATAGGTGTGTGTTTTCTTTCTCCAATTAGTGCTGTCACTGTTGTTGGATAGGACAGAGAGAAATGGAGAGAGGAGGGGAAGGCAGAGAGGGGGAGAGAAAGATAGACACCTATAGACATGCCTTACACTGGTTCTTGCACTTCATGCCATGCATGCTCAATCCATTGCACTACCGACACACACACACACACACACACACACACACACACACACACACACACACATATATCCAGGTTTCTACCAAAATATGTGCAAGCCCAAGATATCCTGTTATGAATAAATTTGCTTTGTGAAAATACAACTTCAAGAAAATGACAAAATACTGCCAGTACAGTTTTTTTAATTAATTAAAAAAAATGTTAGTTTTCCCAGAGTTATTGCTGGGGTTTGGTGCTTGCATGATGAATCAACTGGTCCAGGAAGCCTTTTCCTCTCCTCTCCTCTCCTCTCCTCTCCTCTCCTCTCCTCTCCTCTCCTCTCCTCTCCTCTCCTCTCCTCTCCTCTCCTCCCCTCTCCTCTCCTCTCCTGTCTTCTCCTCCCCTCCCCTCCCCTCCCCTCTACTCTCCTCTCCTATTCTTTCTGTTAGAGATAGAGAAATTGGAAGAGAAGAGGGAGATAGAGAATAAGAGAAGGGTGGGGATAGATAGTATAATGGTTATGTAAAGACTCTCATGCCTGATGCTCTGAAGTCTCAGGCAGTACTCTGGTTAAAAGACAGAGAGTGTGTGTGAGAGAGAGAAGGTATATGAATAAGAGGTTTGTCTTTTTGACGGACCTACAAACCTGCTTTATCACTCATGAAACTTCCCCCTCAGGTGAGTACCAGAGACTTGAACCCAGGTCTTTCATATGATAATGTGTATGCCCTATCAGGAGTGTCACCACCCAGCCACTAATAATACTTTTTTTTTTTTGCCTCCAGGGTTATTGCTGGGGCTTGGTGCCTGCACTATGAATCCACTGCTTCTGGAGGCCATTTTTTCCCATTTTGTTACCCTTGTTACTGTTGTTATTGCTATTGTTATTGTTGTTGCATAGGACAGAGAAACTCAGAGAGAGGGGAAGACAGAGGGGGAGAGATAGACAACTGCAGGCCTGCTTCACCACTTGTGAAGTGACTCCCCTGTAGGTGGGGAGCTGGGAGCTCAAACTGGCATCCTTACGCCGGTCCTTGCATTTTGGATCATGTGCATGATAATATAATTTTATAAAAATAAAATTTACTTATTTATTATAGGATTGAGACAGAAAAAAGTTGAGAGAGGAGGGGGAGAGGTAGAGAGACACCTGCAACCCTACTTTACCACTTCTGAAGCTTTCACCCTACACATGGGAACCAGGTGCTTGAACCTGGATCTTTGCACACTGTAATGTGAGTGCTTAATCATGTGTGCCACCACCTGGCCCCAGTAATACAATTTAAAGTAGATATGCTTAGGGTCAGAAACTTTATAAATGAGTACTTAGCCTTTTCACTCTTCATTGTTCTTGTGTTCTCCTTAAAGATTTGGTCTTTCCTGACTGCTTGGTTCCCAGGAAAGAAAACACTTGGGATGAGAAAGGAAAAAAAAAAAATAGTTGCAATGATTTTCTTTTACCTGGTATCACTAGCCTTCTCTAGTCAGAAAAATCAGAGTGCTATTCTTTTGACATTTGATATAAAACTGGCTCTTTGCATTTGTTAGTGAACTTACAACTCAGATACCAAAGAGCAACAACAACAAGAAAAAAACTAGCACTGACTGTACCAACTCCCACTACAGTTTTCTGTCTTTAAACACATTTTTTAAGTTCAATATAAATTGCTTGACAATAGCTTTCGCAGCTGTGGTTCAAGAGATGGGAAGTGGGTTTCTGTTGCCAAGTTTCCTTTGAGTGGTGCCTGTAGTCATCCTTTCTAACACTGCTGTTCCACTCAAAGCAGCAGAGGTAGTCCCCAGGAACTGCAAATTCTTTCCTTTCTGCACATTCATGGTGGAAGCCAAGGAAAACAGAAATCACTGTGACTATCATGATGGGGGAGACGAACGAGATTGCCAACTGGGAGGTGATGGCAGTGGAAAGATACACGTTTTCAAAAAAGGAAGAAACTGAACTTGTCGGGAAAGCCTATACCTGAGTGAAAATTTATGAGGCAGATCTGCAGAAATTGGTGGGAACCTTTGGGCCTTTGAGGAGGAAGAGAGAGAGAAGCAGAATTGATATGGGTATGAAATGGCTAAAGAAAGCAACTTGAGGGACCAGGTGGTGATGCATCTTGTTGAGCACACATGTTACAATGCAGAAGGACACAAGTTCAAGCCCCACCTGTAGGGGGAAAGCTTTGCGACTGGTGAAGCTAGGCTGCAGGTGTCTCTCTGTCTCTCTCCCTCTCTATCACCCCCTTCCCTCTCAATTTCTGGATGTCTCTATCCAATAAATAAAGGAAATTTTAAAGAAAAGAAAGAAAGAAAGAAAGAAAGAAGGAAGGAAAGAAAGAAAGAAAGAAAGAAAGAAAGAAAGAAAGAAAGAAAGAAAGAAAAATAAAGGGGGAAGAAAGGCCACCAATAGCAGCACCAATAGATTCATCATGCCAGCACTTCTTCTTCTAGCACTGAGCTCCAATAACCCTGGTGGTCATAAAAAAACAAAAAAACAAACTTAAAAATAAGTGAAATCTCAATGCCTTGATTTCCACATCTGTAAAACAAGATGATAATATTAGTATGTGCATATCAGTGGGCTTGTTGGAAATGTCAAAGAAATAATACTTTGGGTATGTTAATTAGTTATCGAAAATGCCTCGCTACTCTGATTTCTCCCCCAGACTGTACTTGGCTGTGCTCAGTTCATTTTCACAGGCATGCCAGTGTTGTCCCACCCTTAGCACTCTTATCCACATCTCTCTTTCTTTCTGAAGAATCTGCCTTAAATATCTTGTAGCTCTGTCCCTCCCCTTTTTGCTTCCCCCCCCCCTTGTACTTTAGAATCTGCCAAGCCAATCTGGCAGGTGTATGAGAGAATTTTTATCTAATCTAGAGCAAGTTGTCCAGTCCTTTCTTTGAGTCCTGTAGCATTTCTGCTGACCAGCAAACTAGGTAGGCAGTTTATCAACCCTACATCAATAAGGTGTCAATAGGTGTTAAGTGAGGCATAATAGGTTTATCTGTGTTTGTCATAGCAAATGTTGCCTTTCCATATTGGTGTGACTTTTCCATTTCAACAAGCATACATCTTTTAATGATTTGATGATGGGGCACCTGTAATAACACATGTGTACCATGTAGTCTGGATGGATGGATGGATGGACGGATGGACAGTAGATACAAAGTTATCAAGATTTCATGTGAAAAGACAGATCAAGCTTGCTGTAATAACTGCAAACAAAGCAATGATACAGTCTAAGTAATTGACTCGTATCTGTAATCCTTACACTGCTTTCTTCATGAATTAGCATAAGGGTGTATCTCTTCATGATACCTTAGAACTTTTTCTAATTTACTAGGCTTCTGTAGAAATCAAGTAAGAGAACGTAGAGTATAATGCAAGGATATATGCATGTGTAGATAATTAGAATGTTCTCTCCAAGTATTTCCCCTCATACTACCTTTCTGAGAACCATTTACTACCCACACACTGCCCATCTGGTTAGAATGCCACAACTTTCTCTGAGTCAGAAAAACATTTATACATCACTGCCTTTCTGAGGTCACTGAGCACTGGTTACTCAGAAGAGTTGAAAGAAGACTAGGTTATTCTTTTCCCTGGCACAGAGGTGAATCTTGAGTCCAGCTTTGAAATTAGGTCCCTTAAGTTCAAATCATAATTAAAATTCAAATATTAAGTGAATTATACTATCTCTCTAAGCCCTGATTTTTCTTTTCTTTTATTATTTATTGGATAGAGCAGCCAGAAATCAAGAGAGAAGAGTGTGATAGGAGGAGAGACAGAGAGATACCTGTAGCATTACATCACCACTCACAAAGCTTTCCCCCTGCAGGTGGGGACTCAAACCTGGATACTTGGGCATTGTAACATGTGCATGTACTCAAGCAGGTGTGCCACCACCCAGCCCCTAAGCCTACCCCCAGTTCTCTCTTACTAGCTTTTATTCTCCACATCTTGCCATGGTGTAGTCAGTTTCTTTATTACTTTATCTAATCATAGCATCAGTAGACTTAGGAGATCACTTGTTCCTTTTTGAAACACTTTCTTTCATCCTGTCCCTTCCTGTGACTCCATTCTTAATTTCCTGCATACTTTGCTGTCTAACTCACTATTTTCCTGCATACTTTGCTGTCTAACTCACTATTAATTTCCCCGGATGAATTTGCTCTTTCTACCTGAGCTTTGGGGCTTGGAGTGACTTAGAACTCCAGTTTCATTCCCTATCCTTCACTTATAATGTTGAAGACTATTCCATCAAGGCCTGAGATTTTAAATGACCCTTATATGTTGAAATGTTACTAAGTCCCAAGTTCATATGTTCAACACTGCTGAGTCTCTTGGGAGTGAATTGGTCTTCGGATCTACTTCAAGACAGGTTTGTATATGTGGATAACAACAAGCAATTCTCAGAATTCAGCTCAATTTTTAAATTTGTTTATTTATTTGATAGAGATAGTCAGAACTCATGAGGGGGAAAGGAGGTAGAAAAGAAGAGTAATAGAGAGACACCTGCAGCCCTGCTTTACCACTCGCAAAGATTTCCCCCTGCAGATGGGGACCAGGAACTTGAACCCAGGTTCTTGTGTATTGTAACATGTGTGTTCAACCAGGTGCACCACTACTGAGTCCCGAATTCAGCTCAATTCAGTTAAAACTCAATACTGTCTCCCTGGAGATACAATGAGGTTCTCTAGGTAAAGGGCTTAGTCTCCCAGACAATTCTCCACTTCAGGGAGGTTATTGCCTCTACTTCTCACCAACTGGCTATAAATCTGCTAATGTGGCTCATATGACTCTGGAAACCTATTTAGTTACTACATCATAGATGTATTCTAAATAGTAGGATAAATCGATAGAGGAAGTAATACAGATGGGTAAGATATGCAGGTATGGGGGTGGAGGGAGAGATACAGATTGCCCTGCCTTCTCCAGCACCACTACTCCCCCCACCAAACATCATTTTCGTTCACCCAGCACTTTCTGAACCCCCTTCCCTTGGGTTCCTGTTGTGGCCTCTTGCATAGGTGTACTTGATGGACTCTTTGGTCATTGACAATTGGACTCGATTGCCTGCCCCTCACATCTTCTCCTCTGGAGATCTAGGGGTGAGATTCAGTGTCTCATACCTCTCAGTGCCATCAGTCCCCAAAAGTCATCTCAATCATATCACAAAAGTCACCTTTATCACTCACTTGGGAAACCCCAAGGGCTCAGGGGAACCATGGGTGAAAACCAAATCTATATGAGAAATAAATGTTGGTCATCTGGATGAGAAAATATGCATTTATCCTCGAAAGAGCAGTCTATCTTATGTATTAGATTGTTTAACTGAGTATCTTTAGTACATATCTAAAAGGAAAACAAAACAAAATTACAGATATCCCTCCACTTGACCTGCATTGGAAAAACAAAAACCCAGTCTTCCCTGTCTTAATCATGATGCAGGCTAACTATTCAAGCTAAAAACTATGAGTCATCCTTCTTTTCTCTTCCCATCAGCCTCACCCACACATATCCTAATTCTTAATTGCTCTGTCTTTGAAACTCCTCTTACATCAGCCCTGAGTTTTGAATCGTTTTCACTTCTGCCTCTAGTACTTCAGTTGATACCATCTATTTTTTCTTTTTGAGTTTTTTAATTGGTGATTTATTATTGATTTAAACAATTGTAAGATAATAGGGGTATAATTTCATATAGTTTCCACCATCAGAGTTCTGTGTCCACATCCTTGATAAAATGGCCGCTCTTTTATTATCTACATATCAATGTTCTGCTTTGTCTAACAAATGACTTAAGGTCTCCTTCCTATTTCCCTACCCATTCTGCTCATTTGATATATTCTTTTCCTACCCTCAGACCCGCCCTGCCTGCAAGGTATTATTAATCCTACCAGTTAAACCCCTAGCTAAGGAAGTCCCTACCTTTCTCTGCCCCTTTCCTAACCATGTATGGTATTGTTAAGCCACTTCCGTTTCCGACTTGGCACTTCCATTTTCTGGCCTCAAAGAGCGGGGGCGTTCGGGCCAAGATCCTTACGCTGGCCCTTGCATTTTGCAGCATGTGCGTTTAACCCGCTGTGCCTGACTCTGGGGCACCCAGATGAATAAAGATTTTGAAACGCCTTGCCACCACCAGCTCGGTTCCTGGGTCATCCCTCTTGCGTTACTATCCTGGCAGACTGGGGAGTAAAAAGACTCTGGTTGAGAGGTAGGGTCCAGGTCCTGGAACATGATGGCAGAGGAGGACCAAGAGGGGGTTGAATTGCAATGTGGGAAACTGGGAAATGTTACACATGAGCAAATTACTATATTTTCCTGTTGACTATAAGCAGTTAATCCCCAATAATTAATTAACCATTAATCCCCAATAATAATGAATAAAGGCAAGTGTTAATGAGTTTGCAGCATAATATTCCAATCTAGCCCCAAAAATAATTTTAAAAATGCCTTACTTAGGAATTTAGTACCTTAAAAATAAAAACAATTATTGCTAAATATGACAGCCACATGTTGTTCACCACAGCTGATTGCTTTATTCATAGTTACATAAAGTCATTATTCTCAAAATTAGTGATTCAATAATGATTAAGAAGATTATAAGATAAGAGGGGTACAATTCCATACAGTTCCCACCATCACCAGTCCTCTGACCTATCCCCTCCACTGGAAGCTTCCCTATTCTTTATCCCTCTGGGATTATGGACCAAAATTTTTTTATATATTTACTTTTATTTTCCCTTTTTTGTTGCCCTTTTTTTTTCATTGTTGTTGTGGTTGTTATTGTTGTTGTCATTGTTAGATAGGACAGAGAGCAGAGAGAAATGGAGAAAGGAGGGGAAGACAGAGAGGGAGAGAGAAAGACACCTGTAGACCTGCTTCACCGCCTGTGAAGCGGCTCCCCTACAGGTGGGGAGCCGGGGGCTCGAACTGGGATCATTCTGCCAGTACTTGCGCTTTGTGCCACGTGCACTTAACCCACTGTGCTACCGCTCGACTCCCGGACCAAAATTTTTTATGAGGTGCAGAAGGTTGAGGGTCTGGAATCTATAATTGCTTCTCTGCTGGACATAGGTATTGGCAGGTGGATCCATACCCCCAACCCAGCCCAGCCCAGGACTTTCATGCCTGAGGCCCTTTCTTGTGTTTTCTTCCGTAGAGGACAGTCCAGTTTATTTGCCAGGGGTTTCTTTTGGACAGGAAGGCCGACTCATATTTTGCATTAAGAAACTAGAAAACCTTCCTGTCGGTCCTGATGTAGTGCCTCCCGTGTCTGGGGTAGGTCTTGTAGCCACTGAAACTGCACAGCTCGACCTTCATGGCTGCTGCCAGCCAGGGAAAGGGAAGATGGCGAAGAGGGAAAGTGAGTTTTTAACGTCAATCTGTGATTCCTGTGCACCTTTGAGCCCTAAACTTCTCAGCTTGGGACATACCTGCAAAGTATACACAGACATTCTAAAGATGCCAAAGAGCCCAGGACTCAAGTGGCATTTGGAATTCCAGCCCCCCCTGAGAAAATGTTTACACCATCTTCCCTTCACTGGAAAGCAGCTGAGGAGAAGCTAAGCTAAGCAATAATTGCATGTTTTGTAAAAGCTATCAAAAGTTGCACGCAGATGCAGTTGACAGAGACCTAGAGGGGTGTTGGCACTTCTTGGCAGGTGTGCCAGCCTGTGGCTCTGACAAACCAGGGATAAGAACCATGGAGGTGGCTCAGGTGGTCTTGAATGTGTCTCCATTAGCAGAATCGAAGCCTTCCCTCCACATCTGTATGGCTTGGCAGTGAGCTGCAGAATGTATTTCTGTCATTCGAGTTCTTCAAGTGCTGCTTTCTCCACATAGACCATAATGAACCCCACAGTCAAACAGTCGCATGGCATGTAGTCTTCTGAACACCTGGACTCTTCAAACCCTGCCTTTGACTTACAAGAGAGAGTTTGTCTTTCTCTTGGCACTGGAGGATATAAAGTGGGGGTAATTATGACCTGGAAAAAATCAGCAGGGAAAGCAAAAAAAAAAAAAAAAAGGATAAAAGTGAAGGAACCTCAAGTGACTATAAAACGTCAAGACCTCCTCTGTGTCATAGAATGAGATAATCCTCATTTCTCAGTAGAGGAGAAAAACCAGGTTTGCATTTGGGTCTGATTGCAGTGGGAAAATACCATTCTGTTACATTAATGTCTGCACTAATTATTATAATAACCCTGAGTTTATACGAGTAACAAGTCAATTGTAATGAGCTGAACAAAAGAATCTAGGTAGACATTCTCCCCTGTAAATACATTCCTGTCAGGACAGTCAAAACACAGTGCCAACATACTGCCAGTGTTGGTAAATAATGCAAGTTTCCACTGGTCTGTCCTTTTCATCTCTTTGTTGATTGTGGCTGGAAGAAATAGAGAGAAAAGCCAAAGTCTTAGTCCACACGGATTTTTAAAGGATGGTCATTCCTAACAGCTATTGCTAATTGCCAGTATTTTGTAAAATGTCCCAATCTAATGAGGCGAAGAACTATGAGGATTATACTAGAGACCTGACTTTGAACCTTAGAATATAAACAAAGGAGTTTTGCCCAGCCTGATATTGTAATACGACTCCTATAGTTCTTTTTTTTTTTTTACACGTCTCATAGATTCTGTTCATCTCTCCACATTTTTTCTTTTTTCTTTTTTAGTGATTTAATAATGATTAACAAGACTGTAAGGTAACAAAGGTACAATTCCAAACAATTCCCACCACCAGAGTTCCATGTACTATCCCCTCAATTGGAAGCTTCCCTATTCTTTATCCCTCTGGGGACATGGACCATAGACCTCTATGGGGAGCAGAAGGTGAGAAGTCTGGCTTCTGTAATTGATTCTCAGCTGGACATGAGTGTTAGCAGGTGGATCCATACCCCCAGCCTGTCTTTATCTTTTCCTAGTGGGACAGGGCTCTGGAGAGGAGGGGTTTCAGGACTCATTGGTGAGATCATCCTGCCCAGGGAAGTCAGGTTGGCATCATGGTAGCATCTGCACCTTGGTGCCTAAAAAGCAGTAAGATATAAAGCAGGACAATTTGTTTAGTAATCAGGAACCTAAAGGTCAGAATAAAGTAGATGGAACTAAGGGAAGAAGCTAGCAGTCCATTTTAGATATTTCCCCATTTTTAAAGTCGTTTCACTGAGGTCAGGGAGATATCTAAGCATTAGAGCACATACATGCCTAATGCCAGAGATTCACAGTTGGTCCTCAGTACCACATATGTCAAAGCTGAATGATACTCTTTTCTTATATTATTATTATTATTATTATTATTATTATTATTATTATTATGCCTCCAGGGTTATAGCTGGGGCTTGATGCCTGCACTATGAATCCTCTCCTCTTGGAGGCTATTTTTTTCCATTTTGTTGCCCTTGTTAACCCTTGTTATTATTGTTGTTGTTGTTTTCATTGCTGTTGTTGTTGTTAGATAGGACAGAAATCAAGAGAAGAGGGGAGACAGAGACCCAGAGAGAAAGACAGAGACCTGCAGTCCTGCTTCACCACCCATGAAGTGACCCCCCAGCAGGTGGGGAGCCAGGGGCTCAAACAGAGATCCTTATGCTGGTCCTTGCACTTTGCACCATGTGCACTTAACCCACTGAGCTACTGCCTGCTCCCCAATACTCTTATCTTTTAAACACCCATATGGAGAGACCTCTTTCTATATACCTATGTTCATAACAGCATTGCTTTCAATCGCCCAAACTTGGGAGAAACCCAGATCTCCAATAGCAAATGAGTGATTTAGAAAGTAGTGATCTATATACACAGTGGAATACTAATCAGTTGTTAATAATGATGAAGTCATCTCCTTTATCTCATCTGGGATGGAGCTTTAAGGAACTGTGCTATGTGAGATAAAACAGAAAGAAGGATGAACATTGTATGATCACACTCACAGGCAGAACATAAGAAAACAAGAACAGAAAATACAAAGTAAGACTTGGGTTGCAAAGGACTTTGGGGAAGAAGGGCATGGAGGGAACTTGGAGGGAAGTGGGGTCCTGGTGCATGATGGTGGAAAAGGACCTGAGTTGGGGGTGAGAGTGTTTGGCAGACACTTATCATGGGGAGATGAGAAATTGTACCCATGTGTCAACAACTACTGTAAACCATTAACCCCCACCCAGTAAAAAATTATGTAAAAAATAAAAAATATATAATTAAAAAACATAAAATGTGTCATAACTGACAAACCTTAACACAGTAATAACACAAACTGAAAGAAAGTTGACTTTAGAAGTTGTGTAGAAGATTGATTTTTTTTACCTACAGGGTTATTGCTGGGGCTTGGTGCCAGTAGTACAAATCCACTGCTCCTGGCAGCCATGTTCTATATTTTATTAGATAGGACAGAGAGAAATTGACAGAGGAGGGCAAGACAGAGAGGGAGAGAGAAAGATAAACACCTGCAGGTGGGAAGCCGGGAGCTAGAATCCTGATCCTTTTACGGCTCCTTGAGCTTAGTACTACGTATGCTTAACTGGGTGTGCCACTGCCAGGCCCCTGAAGATTGAATTGTTCGAGCAGGATTCATATACATTCCCCTGCTTTGTTCCCATAACCCCAGAGGTAGGCACGGCAGATAGTAGCCTGCTTATAAGGTTCAGAAAGGTGAGCTGATCACCTGAAGTTCACATTGTTAATTAGTAGCTGAACTATTCCTAGAACCCAGTTCTATATCTTGGTGAATATATATGTGTGTGTATATATATATATATTCCTTAATAGATTACTCCTTGGTCAGGTCACCCTGTAATACATGGGGAAAGAACCCTAGGGGGTGGGGGAAAAATCTATCTTTAGTTTTCTGACATGCATTAATGTCTATCCAAACACATCTTTGAAGTCTCTTAGAAATGCAGTTAGTTTGTTCCATTAACGAATAACCAGCTGATAACAGAAGAGAAAAATAAACCCATGTATATAGATCACAGGGGCTTGTTGGTGGTTCACCTGTTTGAGTGCACATGTTACAATGCACAAGGACCTAGGTTGGAGCTCCTAGTCACCACCTACAGAAGGAAAGCTTCACAAGTGGTAAAGCAGGGCTGCAAGTATCTCTCTGTTTCCCTCCCTCTCTATCACCTCCTTCCCTCTCAATTTCTGGCTGTCTCTAGCCAATAAATAAATAAAGGTATAAAAAAAGAAACAGAAAAATTATCTTACAAATATATATAATATATATACATATATATATATATTACTTATGTTTGGGGATCACTGAATAAAAACATCTGTGTGTGTATGTATGTAAGGGAGGAAGAGAACCTAGAGAGATTGTATAATAGCACATGACAGCCTGTAATATGATGTAGTGCTGTATGTCTCACCATGCATGATGAATCACCCAGATGCCATAGGTCAATCAAAGTCAGGATGGCTGAAATGTGTGCTAAAGTGTAGAAGATTAAAATATTATGCCTAACACTGTATAATGCATCATGGAAAAAATGCTTGTAAGTATAAATTAGCTTTACTGTTGAGTATAAAATCTTCCTTTTGGTTATTTATGAAGCTTCATTTTTGAAGATTGCTTTCACTGACTAACAAGCAAATCAGAACTTGTCATGTGCAAATCTTGTGAAGATTGCAAGGCCAGTATATAATTAGCCTCAAAAGAGTGTGACCAAATTGGGTTAAAAAAAATAATGAAAAGGAAATAAGAGGACCAAAAAGAGAGAAAGAAGGGAGGTCAGGGTGTGGTCAGACCATGAGACTCTTTAAATTGTTCTGACATGGTTAAGTTCAAACTCTCCAGAAATTAAAAAAAAAAAAGAGGGGGTAGGGGGAGGGGAGAATTATGAAACAAATATCTCTATTCTACTGTTCAAAAGGCTGCTATTGTTCCTAGATCAAAGAATCTGGTGATGAGGAGAAGTTTATACAACTCTGATTATGAGAAATATTCAAATGGGACACAACAAAAAAGAGAACTGACAGCAAGGGAAAATGGGAGGGGGAGGTGTAGAGGGGAAAGGACTGAGTGGCAATGCTCCCTACAAGTGCTCAGTATCTTAGCTGAGTGCTTATGTGAGATCCAGGAACACTGTCCATCCCTGACACTTCCTTGACATCTGTTGCTCTCTTTCCATTGTAAAAATGCAAAGCTTTGGGACTGGGTGGGGGTGGGGGTGCACCCTCTTGAGTGCACACATCACAGTGCACAAAGACTCAGTGTTCAAGCCCCTGGTCCCCACCTGCAGGGGGAAAACTTCACGAGTGGTGAAGCAGGGCTGCAGGTGTCTCTCAGTCTCCTTCCTTCTTTATCTCCCTGTCCCTTCTCAATTTCTCTGTCTTTATCCAATAGTAAAAATTAATTGATTAATTATATTTTTAAAATGCAAAACCAGGTTTTTGGCTAATCCTGTGTGAACACCTTGAAGTTATTTTTTTTACATTTCCTGTAAGACTTAAGGACTACCCTTTCTCACCCACCCCCTAAAGTTTGGTTAGGGGTTAGATGGTTCTTGCTGGTGACAGGTAGGAGAACATTCCTAACTGAACTGCAGAAGTGTCTACTCTCTTCACTGTCCGTCTCCAGAGATGAGATCCAAATTTCCACAGGGACCATTATATATAAACAGCACTGGTAAAGGAGTTCCTTATTGAGCCCTGCTGAAGTTATCGCCTACCAGGGTGGGGTGCAAGCAGACCCTGGACGTGAAGGCTTTGAGCTGGGGGTGGGGGTGGAGGGAGCCCAGGAAGTGGTTGGATGACTCAGAGGTGGTACTTGGTTGATTGAGTCAGGCCTCACAGCCATGCTGAGGTGTTTCAGTGTGCAATAAGAGACACTGGGGTTCAAGAGCGTGTCCATGAAGCCTTGGACCCACAAGATTTTCAGTAGATCCTGGGACCATTCATTTCCTTCTTTTATTGTCTGTTTCTCTTTGACATGTGGCATCTCTGCCTTTAGAGGCCCTGTTCCATCCCAGCCAGGAGAGCTAAACGTTCCCTGCTCTGTGGTAATGCAATGATCCTTACACCACCCTTGTTATATATTTCATTCCTTCGCCATGCAAAATGGTATCAATTCAAAAATATTTCTTGGGCACCTACATCATGTCACAAGTCTTGCTGCTTGTTCTCTTAAACGGAGAACCTCTGCAGCCCAAGTCTTCCTGAAAACGCTTTTCGTTAGTATGCCATGCCCTGTGTAATTAAGTAGCGATCTGCTCTTGAAATGCATCATTAAACAAATATCTTAATCTTGTCACTTGAGTCAAGTCTGTTTCTGTGTAACTCACATTGGGAAAAGAGGCAATTGAGAAAAGGGTGGGGGAAAATGTCCTTATGAACACAGTATATTAAGTATCTACCAGGATTCAGTAAGCAATAAGAAAGAACTCAAAGGGTAGGAGTGGTGAAAGTCAAGTATCTGTGACATGTCCACTCATTCAGACTATCAATTGCTAAAATAGAAAGCTGTCTCCAGCATCTGCTTTCCCATTATCTATAGTACCTCTTGGTATGAATGTATAATTTTTTGTGGTCTTTGTGTCCAGGAAATCTTTCTTGACCTGAAAGCAATTTTTTTTTCCAATTCTGCTTTAGTAAAAAGTATTGTTTCAGTAAAGAAACATCAGCCCAGAAGTCAGAAGCATCCAATTCTGTAGGTTCCAATAATTGTTCCCCAAGACAAATGTAGTGGGTGTGATTTCTTAATCCTGCAGGGTAGAGAGAATATGACCTCAAAAATGTGTGTTTTATTTTTTCTTCTTTTTTTCTATTGTTATTAGTAGATAGAAATTGAGAGAGAGAGAGAAAGAGAGAGAGATTGAGGACCCTACAGACCTACTTCACTGCTCATAAAGCATTCCCTCCCCCTCCTAAGGCCGGGAACAGGGGCTCAAACCCAGGTCCTTGAGCATGATAATGTGTACTCTTTTAAAAAATAGTTTTATTTATTTATTATTGGATAAAGACAGATAAATTGAGAGGGGAGAGGGAGATAGAAAGGGAGATAGACACCTGCAGACTTGCTTTAACACTTGTGAAGTTTTCTGCCTAAAGGTAGTGACCAGGGTCTTGAACCTGGTTCCTTGTGTACTGTAATGTATACATTTAACCAGGGGTGTCATGGTCTGGTCCCCAGATCTGTCTGTATTCTAATACTGAGTACCCATGAACTTGATATTTTATATGGAAAAAAAAAATTACAAGTGGGATTTTCTTGGTAGTTCTAATAAAGTCACAAGAGCTTTTACAAGAGGGAGTAATTGAGATTAGTGTCAAAGAAAGGAGATATGACAAGAGACTCAGAGGTGGCAGTGATGGACTTTGAAGAGAAGGAGAGACCATGAACCAAGGAGAAGAATAGGACTCTAGAAGTTGGAAAAGGCAATCAGTTCTACCCTGGAATGTTGTTAAAATTCGTAGGCTCTTGCCATGCGGGTTAGCTTCACGGGCGGGTAACAGAGACGCGGAGACAACAGCTGGGCAGGGAAGCTGTATTTCTTTATTCAGGAACAACGATTCATAAACTAAGACAAACTAATCACCAAACAGAACTCTGCTGTCTCTTTGCGGCGGCGCAAGCATTCTCTCTTACTTATTTCAAGTCTGACTTCTAGAATTGTAAGATAATGAGAGTGTGTTGGTTTAAACCACTGGATTTGTGGCAATTTGTTACAACAGATGTAGGGAATTTGCATTTGTCTACACTCTAGTCAAAGCAGAATAACTCAAATCCATCATTTCATTCATTTTTTAAATATTTCCATGCTAGTTACAACATACCTTCTAATATTATGCGAACTGAGGCTATAGAAGTAGCCTAGATAGACATGGTTTCTGTCCCATTAAGCTTAGGACCTAAGAGGGAATAAGATAGTTTATTCATTTATAGATGAGAAAACATGGATTCTTCCCAGTGCAAAAATAAATAAATAAATAAATAACAAATAAATAAGCCAGCTGTTTAGAAGTGGGGTTGGGGAACAAAACAGCTGGTTAATTTTTTTCCCTCTTGTTTAATAAGTTAAGTTGGTGTCCCACTGTGACTCATTGCATTTTTATGTCATAATTAAAATTGTATTATAATTGTAACTGTGGTTGTCTACAAGCCAGGTTCCAACTCTGACTCTGCTTTCCGTTAAACCTGGGGTCAGCGAATTTAATTGTAAAGGCCTTGTGATTCTCTACTTGATTTTCATGGAGTTACCTATGTGCTTCACCTCAAGGTAGCAAAAGATGCCTTTATAACTAATGGAGGACTAAGTGCAAATGAGTCTTGGGCAGTCTACTTGTTACAAAGGAGTTTGAGAGAAATGATCCGGAAGGGAAGGGGTGTGTGTGTGTGTGTGTGTGTGTGTGTGAGAGAGAGAGAGAGAGAGAGAGAGAGAGACAGAGAGAGAGAGAGAAAGACAGAGAGAGAGAGGAAACATTATAATAAATGAGAAGCATCCCATTGCCTAAGAAGATTCATAATGCTTAAGTCTCAGAGTCTTCATTTATATAGATTATACCCAACACTCCAGAAATTTGTTCACATGGTCATATTCAAATTTTGTAAAATGTAATAAATAAATAAATAAATAAATAAATAAATAAATGGCTGCTGGCACACCCAGATAAGCACACATGTTACAGTGTGCAAGAGCCTACATTCAAGCCCCTGGTCCCCACCTGCAGGGGGAAAGCTTCACAAGTGGTGAAGTGGGGCTGCAGGTGCCTCTCTTTCTCCCTCTCTATTTTCCCATTCCTCTCGATTTCTGGCTGTCTTTAACCAATAAATAAATAAAGATAATTAAAAAAAAATAAGAGACTCACAAAAGACCTTTTCAATTTCCTGTCCTATTTTCCTTCATCCAGATAGTATTAGTTTGGCCATGATTTTTCTTTGCTCTATCCAGGGTGACCAAGGGGTTTTTGAGGCAATTTTTTTATTCTCCTGGAAAACATCAGGTTTTTTGTTTTTGTTTTTTTTTATTGCTATCAGGGTTATTGTTGGGGCTTGGTGCCTGCACAAGGAATCCACTGCTCTTTTTTTTTTTTTTTGGTTTTCTATGAATATTTTTCTTTTATTGATACTGTTTTTTATTTCTTTATTGGGGGATTAATGTTTTACAGTTGACATTAAATACAATAATTTGTACATGCTTAACATTTCTCAGTTTCCACATAACTATACGACCCCCACTAGGTCCTCTGCCATCCTGTTTCAAGACCTGAACTCTCCCCCCTACCAACCCACCACAGAGTCTTTTAATTTGGTGCAATACACCAGCTCCAGTCCCAGTTCTGCTTAGTATTTTCTCTTCTCATCTTGTTTTTCAACTTCTCCCCATGAGTGAGATCATCCCATACTCCTCCTTCTGTTTCTGACTTATCTCACTTAACATGATTCATTCAAGCTCTGTCCAAGATTGGCTAAAAATGGTGAAATCACCATTTTAAATAGCTGAGTAGTATTCCATTGTGTATATATACCACAACTTACTCAGCCACTCATCTGTTGTTGGACACCTGGGTTGCTTTCTGGTTTTGTTTATTACAAATTGTGTTGCTATGAACATAGGTATACACAAATCTTTTTTGGATGGGTGTGTTTGGCTCCTTAGGATATATCCCCAGGAGAAGAATTGCAGGGTCATAGTGTAGGTCCAGGTTACCCTTCTGAGAATTCTCCAGACTGCTTTCCACAGGGGTTGGGCCAATTTACATTCCCACCAGCAGTGCAGGAGGGTAAGGAATCCACTGCTCTTAATAGTCATTTTTTCTTTTCTCTCATTTTATTTGATAGGATAAAAAGAAATGGAAAAGGGAGAGGAAGAAAGAGAGACATCTGCAGGTCTGATTCACCACTCCTAAAGCTTCCCCATTGCAGATGGAGGCCAGGTGTTTTAGCCAGGATCCTCATGTGTGCAGCTCAACTTGGTACACCACTGCTTCCCCCACTACCGACCCCCTCCCTCCCCACACATGCATTTATAGTGGGATCTGGCTAACCATCTCAGTGCCCTATGAACCCAAGGCTATCCTTAGGTATTGCAACGTGAAGATAAAAACCAGAGGTTCCCTCATGAAAGGACTAGATCCCAGGAGAGTGGAAGTATGAGGAAGTACAGGACAGTCCAGATGTAAAATGTGTGCCTTCTGAGTAATTCTGCGCATGTAAATTTCTAAGTCTCTGTCCTATCCAATAACAGTAACAACAATGGAAAAATGGCTGCCAGGAGCAGTGGATATGTAGTGCAGGCACAGAGCCCCAGTGATAATCCTGGGAGGGGGGGAAGTAAGGAGGGAGAGAGAGAGAGAGAGAGAGAGAGGGAGTGGGAGAGGGAGAGAGAGGGAGAGGGAGAGGGAGAGGGAGAGGGAGAGGGAGAGGGAGAGGGAGAGGGAGAGGGAGAGGGAGAGGGAGAGGGAGAGGGAGAGGGAGAGGGAGAGGGAGAGGGAGAGAGGCAGGCCAAGGGCTCATCTCCTCTGCAGACTCAGTGACTCTGAGAGGTTAACCTCTGGGGTAGAGTCAGGATAAAGAACCTAAAGGTAAGCAGGGGCCTTTGAATTCAAGGAACAAGGACAAGATGGTCTAGTAAGGATAGTAAGGATTCCAGTAATCCCTGCATGCCACTGAGGTAGCAGCCATTTCCTTCCCCCAACATCTTCACAGAACCATCAGGGGCTCCTCAGGTCTGAAGATACCACATGGACTAGGGTTGAAGGTTTCTCTGGGACAGTCTTTGAGAAGCATATCATACCCACAAGATACATAGAAACTCATCCTAGGAGCTGGTTGGTGGAACATCTGGTTGAGCGCTCATATTACAGTGTGAAAGGACCCAAGTTCAAGCCCCTGTTCCCCCACCTGCAGGGGGGGAAGCTTCATGAATGGTGAAGCATGGCTGCAGTTACCTCTCTATCTCTCTTCCTCTCTATTTCTTCATTCCTCTTTATTTCTAGCTATATATATCCAATAAGTAAATAAAAAAAATTTTTAAGTACCTAATTTTTGGAGGGAAAAAAAATGAAACTCATCCCAACTTTTAAACATCTACTGTAGTGTCAGGAAAGAAGGCTCACTTCCAAGCCTATCTTCTATGCTATTCTAATATTATCTGACAGTAGACCTCAGGTTGAGTTTTGGGAGATAGGTCATAACAACAACAAAAACAAGCAACCCAAGAAAGAAACAAGCTAAAGACCCAAATTTTTTTTTCCACTGAAGACATACAGATGGCCCACGGGCACATGAAAAAAAGCTCAACATCACTTATTATTAGAGAAATGCAAATTAAAACCACAGTGAGATACTACCTCATACCCTTGTGAATGGCCTGCATCAGAAAGCTTGAAAACAAGTGCTGGTGAGGATGTGGAGAAAAGGGAACTAAGACATACACATGGGTGAGAGTGCAGCTGGGTGCAGCCCCTCTATATACTCAATGGAATACTACTCAGCCACTTACAGAAAAAAAATGGCATTGTGTCTTTTGGGACAACAAATTGGAACTGGAGGTGATGATGCTAAGTGAACTGGATAAAGAAGTGAGAAAAAAACTACCTGGTGTTTTTACTCATTTGTGGAATATAAATATTAAAACAAATTTGCAATGATAATAACAAAATAATTAACTCCAATTAACAAATAGTTAACTCCAAAGGCCCAGGTTCAGTCCCCTGCACCACTATAAGTCAGAGGTGAGCAGTGCTTTGGTTTAAAAAAAATAGATTCACAAAATAATAGTAATAACCAAACTGACTCATAGGCTCTGTGAGAATGATGGTGGATATTGGAGGAAACAGGGTGTGTGGAATAAGTAGAGGGGTATGTCTGGTATAGTGGCCCTGGAACTTTCGTGTGGAGTGTGTGTGAGTTGTATACATACATGTCTAGATGTGAAACTGTACCCCTAAACTTTATTCCAGTTATAGCTTAAGGCTGAGAGATTTATTTCATTTTATTTTATTGCCTCCAGGGTTATTGCTGGAGCTAAGTGCCTGCACCACTAATCCACTGCTCCTGGAGGCTATTTTTTTCCCCTTTTGTTGCCCTTGTTTTTTATCATTGTTGTGGTTATTATTATTGTTGTTGTTGTCATTGTTGGATAGGACAGAGAGAAATAGAGAGAGGAAGGGAAGACAGAAAGGGGAGAGAAAGATAGATACCTGCAGACCTGCTTTACCACTTGTGAAGTGACCCCCTACAGATGGGAAGCCGGGGGCTCTCACTGGGATCCTTATGCTGGTCCTTGTGCTTTGTGCCACGTGCTGCATTACCACCCAACCCTCTAGATTTATTTTATTTTTCTTACACATGAAAAAAAAAATGTCTCACATAAGCTGAAAGAGGCAGACACACAGAGAGAAAGAAGTGAAAGGCAACTATCCTTCTCTCTAAGAATACAAAATAATAGAGGAAACTATTATTAAATAATAGGGGAAACTTCTTAGCAGTTTGGTGCATGCCCAAGTTCCTCGGGATTCATTCCCTAGAATTGCATATTAAAAAATTAAAATAAGGATAATATAATTTAAAAGATATTTTTTAAAACCAGAGCTTGTCCCATTTTCCCCAGAGTCCCTGTCCCACCAGAGAAAAAGAGAGACAGGCTGGGAGTATGGATTGACCTCTCCATGTCCATGTTCAGTGGGGAAGCAATTATAGAAGCCAGACCTTCCACCTTCTGCACCCCATATTGACCCTGAGTCTGACATACTCCCACAGGTTTAAAGAATAGGAAAGCTACCAGGGGAGGGAATGGGATATGGAGCTCTGGCTCTTATCCTATGGTCTTGTCAGTGTTTCCATTTTATAAATAAATAATTTAAAAAAAAACCAGCTTGTTCCCTAAAAAAAATTCATTTTGTAAAATCAATGAATTTACTCCCAAGTGGATATAAAATAGTCTTACTAGTTTCATACTGATCCCATTTACAGTCTTGTTTCCATGCTTCCTACACAAACATGTCCTCAGCTTTCATACCCCATGCTTTGTCCCTGTTGTTTTCTCCACACAAAGTGTGTTCTCTCTTCATCTGGGCCCAGGTCAACTTCTATTCCTCTGCTAAATCTTCCACAGCAGGTCCCAGAAGCAGCCTTGCCTTTGCTCCCATGTCATTTCCCACAAGACTGTGTGTATGTCCCTTCCCTGCTGTGGCCTTTGCATGTCAGGGCCATTGCACTTCCTGTCAGGGCCTATGTACTCCCTATCCCAACATGCAGCCCCCAACATGTCTCTCTTTTTTTTTTTTTTGCCTCCAGGGTTATTGCCCGGGCTTGATGCCTGCACCATGAATCCACTGCTTCTGGAGACCTTTTTTTCCCTCCTTTTTGTTGCCCTTATTGTTTTATCATTGTTGTGGTTATTATTATTGTTGTTGTTGCTGTCATTGGATAGGACAGAGAGAAATGGAGAGAAGGGAAGACAGAGGGGGAGAGAAAGACACCTGCAGACCTGCTTCACCGCCTGTGAAGCGACTCACCTGCAGGTGGGGAGCCGGGGCCTCAAACTGGGATCCTCACAGGGTCCTTGCACTTGGCAACACATGCGCTTAACCCGCTGCGCTACCGCCCTACTCCCCCAACATGTCTCTTACCTTAGCCAGTAGCAGGTCCCTTCTATACACACTTCAGTCTTGATAAAGCATCTCCATTCTTAGAAAGCCCTTTTCTTTCTTTCCTCCTTTCTCTTTCTTTCTTTCTTCCTTCCTTCCTTCCTTTCTTTTTTTTTTTGAACCAATTTTTTTTTTTGCCTCCAGGGTTATTGCTGGGGCTCCGTGCCTGCACCATGAATCCACTGCTCCTGGAGACCATTTTTTTCCCCTTTTGTTGCCCTTGTTGTTGTAGCCTTGTTGCAGTTATTGTTGTTGTTGATGTCGTTCGTTGTTGGATAGGACAGAGAGAAATAGAGAGAGGAGGGGAAGAAATAGAGAGGGGGGAAAGAAAGATAGACACCTGCAGACCTGCTTCACTGCCTGTGAAGTAACTGCCTGTGAAGTAACTCCCCTGCAGGTGGGGGTTGAACCAATTTTTATTAGTGATTTAATATTGATTTACAAAATTATAAGATAGCAGGGATATAATTTCACACCCTTCCCACCACCAGAGTTTTGTGTCTCCATTTCCTCCATTGGAAACTGCAGTAGTTCTCCCAAGGCCACAGATAGGGGTTGACTATTATTTCTATAACTAAGTTTATATATATTTGCCCTTTTTTTCCCTATGGCCCTGCCTTCTTTTCCTTCCTAAGTCACACCCACACCTATTAATATTTCTGAATGTCCTTTTATTTTTAACTCTTCTCTCTTTGGATCCTGATGGAATTATAGGAAGTTATAGAAATAATAGTTAACTCATAACCTTGAGAGAACTACTTTAGCTTCCAATGGAGGGGCTGGGGATCCAGAACTCTGGTGGTGGGAATGGTGTGGAATTATACCCCTCTTATCTTATAATTTCGTAAATCCATATTAAATCACTAATAATTTTTCGAAGTATCTAACAAACCAAATTAGATCGGGGGAGGAAGACAGTCAGGCAGAAATTAGTGGAGACCACTCACTGGTATCTTGCACATGTGCAAGGGCCTGGGCTCATTCCCTAACAGGACATTTGAAAGTATTTTTCCATATAAAAATTATAATTGCTTCTTTTACGTATGCTATTTCAGCTTGAGAAAGATTTCATAAGAACACACAACTTTCACATGCCTGGGAAACTGTATGGCCACTCCATACTTGGCAGTCCCAAATATCTTCTCTCCTTTTTCTGTTGTATGTTTTTCTCCCTAGCATACATCATTGCCACATACACTCATATTATTTACCAGCTTTATTTTCTCCTTCCTTGATGACTCTAATGTAAGAATTGTAACTGTATCCACCATTCACCCAGGTGGCTCACAATAAGCATGGGCTAAATAGCAGTTGAATGAATTAATGTGCAGCTATTACACTATTGAAATTATTTACCTACTCATTTGTCGAGGTTCCATTTTCTTTGCCACTTAGCACAGTGCTGGATGTAGAAAGAGAATCCACCAATGTTTACTAAGTCATGGAGGAAAAGAATAAACTGAATCGGCCTTGCTTTTCTTACTATCAAATTGAGGTGGATATTTCATCCTAATCCAGGGCCAGGTGGTGGTGCACCTGGTTAAGTGCACAAATTACAGTGCACAAGGACTCAGGTTTAAGCCCTTGGTCCCAATCTGCAAGGGAGAAAGCTTAATAAATGGTGAAGCAGTGCTGCAGGTGTCTCTGTCTCTCTCCATCTCTATCTCCCCCTTCCTTCTCAATTTCTCTCTGTCTCCATCCAATAATAAATAAGAAGATTAAGAAAAGAAATTTCACCAACACTTATTTTTTTAACTCCATAAAACAATTGTACTTCCTGGAGAGTGGAAGTAGACCTTTCTCACCAATAAGTAGAATAGTAAAAAATATCTAAAAAGAAAAATTGTTCGATAATAATGACTTTAAATGTTTTTTAATCACGAGATTCCATAGAAAATATTGATTTAATTCTATTATTGACTTTATAATAGGGATTAGTCACTATATAAAGCCAATTCATTTAAATTCAGCTATTTCAGTGGATTAAAATAATAACAATGGCTAAGTTGTTTTACTTGAATATTTGTTGGTGGAAAAAATGTGTCTCATTCTAGAAATCTAAGCCCTCTACATCAACTATAAGTGAGATGGGAAAAAGCCATAAAATTAAATTTGAAACTTGAATAAAATAGTCAAATCTAAAGTACAGCAGCTATAAAGCAGAAATAAACTAAAGAAAACATAATTCCACAAGAAGGTCATGCCACCTTGTGGGAACTGGGGGTATTTTACCATCTTCCTTAAATAACCAGAGAAAAGGGCTTCTGAGACTATGAGGGATGAGAGAATGTTTTCACCCATTTTCCTTGTATTGAATAAAGCCCTTGATATTTATTGCTTTGGTGCTAGGACTGTAACTAAAACATATACAACTGGAATCACATCGATGAAAGAAATAAATTGCAAGTGATGAAATCATAATGTGGAAATTTTTTTTTCCTGCATATGTGAACTCAAACATCAATTGACAGATACAAGCATGGACTCTTCATTTGTCTTCACAACAGATGTAGATGTTTCAGGACTTCTCTCCCTGGTCCCCAAAGTATTTGAACAATCAATAAAATTTAGCAACACACAGACGCAGATGTAATGTTCTAAAGAGTAATACAGGCGCCAGGAAGTAGCGTACCTTGTTAGGCACACACATTACAGTGCACATGGACACATGGACCCAGGTTCAAGCCCCTGGGTCCCACCTGCAGGGGGGGATGCTTCATGAGCTGTGAAGCTGGACTGCGGGTGTCTCTGTGTATCTTTCCTTCTCTCTATCTCCCCTTCCTTTCTCAATTTCTCTCTGTCTCTATTCAATAATAAATAAAATTTTTAAAAAAATTAAAAAGAGTAGTCCACAATAGCTTAAGTTTGGCCAAGATAGCTCAACCTGCTAATGCCTAGAACTTGCACGTCTGAGATCTCAGAGGCCACAGGTTCAGTCCCCAGCATCACCTTACACCAGGGCTGAGCAGAGCTCATGTCTATCACCCTCCTCTCCTTCCCTATGTCTCAAAATACAGATATTCAAAGACCAAACTGAAGACCTGTATAAATGTGTACAAACATATAACTTGAATTTTCATTTTGAATGTTTCGATCAAAGATGTCATGTGATGAGAAACATAATTTTTCAGAAATACAGAAAAGTACTAGTCCTTGGACTGGGAAGGTGACTCAGGGAGCAGAGTATGAGGCCTCTTGATTTGATGCCAGAGGAGAACTCTGGTTTCCTCTTTATTATTATTATTTATTTATTTATTTTCCCTTTTGTTGCCCTTATTGTTTTGTTGTTGTTGTTATTGTTATTGATGTCGTTGTCATTGTTGGATAGAAATGGAGAGAGGAAGGGAAGACGGGGTGGGGGGAGACCTGCTTCACTGTCTGTGAAGCGACTCCCCTGTAGGTGGGGAGTCAGGGCTCGAACTGGGATCATTATACTGGTCCTTGTGCTTTGTACCATGTGCTCTTAACCCACTGTGCTACTGCCAACCCTCTGGTATCCTTATCTTTCTGTCTCTGCCTTTCTTGCAGAATAAGCAGATCTATCTATCTATCTATCTATCTATCTATCTATCTATCTATCTCATAGTAACCATGATGTTATAATAGATCTCTAAAGCACAGGGATAAATTTGTCGTCATGTTGAGAAGGTTACTTGGGAGAAAGATAAACTTTTGTGCCAATCACTAGGCATATGTACTGACAAAGTCTTTCTCAAAGATGAAAAAAATACACAATTAATTTTTCTTATAGGAGGAGTTGTCCCTGCTCTCTAATTAGAATCTTAGAATCATACACTTTAATACTGTAAAGTACCTTAAGTGAGGTAAGGGACCAATGACTCTTTCTAATGAATCCTTAAGTGACGAATTATTCCATTTCTTGTTATTCTTTATCTGAGAAAATTACCAAGAATCCACAAAGAAAAACTCTCTTACTGACAAAAAAAAAATTTATATATAAAGATAGCAGAGGTGGGACAAGTGGTATAATTGGATGCTAGATGAAAGAGATCTAGAGAGTATTGAATCCAGAGTTTCCATTTGTTAAATTCCATTCCCAAAGACATGAAGATGCATCACTAGAGGGAGGAAAAGGATTTTTGGAGGATAATACTGTTCTAAAGCTAATCTGGGGTCTTCAGCTGCAGAATCTTTTACAGCCCTTAATATGCTGAAGTAAATTTGGAGGGTGTAGTATTCAGTCTTTTCCAATTTGCTTTATAATTTTAGTTTTGTAGACAATTTCACATGTCTAGCACACAAATTTCTGAGAACTCTGATCTAAGTCAATTCTTTATTTTATAGAGAAGGAATTGACATCATATTGGCCTGTAACTTGCCCTCCCAAAGTCCCAGAATGCTATAGACAGGACTAGTTTTCAATTTATCCTAATCCCTAAATTCAATAATTTGTTCTTTGCATGATGTCATGCCACATTCATTCTTTCCAAATTGTCCTGCTTCAGAACTACAGACCCACAAAAGCAAATGTTCACAAAGAAAAGAAGAGGAGGAGGAGAAGGAAGAGGAAAGGGAGGAAGAAGAAGCTCACTAAAAATATCCTCATTGCAACTTTATGTTGTGTTTTATAGAACTGTTGAACACACAAGATCCAACACCTCCAAAGTGGCCCTCACTCCTAAAGCTGTGACTTCCCAAAATGACATTTTTTGTGGTTTCCTCAAAGTGAGACTTCCAGATAAGAATAGCAATACAAATGAGTTTAATTGACTATGGTGTTGTCACCTCTCCTGTGTTCAAATCCAGATGTGTAGTCAAATTGACTGGCTTTAAAAATGTTCATTTTGAGAAAGTGCCCTTGACTATAAATGAAGGGATTCAAATATTTAGAGAGAAATTTTCATGCTTACTCAGTGATGTGAAAAACCATGACATTTACCCAAAATAGAAGCTCAGATGCTCCAGCACTCTGACTTTGATATGGAGGGGTAGAAAGATGGGGCAGAGGTGGGGTTGAGTGCAGCAAAGTCAGGCTTCTCTGTAGGACTTAGAACAAAGGGATGAATGAGTCTCCAGTTCCTTGGCCACTGAGGTATTGGCCTGAGAACTCCAGATTCATCTGTAGATGACTCCAATATGTCCTCCACAGAAGCAAACAAACAAGAACAAAACAAAAAAAACAAACAAAAAAAGATTCTCCACATACTGAAATCTCATTCTATTAAAAGCCTACACTCAGCTCCACCTGCTAAAGTAATCTTTATTGACTGGCTACGGAAGAAGGGCAAACGCTAGAAGAAGTAAGTTGACAAGACACTTGCATTGCACACGTGCAGACACGACTAACTCCCTGGATGTAATCAAATATTTCAAGTGCCTGTGACTTAGAACCCAACCCAGGAACAGTGACCTCAGGGCCAGCACCACCCCCAACCCACATACAGCATAGATTTCCATCCACAGATGCCATGTGCCCTTCTTATGATATCCTCTCTTCCTCCACCTGTACTCTGTAAGTTTAGAAACTTAAAATTATATTGGCATCACTTGCCAATGTCGTTTTTTAAAGAAATTAAATATAAAAAGGGAGATTTAAGACTTGCACTTAGATTCAGATAAATCATACCCTAAAACCCTGTTATGGTTTTGTTTTCTTTTACAACCTTCACGACAGTCATCTTAATAGAATGTGTAATGTAGACAACTGCTCCATTGTCAAACTACATATATAAAGCTCCCGCCCATCCATCTTGTTATTAAAAATGATGCAAAAAGAGTAAGAAAGGAGAAGTACTGAATATTAAATCTTCCTTAAACCTACTGTCTGATTCTCTTAAGGTCTGTGCTGATATTTTTAGACCTTGAGCACATATAAAATTTCATGGCTGTTTTAATATACATACAGGCTTGAAACAGATGAGAGCTTCCATCTGAATGATATAGAATCCTACTCCCACACACAGTGCTCAGACAAAACACATGCAACTAAGTTTAACTACTCTGGGGAGGAGGAATGGAGGAGAGCTCATTCAATTCTGCCAGAATCTAAAGCTGAGATTCTAAGGATTTTAGGCTTTTCAAATCTGTTCCTTGGCTTTTTAACACATTCCCCTCTGTTAGAAGTTCTCACAGGAATCATTCCCAGGATCATGTCTGATGCCTATACAGTGATTCTTCATAATTCAGCATAGATATAATCCAGGGGGCCAGGATAAACAACAGACTACCAAGAGAGTAAGCAGAGAATATTTTTTTCTCTAGAAGAAGACAAAGGTCCTTCAGGGAGGATTGATTTCTGTTTCTAGACCAATGAGCAATCTGTAGCCAATAAACTAGGATGATAATGAAGAATGGGCACTCAAAAAAAAAACCCATGTAGGAAGCAGAAGGGCACACTGTTATTGAGGGTTTACTAGGGATCGGATGTGAGCACTCACCTGGTTGAGTGCTCACACTACAGTGCACAAGGACCTAGAGCCTCCAGTCCCCACCTGCATGTGGAAAGCTTTCCAAGTGGTAAAGCAGGGCTGAAGGTGTCTCACTGTCTCTCTCCCTCTTCTGTCTGATTTCTTTCAGTCTCTATCCAATAAATAAATAAATAACATTTTTTTAAAAAGGGGATCAGGTGGTTACACACCTGACTGAGCATACTCGTTACAATGCACAAGGACCCAGGTTCAAGCCCCCAGCCCTAATCTGCAGGAGGAAAACTTCACAAGTGGTGAAGCAGTGCTGCAGGTGTCTCTCTGTCTCTCTTCCTTTTCATCTCCCCCTCACTCTCAATTTATGGCTATCTCTATCCAATAAATAAAGAGAATTTTTTTTAAAAATTAATAGAGAACTTACTATATGTTGTGCACTGTATGAAGGTTTTTTTAAAAGATATGTCAGTTAATTTTATTCCAGGAGGCCCTACAAAGATGTTCACAGGGGGTTTCCTAGCTTCTATTTCATAGGGAAAAAAAGAGAGAGATTCTGACTTAAATGTGTCTTTTTCCACAGTAGCTAGGAAAGTCAAAATTTTTAAAGACCAAAACTCATTAGTACTGTAAAACTGACTCCACTTGCCCCAGCCACAGAAATTGTATCTGTAATTGCTATAACTAGAGTGAATGCATCATCTACCCAACAAATGACTACTCTACACATAGCCCCTAAAGTGCTCTTAAACTCTTCTGGCTGTTAGGAAGATCTTTTAAAATTCATTTTATTTTATTTTGATTTTACTTTGTTGGATGGGACAGAGAGTAGTTGAGAGAGGAGGAGGAGGAGGAGGAAGAGGAGAGAGAGAGAGAGAGAGAGAGAAGAGAGGCAGCTGTAGACCTGTTCCACTGCTTGTGAAGCTTTCCTCCTCCTACAAGTGGGCACCTGGTACTTGAACCCAGGTCCTTGCATGCTGTAATGTGTGCACTTAACCAGGTGTGCCACCACCTGACCCCAGGGAAGATGTTTTAAAATAGAGACATGTGCATATTTGAGGTCTTAGGGGGAAAAAAACGTGTTGACCCTTCCCATTAGTAAGACAAAAGTCTATGGTAATTCTTAGGAAGAAAACAATGACTGTGAAAATAGCTCAACCAGTAGAGCACAGGACTTTCAGTATCTGAGGCTCTGGGTTTAGGGTCACAGGTAGCAGTGATGCCCTGCCCGGTCTCTATCTCTCTATCTCTCCTCACCCTCCCTTCCTCCTATCTCATGTGAACTAAAATAGCTATTTCAAAAAGAGAAAAAAATAAAAATTGTCTGATTGAAACTAGATAATTGTGTCACAGACTCAATTCAATGTTTCCAATGCAGAACAAGTACTATTGCACAATTATTGTTCAATGAGTACAAGGTCTTCTTGCCATGTAAGGGATGCATGAAGGATATTAAGTGCAGGTCCCTTCATGAAGATGATATGATCTTATCTTCCTGATTAGAAAGAGTGACTGCCTAGACTTTGCAGTGAGTACCTCCCTAACACTTCCTCTCCACTATTCCAAGATTTGGGTCCATGATTGCTCGACAATTTGTTTGGCTTTGTATGTTAACTCTCTTTTCAGTCACCAGGTTCCAGATGCCATCAGGATGCTGGCCAGGCTTCCCTGGATTGAAGACCCCACCAGTGTGTCCTGGAGCTCCGCTTCCCCAGAGACACACCTTACTAGGGAAAGATAGAGGCAGACTGGGAGTATGGACCGACCAGTCAGCGCCCATGTTCAGTGGGGAAGCAATTACAGAAGCCAGACCTTCTACCTTCTGCAACCCTCAATGACCCTGGGTCCATGCTCCCAGAGGGATAGAGAATGGGAAAGCTATCAGGGGAGGGGGTGGGATATGGAGATTGGGTGGTGGGAATTGTGTGGAGTTGTACCCCTCCTACCCTATGGTTTTGTTAATTAATCCTTTCTTAAATAAAAAAAAAGAAAGAAAGAAAGAGTGACTGCTTATGAGAATGTGTGTCAGAACTTGGAGAAATCTTGTTCTCTCTCTCTCTCTCTCTCTCTCTCTCTCGTAATCTACAAAATAACAGGTATAACTCCATGCTGTTCCCACCACCAGAGTCTTGTGTCCCCCATTCCTTCCACTGGGAATTGCAGTAGTTTTCCAAAGGTCCTGTTTTCTCTTTCTTTCTAAGTCACATACACACCTGTTATACTTCCAATTTTCTTTTTTTTTTTTCCTCTTCTTTCTCTGGGTCCTGATGGAATTGGGATTCAGGTCATCTTCCTTTATCATTTATCCCATGCTGGGAGTATGAGCCAAAGTTCTTTATGGGATGCAGAAGTTGGATGGTCAGGCTTCTGTAATTACTTCTCGACTAGACATGGACATTGGCGGGTGGATCCACACCCCCAGCCCGTTTCTGTTTTTTCCTAGTGAAACAGGGCTCTGGAGAGGTGAGATTCCAGGACACATTGGTGAGGGCATCAGTTCATGGAGTTCAGGATAGAACTATAGTAGTGCTTCTGTTTTATAAACCTTTAGTCTTCATATAACATTTGGTAAACTGCTAAGTGTGCTATTCACTGAAATGTACTTTTTGACTATCATAAAGAAAAAAAAACTCATTTATATTTCCAAAGATTGCTTTCCTGTGAGATTGCTTTCAGTTGGATCCTTACAGACATAAAACAAGGGCTGTTTGTACTTCCCCCAAATGG
The DNA here is from genome assembly GCF_950295315.1 of Erinaceus europaeus. Taxonomy (NCBI): domain Eukaryota; kingdom Metazoa; phylum Chordata; class Mammalia; order Eulipotyphla; family Erinaceidae; genus Erinaceus; species Erinaceus europaeus. Next base: position 62,073,581 of record NC_080168.1, read on the forward strand.
AGGAAAACAGTTCTCTACATGTCTATTCTATGTCTGCACCTCCTGAAAAAGAATCACTGATTGACCATTGTTCCAAACTAGCTTTCCAAGGAAGTTTGCATCACAAGCAGGCTATATTTTTATTTTTGTTTGTTTGTTTGTCTGTTTTAATAATGATCAACAAGATCATAGGATTAGAGGGGGTACAATTCTACACAGTTCCCCCAACCAGAGTTCCATATCCCATCCCCTCCATTGGAAGCTTCTCTGTTCTTTTTTATTATTATTTATTATTTATTTCATTTATTTATTTTCCTTTTGTGGCCCATGTTTTCTTTTTATTGTTGCTGTTGTTGTTATTGATGTCGTCGTTGCTGGACAGGACAGAGAGAAATGGAGACAGAAGGGGAAGATAGAGAGGGGGAGAGAAAGATAGACACCTGCAGACCTGCTTCACCGCTTGTGAAATGACTCCCCTGCAGGTTGGGAGCCAGGAGCTCGAACTAGGATCCTCAAGCCAGTCCTTGCGCTTTGTGCCCCATGCGCTTAACCCGCTGCGCTACTGCCCAACTCCCGGAAGCTTTTCTATTCTTTATCCCTCTGAGAGTATGAAACAAAAAGATATTTATGGGGTGCAGAAGGTGGGAGGCCTGGCTTCTGTAACTGCTTCTCTTCTAGACATGGGTGTTGGCAGGTGGACCCATACCCCCCCAACCTGTTTCTATCTTTTCCTAATAGCTCTGGGGAGGCGGGGCTCTAGGACCCAATGGTGAGTTTGTCTGCCCAGGAAAGTCAGGTTGGCATCTTGGTAGCATCTGCAACTTGGTGGCTGAATGACATTAAGATATAAATCAGTACAAATTATTTAATAACAGGAACCTAAAGTTAAAAATATAGCAGATGAGATTTGGGGTCTTCATGTTGGAGGAATCTAAGAAATCTAGGTATATTTTTCAAACATTTTTTTTTTAACCAGAGCACTGTTCAGCTCCGACTTATGGTGATGTGGGGGATTGAACATGGGACTTTGGAGCCTCAGTCATGAAAGTCCATTTGCATAACCATTATGCTATCTACCTCCGCTTAGGTATATTCCAAGGGAGCCCATTACTTTACTAATTTTGCCTGAGCCTGATAGCTAACATGCAGGTGGGCTGAAAGTATTGTTTGGGGAAATGGTGTCATAGTTGGGAATAGGACTAGAAAACTGGATCAGGGAAGAGAGTAGCTCCCAAATACAAAAAGGATAAAAATATGAAAAATACTTAACTGTTAACTGTAAACCTCATTGATCTGATCTGGGGACTATATTCAGCACAGGAGCCTGTGTAACCTTTGTATCCCTGTAGGTCTGAGGTCACTTTCCATGGTCACAGCTAAAAACTTTCTAGGCTGCACGCATTTGGGGACCCGCCTTCCTCGAGTGGCAAAGTATATTGACACAGCCTCCCTTCAGAGAGTGGGGCAGTTTCTACCACTGTTGTTCTGTATTGAGGGCAAGGTCCTGTAGGGGCCCACAGGAGGATTTATGATGTTGTTCCTGATGAAGATGACTACTGATGGCAGAGAGAGGGATCTCTTAGAGGTCTAGGCCCATCATGTCTATGTGGGAATCCCAGGATTCCCTGACTAGAGCCTCACATGATGGGGTGGCCCTCATTAAAATGTGCTAGTCTCTTGCCCTTATCTGGACAAGCAGACTTTGAATATAGAGAGGAAGAAGAAAAAGAGCAGGACACATCTTGCCTGTCTTAAAGCTCTGGACCCTGCACACAGAGCTACCTCGCATCTGAGACTCATGCAGGACCTATTCAGGAAATCTGTCAGAATGTGATGTATGGATTCCTGGACACCATCTGCCCCCTTTGAGAGGTCAGGCTTTGAGTATGGCAATGCCCTCCATAGACTACATGGCACAGCCTAGGTGTGTGGGTAGGCTATACCACCGAGGCTGATGGGATTATACTCTGTGATATCAGCTCACAAGAGCAAAGTCACCTAGTGGCGCATTTCTCAGAGCTTGTCCTGGTCATGAAGCAGCCCAGGATTGTGGTGTCTCTCTCTGAAACCAAGAGTGGGTCTGCTGCCTATTATCATTCTCTGAATGCAGAATCCCTCTCCTGGAACCCACTCACTCTGTGTGCAGGTGTCATCTGGCCTTCACATTAATTGGTGCAATTGAGAGCTAGAGAAACAGGCCCCAATGGCTGAAACTCTTGACTGCTTCTGCTGCTGTGAGTAACAAATGGTTTGTTTCTTAATCTCAGAGATGTGTGTGTCCTACCAGCATGTGTAACTTTATGAGGGTTTAACTTAAGTGTTAATTTGTATGTAGGGTGAAGCCCCAGCCCTGACACAGTCCTGGGAAATCTTCATGGTGAGGATGAGATGCTAGCTAAGATATGCATTTTAATTTTTTATTAGTGATTTAACAATGATTAACAAGATTGTAAGATAACAGGGGTATAATTCCACACAGTTCCCACCACCAGAGTTCTGAGTCCCATCCCTCCACTGGAAGCTTCCCTATTTCTTTATCCTTTTGAGAACATGGACCAAAATTCTTTATAGGATACAGAGGTGAGAAGTCTGACTTCTGTAATTGCTTCTCCACTGGACATGGGTGTTGGCAGGTGGATCCATACTCCCAAGCCTGTTTCTGTCTTTCCCTAGTGGGGCAGAGCTTTGGGAAGGTGAGGTTCCAGGACACAGTGGTGAGGTCATCTGCCCAGAAAAGTCAGGATGCAATCATGATACCATCTTCAACTTGGTTGCTAAAATGTAAGATATAAATCAGGAGAAATTCTTTCACAAACAGGAGCCCAAATGTAGGAATAGAGCAGATGAAACTAGGAATATTCATGGGGGAATAAGCTAGGAAGTAAATTTTAGGTATACTCCATGTGGCCCATGACTTTAGCAGTTTTTGCCTGAGCCTGATAGCTATTTTGCAGATAGAAGATGATGTCGGACTTGAGAAAAGGACTATAAAACTGGATTAGGGAAGAGTGTAGCTCCCAAATATGAGGAAATTATATAAATCCCATTAACTATTCACCCCATAAATCTGACCTAGAGCCTATATTTATTCTACTATAGCACAGGAGCCTGTGTGACCTTTGTGTCCCTGTCAGTCTGAGCTTGCAGTCCATGGTAACAGCTAGAAACATTCTAGGCTGCACTCATTTCAGGACCAGTCTTTCTTGAGTGCTGGAGTAGGCTGACTCAGCCTCCCTTCGGAGAGTGGAGCAGTCCCTACCACTTCTCCTCAACAGTGAGGGTCAGGTCTTGGAGATCCCCACAAGAGAGTTTATGAAGACGTTCCTGATGGAAGTGATCAGTGATGGTGGAGAGAAAGAGTATGTATTTTTACTATCCGCTTTAAAGGTTTCTCTTTAACATAATCACTGACCTAATGGTATCAATCAGGATGACTTTGGTGTCACCCTTTGGCCATTAAGACTTAGAGATTTAATGTGAAAATGCTGATGCTTTAGCTTCTGTTGATGCTGTGAGTACCAAACCTTGATCTCTGACCCAAAAGTGTTGCGTTTTCTGTTGGCATTCATATAACCAAGGCAGGGTAATGTGTTAGCTTGTAAGCAGAGCAAAGTCTGAGAGCCTTAATAACCTGGACACTATCTAAATTGGTGCTCTTCTATAAAGATTTAAGAATTTTAATTGATGTATTTTTTGTTGTTGTTTTTAAAAAAAGCTTTTGATATAGGGGGAAAAGCACTTTGTGGGGGGTAAAAATGAGAGCAAAATAGGCAATTATTTCTTTTTTTAATTAGTGACTTAATAATTATGAACAACATTGTAAGATAACAGGGGTATAATTCCACACAGTTCTCAACACTAGAGTTCCATGTCCCATCCCCTCCATTGGAAGCTTCCCTATTTTTTATCCCTCTGGGAGTATGGGCCAAAATTCTTTTTGGGGTGCAGAAAGCAGGAGGTCTGGATTCTGTAATTGCTTCTCTGCTGGACATGGGTGTTGGCAGGTGGACCCATACCCCCCCAGCCTGTTTCTGTCTTTCCCTAATGGGGCAGAGATCTGGAGAGGTGAGGTTCCAGGATACACAGGTGAGATAATCTGCCCAGGGAGATCAGGATGGCATTATGGTAGCATCTGCAACTTGGTGGCTAGACAATTATTTCTTAAATACACCCTTTCTTTTAATATGTTTCCATATTAAAACATAATTCTATAAAATGTTCCTAATCAATGACTTCCTTGATACTACATGTACTATTTTGTCACATAGAGTTCCTTGCATTGTTGTGGGTTTGTTGCCTACCATACTAATATTTTTAAATTTTATTAGTGATTTAATATTGATTTACAAAATTATAGGATAACATGGGTATAATGCCACACCTTTCCCACCACCAGATTTCTGTGTCCCCATTCTCCCCATTGGAAACTACAGTAATTCTCTCAAGGTCATAGATATGGGTTCACTATTATTTCTGTAACTATCTATATTTATATATATTTACTCATTTTTCTTTTTATTTTAAATTTTTTATTTAAGAAAGGATTAGTGAACAAAAACATAAGGTAAGAGGGGTACAACTCCACACAATTCCCACCACCCAATCTCCATAACCCACCCCCTCCCATGGTAGCTTTCCCATTCTCTAGCCCTCTGGGAGCATGGACCCGGAGTCGTTGAGGGTTGCAGAAGGTAGAAGGTCTGGCTTCTGTGATTGCTTCCCCGCTGAACATGGGCGTTGACTGGTTGGTCCATACCCCCAGTCTGCCTCTCTCTTTACCTAGTAAGGTGTGTCTCTGGGGAAGCTGAGCTCCAGGACACATTGGTGGGGTCTTCAATCCAGGGAAGCCTAGCCAGCATCCTGGTGGCATCTGGAACCTGGTGATTGAAAAGAGAGTTAACATATGAAGCCAAACAATTTGTTGAGCAATCATGGATCCCAAGCTTGGAATAGTGGAGAGGAAGTGTTAGGGAGGTACTCACTGCAAACTCTAGTGTACTTCTGCTTTCAGGTATATATTTTGCAGTAGTTTATGGATACGTGTGCACATAAGCTCTCTCTCACAGAAACTGGTGTATATCTAGGTTATGGGACTTTGTTAGAAAGTGAACTACCTGAGATGAAATTAGAGTGTACTATAAAAGGGAAGGTCTCACCAGAGTAATGAAGCTGAAGGGTTGTCATTCCACACGTGAAGTCTCTGGATACAGTCTGAGGTGAAGCATGTTGAGGTGGCAATCGTTGCTTTGGTTAGGTCGTGATAGGCGGATGCAATATTATTTGGTTTGGATTGGGAGATGCATACGGGAAAGTGGGCCCTATCCAAGGGTTCCAGGACTGGGGGAAGTAGGGGCTCTATAGTGAAGATGTGAGGTTCCTGCTGTCTTAGGGTTCAAAAAGACAATCGATAGTTAATATTATCATCACATTATTTGTTAATTGGGTTAACTTTGAAAAGTCCCTTTGTTATGGTTTGCTGTACAGTACCCAGTATCTTGTATATAGCTGTGCTATTGGATACTTCTAATATACTTGGTCTAGGCTTTTGAGAGAGTCCGCCTATCAAATACATAGCCTATATATTAAAAAGATTCAGTTTGTCTTTTGAGAAACTTTGAGACATACAATTGATTTCCCCCTCTCATATTAATTAACTACTGATTTATATGTCTACATTTTGCTAGGAGTGTACATAAACACCATTCCCACCACCAAAGGACTGTGACCCATCCCTCCCGCCCACTCCCACCCCCCACTGGCCCAGGAAGCTACATGTCTACCCCTCACCACTGGGTTTTTACTTTGGTGCCCTACTTACAATTTGATCAGGTCCTGCTTTTAGTTTCCCTTTCAGATCTTCTTCCTCAACTTCTGTTGATGAGTGGGATCATCCCATACTCATCTTTATCTTTCTGACTTAGCTCACTTAACATAATTCCTTCTAGCTCTGTCCAAGATGGGTCAGAGAAGGTGGGTTCATTGTTCTTGATAGCTGCATAGTATTCCATTGTGTATATATACCACAGCTTTCTCAGCCACTCATCTGTTGTTGGGCACTTGGGTTGCTTCCAGGTTTTAGCTATTATGAATTGTGCTGCTATGAACATAGGAGTACACACCTCTTTTTTGGTTGGGTGTTATGGAGTTCTTGGGGTATAACCCCAGGAGAAGAATTACTGGATCATATGGAAGGTCCATGTCTAGCCTTCTGAGAGTTTTCCAGACTGCTCTCCACAGAGGCTGAACTAATTTACATTCCCACCAGCAATGTAAAAGGGTTCCTCTGTCCCCACATCCTCTCCAGCATTTGTTGCTGCTGTCCTTTTTGATGTATGCTTTTACTCATTTTTCTATGGTCCTGTCTTCTCTTCCTTTCTGTCACACAGCTATTACTACTTTCAAATGTCCTTCTTTTTTTTCTCTCCTCTCTCTGTGTCCTGATGAAATTGGGGTTCAGAGCCCTCTGGTCATCTACACTAACATTTCTCCCCCTCAGGAAGTAGGAACCAAATTCTTTAGGGGGTGCAGAAGGTGGAAGGTCTGGCTTCTGTAATTACTTCTTCCCTGGACATGGACGTTGATAAGTCGATCCATACCCCCAGCCTGTTTCTATCTTCCCCTAGTGGATTATCACTCTGGAAAATATTAATAGTTAATGGTTTTTGGAAAACCTTACTGGTTTTCAATGTAAAAAGTGAATATCTCTTCAAAGAGATATCATATATATGTGGGTGAACACACACGCACATACATACATATAGTTAGTATTGTCTTATCTACAATGATGGTCTCTCTTATCCATTCTGGTTAAACACTCTAGTTTAAGCAGCCAAGTCAAATGAAAGAATGGATAGGTGTCAAGTTTGGCCTCAGAATTCTCTTTCTGTTCACCTTGCTGTTACTGGTGCATCTCTTACATCTTGTGACCTTGGCCATTCACAATGGGTGGCATTGCTTTCTGACAAGGGATAAATGAGGGATGGCATAATTATGGTGTGTGCATACCTGAGACACACATAGAGATAATCAAATATTAAAAATGACAGAGCTATTCTATTCAGGAAACTCAATAAATGTATAGACTTTGCACTTCACTCTCTCATGCAGTGCATTCCTTAAGGGTGTTCAGTAATACCTTTTTATCTTGCAGATAACACAGTACAGGAAACACACACCCCTAAGTATAAACTTATCTTGGCAATATTTTTCGTCTCTAATAAGGTATTAAATGGGGAGGGGACTTCCTTGTTGTCCAAAACTGCAACTGTGACCCGAAGCTCAAGATAAGACAGCAAATTGCCTTTTAGTCCAGAGATGGCCACAGGTAGTCTCCAGATTTTAGAGTTTGGTGAACCAGAAGTGATCAAAACTGACCCTACTGCCAAACAGTCTGCAGACAACCCATCCATCCAAGGTGCATGTTAAAACTAAATAAATGAGTAAAACAAGACTGAAGGTGAGGAGAAGAGATGGACAGTCAACTTCGTGGCTGTGTTTGTGGTGACAAGCTACTCCTTTTCCTTCTTGCTTCTTCTCACTGTTAACAAAGCATGGGAGATCAACTTGGAGTGGGAGAGCATGATATTTCACCTGATAGCACGCCTAACTTGATGCTTCAAACATCTGGTAAACATACTCTACAATAAGGAAGGAAAAGAGCTTTAAATTGGATATGAGATTGAAATTTTCTGTGGGTCTGAATCTTGAGTAACTGTGATTGACTGGTAAAATTATACAGTCCACTCAAGCTATTATTAAGAATGGGAAAGGGGGCTATTTCTATAGTAGAGTGAAAGTCTAGGTTTGCTTAACAAAAAAAAAACTGTTTTATAGGAATACACCAACAATTTGAAACTTCTTTATCACAGGAATCAAAACAAGAAGCTAAATTTTATACAAGCCACAAGTACTGTATCCATGCATACAGAAGACAAAAGTGAAGCTCCAAGAGCACTGAAAAATAGAATTCACAAATGCAATTCTCTGCTTGTTACCATTGAAGCATTTCCCTTTCCTTTAACTTTTTTCTTTTATTTTACAATCACTATAAATATTTTATTTACTGGATACAGACAGAAATTGAGAGGGGAGTGGGAGACAGAGAAAGAGATAGAGACACCTGCAGCACTGCTTCACCACTTTTGAAGCTTTCCTGCTGCAAGTAGAGACTAGGGGCTTGAACCCCAGTCCTTGCACATTGTGATGTGTTTGTCCCACTGCCCAGGCCCCAGCAGTTTTTCTAAGCATTTGCTGATGATGTTGTGATGAAGCTAAGATCTAGAAGCTCCCTATCATGGTTTCATCTGGAGGAAAGGAAGAAACACAGCTATTTGTTCATGATAAGGCTTAGGTGGGCTGAAAGAAAGAATGAATTTGTATGTTTTGTGTGCATATTAGGCAGCTTAAAAATCTGACATCGGGGGTCGAGCAGTAGTGCAGCGGGTTAAGCATACATGGCACAAAGCGCAAGGACCAGCATAAGAATCCCAGTTCGAGCCCCCAGCTGCCCAAGTGCAGGGTGGGGCTCGGGTCGCTTCACAAGCGGTGAAGCAGGTCTGCAGGTGTCTATCTTTCTCTCCTCTCTGTCTTCCCCTTCTCTCTCCATTTCTCTCTGTCCTGTCCAACAATAACAACAACAATAATAATAACCACAACAATGATAAACAACAAGGCAACAAAAGGGGAAAAAATTAGCCCTCAGGAGCAATGGATTTGTGGTGCAGGCATGCAGCCCCAGCAATAACCCTGGAGGCAAAAAAAAAGAAAAATCCAAAAATAATTTTTAAAAAATCTGACTCCATTTAATCTTCAAAATGCCATAGATAATCACTCAATTGAAATATCATTAAGTCTCATCTAAGACAAGCTACTATGGAGAAGTGCATTTTTTCAAAGCAAGGATGTTTACTTTTTTAATGGCACTTCTGTGAATATAAGAATTTCCCACAACTCTTGTCTCATAAACATAAGATATGTTGCCCAAGTTGATTACAAAACCAACTATTAAACTGGTGTGAGAGAAAAATCTAAGTTCTCTGTTTTGTGATAAGTTCCTCAAGTAGAAAACAATGAGAACTGACTGTAACTCCAAGACACATTCTACCTCTTATAGTCTGAGATTGTCAGTGATAAAGTCACAAGAATACATTTTAGCCATTCAGGTGTTTACATAAAGCAAATCTTAATTACTAGATCTAACTTTGTGACCACACAATGTCATCTAATCAGTTGAAAAGTGAACATTTCAGCCAGACTATAAATTTACTATTGCATAGTAGACCGATAACAGTCTATTCGACACTAGAAGAGGAGGAGGAAGAGGAGAGAAGGAAGAGGAAGAGAAAGGAGGAGGAAGACAAGGAGAAGGGAGAGGAGGAGAAAGAGAAGAGAAGGAAGAAGAAGGAGAGAAGGAAGAGGAGGCAGGAGAGAAGGAAGAGGAGTCAGAAGAGAAGGAAGAGGAGGAGGAGGGAGAAGAAAAAGAGGAGGAAGAAGAGAAGGAGGAGGGATAGGAGAGAAGGAAGAAGAGGGGAAAGAGGAGGAATCAGGAGAGGAGGAAGAGAAGGAAGAGGAGGAAAAGGAGAAGAAAGGGAGGGAAAGAGGGAAGGAAGAAAAAAGAAAAAGAAAACTGTGTGTATGAGTGTGTGTGTGTGTGTGTGTGTATGTAAATGACACAGAATTTCTAGTGAGATTTCTCAAACCTCACAATCTTCTTTCAGATAATAAACAATAATCCCAACAAATTCCTCTGTAGGAGTGCAGCAAACAGATATCAAGTGAGATTTCCTCTGGAGACTTTTCAGCTTCAGCCTTCTGGGTTTCACAATCTTGAGTCAGCTTCATGGAATGCTACAGCTTAAAAACGCTCCATTCTTATCCCTTCATTTACCAGATGAAGAAACCAATGCTCAGGATCCCCTCTTCTGCCATGCACAGGTACCAGTTCCAGGAGAATGGGCCACTATGTTATCATCTCTTTAAGATAATTCTTTTATAAAAATCCAAAGTGTGACTGCAGACATACTGTACGTGCACTCAAATGAAACGTCCAGTCTAGGAGAATGTAAAAGATATGAAATGGACTGATGGTTGCTTGAGGCTGGAGAGTGGAGAGAAATCAGAGTGTGGGCAAATGGAACATTGTTGTGAGGGGAATTAGAATGTTCTAGAATTAGGTAGTAGTGATGGTTTAGTAATTGTAGGAATATGCTCAAAACAAAAAAAAAGTCTTATTTTCAGGTTTCATTTTATGGTATGTGAAGTATGTTTCTCTAAAATTATTGTTTAAAAAGATTCTAGAGGGAAGATATTAGATTGTGATAATATAAAGGAAGCTCACCATTAGAGCACCTAATGTTCATGTAATGAAACTCTTGAGTTTAATCCTGGTGCCATCTTTGAATACTATAGAAAATGAGTAGAAGAGGGGGCTGGGTGGTAGCACAGTGGGTTAAGCGCACATGGCGCAAAGCGCAAGGACTGGCACATGGATCCCAGTTCCAGCCCCCAGCTCCCCACCTGTAGGGGGGGTCACTTCACAGGCGGTGAAGCAGGTCTGCAGGTGTCTTATCTTTCTCTCCCCCTCTCTATCTTCCCCTGCTCTCTCAATTTCTATCTATCCTATTTAACAACAACAACAACAGCAGTAACAAGGGCAACAAAATGGGAAAAAAATGGCCTCCAGGAGCAGTGGATTTGTGGTGTAGGCACCAAGCCCCAGAGATAATCCTGAAGGCAGAGAGAGAGAGAGAGACTGAGTAGAAAGAGTTGGGCGGTAGCATACCAGGAAGAGCAGAGATGTTACAGTGTTCAAGGACCTGGGTTCAAGTCACCCTGGTCCCCACCTGAAGTGGGGAAAGCTTCCTGAGTAGTGAAAAACAGAGCTGCAGGTGTTTCTTTATTTCTACCTTCTCTCTCTCTTTCTCTTTATTATCTTTATTTGTTAAATAGAGTCAGACAGAAATAGAGAGAAATTCCTCTCAATTTTCCTTTGTATAAATAAATTGATAATTTTTGTAAAGTAAAGACAAAACAAAAGAACAAAAGTATGTTATATTTCTCCAACTGAAGACAGAAGTCAAAACCACCAGATCTATTTCAAAAGAAAGAAGTCTTTTCCATAAAATCTAGAAATAATATGTTAGTGTGCAAGAGAAAGATGCAGGAAGAGGAAGTGTGATGAAGGGGATTTGAGGGGAGGGTGGTGTTGGTTTTGGTATATCTCTCATCAGGTGATTTGTCTTTTGTTAAGCTAAAGGCAGTTTGAACATGATTTCAACCTCATGTAGGCCCCCACATTTGATCTATAATAAACTAAAAGAGACTTTTAAAAAGTTAAGTTCCTGAAAGGAGGCTTTGTTCTTTTTCTCTGATGTGAATCCAAAATTAACAACAGAAACGAAACTGCTGAAGGATGGAATGTCTTAATCTGGATTAATGTTTAATTCAATTTCATTTTAACTCAACAAACCTTTTATTAAGTAGGTGATATGTGCGGGGGGGTTTGTTTTGTTTTGTTTTGTTTACTTTCCTCAATACTGTGTCACTCTGAGCATTAGAAGTGAGCTGAAAGGGTGGTAATAGGGTATGTAAATTGGGCTCAGGAATTGTATTTGGCCCTCAGAAACTCAACTCTTGATATGCTCTCTTGATTGACTAGTTCTTAATAATGGGGGATGTGGCGTCGGCGACAGAGATGTATGGAGCAGGAACATCAGATAAAAGGCAATGCTGTTGCTTATATTGCAGTACTTACATTTCACCGAGTTAATGAGCCTCTCCTTCTCAGCAGCCCGCTGGGAGTCATACGTGTGTAAGTGTGAGTGAGTGATGCTGGAGTGGGTGGTGGGGTGGCTCATTCTTTTGGTGGCTTCAGAGCTATAGTTCCACAACTGGCCTTAAATTACTTAGAGAAAATAAGTCGCTCCACATTGAGGCTGCAGAACGGTCCTTCAAGATGATTTAATACACACACACACACACACACACACACACACACACACACACACCACCTTTATACAAGCAAACAGTCCTTCCATTTAACTCATTTCCAACAGAAGGTTAGTTTTAAAATCTCAAAAAGGGCGATGTAACCCAAGCATTACTAAAACTGGGAACATTGCATTCTGACCACTGTCAGTTTGTATTTGCAAACATCGATAACAAAACACCAGAAATGCAAATACGAAGTATCTTTTAGTTTGCAAAATTAATGCTACTCATCTATGTAAGTGTTTGATTCCGTAAGGTACAGGTGAGCAGGGTGCCAGGAGATCACATCCTATTGCATTTCACAGCTAGCACCCTAGAGAGTTTTTAAATAAATTATTAGACTTCTTCAACACTGTCCTTTCCCTCAGATGTTCAAAGACATAATAACTATTAGCTAGATATTAGCTAATTAAATTTCACCACATCTGTGAAGTGCAAGAAGACCTTAGAAGGTGGAAACGGAGAAAAAGACAGTCCAGTAGTGGGACACCCAATAGAGTACCACCATTGATTGGACTCTCTTTCTAGAAGGACTTGGCTTCAAGTCCCCAGTCTGCACCTACATGGGGGAACCTTCACAGTGATGAAGCACTGCTGCAGATGTTTCTCTCTCTGACTCTCTTTTTAAGTTTTATTAGTGATTTAATATTGATTTACAAACTCACAAAATAACAGGGGTACAACTCCACACTGTTCGCACCACCAGAGTCCTGGATCCCCAGTCCCTCCATTGTAAGCTATTGCAGTTCTACCAAGGTTGTAGATATGGGTTAACTATTATCTCTACAGTTACCTGTCTATATTTGTATATATTTACCCATTTTTTTCTATAATCCCACTTTCTCTTCCTTTCTAAGTCACACCTACACCTATTACTACATCCAAATGTCCCTCCTTTTTTCCTCCTCTCTCTCTTGGTCCTAATGGAATTGGAGTTCAGAGCTCTCTGGTTATCTTCTCCCCCTCTGACGGTAGGACCAAAAAATTTTTAAATTTATTTATAAAATGGAAATATTTACAAGACCATAGGGTAAGAGGGGGACAATTCGACAGAAATCCCACCACCAGAACTCCCTATCCCATCCCTTCCCTTGAAAGTTTTCCTATTCTTTTTTTTAAAAATATTTATTTATTCCCTTTTGATGTCCTTGTTTTTTTTTTAATTTTTATTTAAGAAAGGATTAATGAACAAAAACATAAGGTAGTAGGGGTACAACTCCACACAATTCCTACCACCCAATCTCCATAACCCACCCCCTCCCATGGTAGCTTTCCCATTCTCTTGCCCTCTGGGAGCATGGACCCAGGGTCATTGAGGGTTGCAGAAGGTAGAAGGTCTGGCTTCTGTAATTGTTTCCCCGCTGAACATGGGCATTGACTGGTCGGTCCATACTCCCAGTCTGCCTCTCTCTTCCCCAGTAAGGTGTGTCTCTGGGGAAGCTGAGCTCCAGGACACATTGGTGGGGTCTTCAATCCAGGGAAGCCTGGCCAGCATCCTGGTGGCATCTGGAACCTGGTGATTGAAAAGAGAGTTAACATACGAAGCCAAACAATTTGTTGAGCAATCATGGATCCCAAGCTTGGAATAGTGGAGAGGAAGTGTTAGGGAGGTACTCACTGAAAACTCTAGTGTACTTCTGCTTTCAGGTATATATTTTGCAGTAGTTTATGGATACGTGTGAACAAAAGCTCTCTCTCACAGAAACTGGTGTATATCTAGGTTATGGGACTTTGTTAGAAAGTGAACTACCTGAGATGAAATTAGAGTGTACTATAAAAGGAAAGGTCTCACCCGAGTAATGAAGCTGAAAGGTTGTCATTCCACACGTGAAGTCTCTGGACACAGTCTGAGCTGAAGCATGTTGAGGTGGCGATCATTGCGTTGGTTAGGTTGTGATCGGCGGATGCAATATTATTTGGTTTGTATTGGGAGACGCATACGGGAAAGTGGGCCCTATCCAAGGGTTCCAGGACTGGGGGAAGTAGGGGTTCTATAGTGGAGATGTGAGGTTCCTGCTGTCTTAGGGTTCAAAAAGACAATCGATAGTTAATGTTATCATCACATTATTTGGTAATTGGGTTAACTTTGAAAAGTCCTTTTGTTATGGTTTGCTGTACAGTATTCAGTATCTTGTATATAGCTGTGTTATTGGATGCTTCTAATATACTTGGTCTAGGCTTTTGAGAGAGTCCGCATATCAAATACACAGCCTATATATTAAAAAGATTCAGTTTGTGTTTTGAGAAACTTTGAGACATACAACTGATTTTCCTGCTCTCATATTAATTAACTAGTGATTTATATGTCTACATTTAGCTAGGAGTGAACATAAACACCATTCCCACCACCAAAAGACTGTGACCCATCCCTCCCACCCACTCCCACTCCCCACTGTCCCAGGAAGCTGCATGTCTACCCCTCACCACAGGGTTTTTACTTTGGTGCCCTACTTACAATTTGATCAGGTCCTGCTTTTAGTTTCCCTTTCAGATCTTCTTACTCATCTTCTGTTGATGAGTGGGATCATCTCATACTCATCTTTATCTTTCTGACTTAGTTCACTTAACATAATTCCTTCTAGCTCTGTCCAAGATGGGTCAGAGAAGGTGGGTTCATTGTTCTTGATAGCTGCATAGTATTCCATTGTGTATATATACCACAGCTTTCTCAGCCACTCATCTGTTGTTGGGAACCTGGGTTGCTTCCAGGTTTTAGCTATTATGAATTGTGCTGCTGTGAACATCGGAGTACACACCTCTATTTGGTTGGGTGTTATGGAGTCCTTGGGGTATAACCCCAGGAGAAGAATTACTGGATCATATGGAAGGTCCATGTCTAGCCTTCTGAGAGTTTTCCAGACTGCTCTCCACAGAGGCTGTACCAATTTACATTCCCACCAGCAATGTAAAAGGGTTCCTCTGTCCCCACATCTTCTCCAGCATTTGTTGCTGCTGTCCTTTTTGATATATGCCATTCTTACAGGAGTGAGGTGGTATCTTAGTGTTGTCTTAATTTGCATTTCTCTGACAATCAGTGACCTAGAGCAGTTTTTCATATGTTTGTTAGCCTTTTGGATTTCCTCTGAGGTGAATGTTTTGTTCATATCCTTTGCCCATTTTTGGATGGGGTCATTTGCTTTTTTGGTGCTAAGTTTGCTGAGCTCTTTATATATTTTGGTGATTAGTTTCTTGTCTGATGTATGGCATGTGAAGATCTTCTCCCATTCTGTGAGGGGTCTCTTTGTTTAATAGTTTCTTTGGATGTACAGAAGCTTTTCAATTTGATGTAGTCCCATTGGTTTGTTTCTGCTTTAGTCTTCCTTGCAATTGGGTCTGATTCATCAAAGATGTCCTTGAGGTGTAGGTGGGAAAGTGTTTTACCAATGTTTTCCTCTAAGTATTTGATTGTTTCTGGTCTGACATCTAGGTCTTTGATCCATTTGGAGTTGATTTTTGTTTCCGGTGAGATAAAGTGGTTCAATTTCATTCTTCTGCATGTTAAAACCCAGTTTTCCCTGCACCATTTTTTTTATTGTTGTAGTTATTGTTGTTATTGATGTCATTGTTCTTGGCTAGGACAGAGAGAAATGGAGAGAGGAGCGGAAGACAGAGAGGGGGAGAGAAAGATAGACACCTGCAGAAACTGCTTCACTGCTTGTGAAGTGACTCCCTAGCAGGTGGGGAGCCGGGGCCTCGAACTGGGATCTTTATGCCAGTCCTTGCGCTTTGCGCCATGTGTGCTTAACCCGCTACACTACCACCTGACTCCCAGCTTTACTATTCTTTATCTCTCTGGGAGCGTGGATCCAGGATCATACTTTGTATGATAACTCCCTTATCAACTACCAGGTTCCAGATGCTAGCATGATGCCGACCAGACTTCCCTGGACAGACGACCCCACCAATGTATCCTGGAGCTCTGATTCCCCAGAGCCTTACCCTACTAGGAAAAGAGAGAGGCAGGCTGGGAGTATGGATCAATCAACCAGTCAATGCCCATGTTCAGTGGGGAAGCAACTACAGAAGCCAGACCTTCCATCTTCTGCATCCCACAATGACCTTGGGTCCATACACCCAGAGGGTTAAAGAATAGGAAAGCTATCAGGGGAGGAGATGGGATACAGAGTTCTGGTGGTGGGAATTGTGCGAAGCTGTACCCCTCTTATCCTATGGTTTTGTCAATGTTTACTTTTTATAAATTAAAAAAATTAAAGGTTTATGATGATGTTCCTGATGGAGATGACCAGTGATGGCCACTAATATAAAAAAAAAAAACCCATCCTCATTCTTATAGCCACAGAGGATAAGCGTGGAGCTATGATTTTCAGATTCTCCCTGGTTCTGTGGTCAGTGTTGGTCAAGAAAGGAAGCAAGTTCAGAAGGAGTCAAGATGAAACAGAGAAGAAAGCCACTTTAGTGCTAGAATAATAGCCAGAATGCACAGGATAAACACCACCCAGAAGATGGCATAAAACAGGTGAGGCATCTGCTTCTCACACTGATGGTTATCCTAGCAGAAGTAGAAACATATGCTTGCCCAGAGACACATACATGAGCATTCATAGCAGCCTCATTCAGAATAGCTTCAGACTGAAAGTTATGCAAGGATCTACCAAGAAGAGGAAAGACAGACACACTGTATTTACAAAAATGAAATACCAGACAGTGAATAAGTGATTGCGACATGCAAATGCACAGGTATAATCCTGAGCCAAAAGGAAGTGGGCACACAAGGACAAACTGCCTGATGCCAATAATGTACAGTTTGAAAATGGATAAAACCAGGGCCAGCTTAGACCTTTAACAGATCCCTCTCTCCACCACCCCTGGGTGGTGTTTATCCTGTGCATTCTGGGAGTATGGACCAAAGATCTTTATGGGTGCAGAAGGTGAGAGGCCTGGCTTCTGTAACTGCTTCTCTGCTGGACATGGGTGTTAGCAGGTGGATCCATACTCCCAGCCTGTTTCTGTCTTCTCCTAGTGGGGCAGGGATCTGAGGAGGTTGGGTTCCAGGACACAATGGTGATGTCGTCCTGCCCAGGGAAGTCAGGTTGGCATCATGGTAGCATCTACAACTAGGTGACTGTAAAGCATTAAGATACAGAGCATAACAAATTGTTTAAGAATCAGGAACCTAAAGGTAAGAATATAGCAGAGGATATTTGGGGTCTTTGTGTTGGAAGGAGCTAGGAAGCCTATTTTTAGTATATTCCTAGTGGCTCATGGCTTTAGTAATTTTTGCCTGAGCCCAATAGCATGCAGGTGGGCTAAAAGTATTATCTGGAAGGGTTGGGAATAGGACCTGAAATCAGGATCAGGGCAGAGAGTAGCTCACAAATATGGGGAAAAGTAAAGGACTTTCATCAGAGCCCACCAGGCCTTGAAAGGTCAGCCCTTCTTCCTTCTGCATGTGTTCCGTAGAAAGACTCCTCCATGCATGTGACAAAAGAGAGGCATCCTTTCCAACGAAAGTCACAGGGACATCTGATCTTTGCACAGAAGTTTGTTGTTTCCTTGTTCTCCCCAGGTAAAAGAACCTACATTTTGATTCTCTAAATCTAGCTCGTGGGAACTTGAGCCATTTTTGTATGCAAGGGGCTGCTGACACTAGCAAGTTTTATAGTACTGATTACTATGGAAACATTTATCTATAAATATAAAATCCTTTAAAGCTTAGCCTTTTATCTTTATAGGAAAAGGCCTGTTTATGTCACTTCTAAGACTCCAGCTTTAATGTAGACATGAGCTATTCTAATGCCAAACAAGATAACCTCAGTGTCGGAGCCATGCGAGCTTTGAAAAGCAGTCTATGCGAAAGCCATTATTACTTTTTTGATAAAATATTAATAACAAAAAATATTTAAAGAAGCTTGCTTATACCTATAAAGTTCTGGTCTGTTGAGCTATTTTACTCAATTGAGTATTGTGAATACATTTCAACTTTTACCCCTTCTTTTATTCATTGTTTTCCTTGGTTCTTCTGGTGGGTGTGTTTGTTGAAAGGATGGCCAGAACAGAAACACATCAGTATTTCTCCTTCTTCTTTCCTATACTTGTGGATTTATCTTTTTCAATGTTTATATAAGATTGAGGGTCAGATGGTGGCACTCCTGGTAGAATACACATGCTACCAAGTGCAAGGACCCAGGTTCAAGTCCCAAGTCCCCACCAGCAGGGAGGGAGTTTCACAACAGTGGAGCAGTGCTGCAGATGTCTCTCTTTCTCTTGCCTTGCTCCCTCTTCTTCCTCTCCATATATCTCTGTCTCTATCAGAAAAAAAAAAGGAATAAGAAAAAGAAGTAAAGGGGAGTCAGACGGAAGTGCAGCAGGTTAAGTGCACATGGCGCAAAGTGCAAGGACTTTGCATAAGGCATAAGGATCCCGGTTCAAGCTCCCAGTGTGGTGACGCAGAGTATATATACCGGTGACCATGAAGTCCCAACACAGTGCTGACAGCCTTGGTGACAGAGTATGCAGTGATCTGCACAGGTGCATGGTGGACTGTGGGTGGATCCAGTCTGTGCTGGTGTACAGAGAGCATTGTGGGTGGGCTGGACAGACTTAAAAGTACAGCCAGCTGGAAGTCTTGCTCTCTTTGGCTGCCACTGCTTCTCCTGATTGGAAGCATCTTGGCGGAGGTGCGCCAGGTATCTGTCATGGCTACTTCTCCTGGGAACTGAACACCTGTGACTCTGCTAGTAAGTAAACTTTTAGACTCCTATACAGTCATGAGCAACCTTTACCAGAGCTGATAATTATTTATCGTATGATACTAAACTTTTGATAACTATACTCAGACTTTATGAACCTAGCGTACTCTTAACCCTTGATAATGATTGCTTATTTTGCCTTTTACCTGTTTCACCCTAATAAGCCATGTATTGTTTAAACCAGTTCCCAGCTCTCACTGTGAATCCTTTCACACACTGCATCAGCCCCTAACCCCTTTTTTAAGTTAAATTACAAAACCCCGATTCACCACCTGCAGAGGGGTCACTTCACTGGTGGTGAAGCAAGTCTACAGGTGTTTATCTTTCTCTCTCCCTCTCTATCCCGCCTCTTTCTCTCTGTCCTATCCAACAACAGCAGCGACAAACATAATAATAATGACAACAACAAGGGTAACAACAAGGACAACAAAATGGGAAAAAATGGCCTCCAGGAGCAGTAGATTCATAGTGCAGGCACCAAGCCTCAGCAATAACCCTGGAGTCAAAAAAAAGGAAAAGAAGTAAAAAGGCAAAGTCAGAGAATTTGGAAACTAAACAACATACTCCTTAAGAACCACTGGGTCAGAGGGTCACTCAAGCAGGAAATTAAAATGTTCCTGGAAACAAATGAAAATGAAGACACAACCTATCAAAATATTTGGGACACAACTAAAGCAGTACTGAGAGGGAAACTTACAGCCATACAATCACATATTAAACAACAAGAAAAAGCTCAAATGAATGACCTTACTGCACACCTCAAGGACTTAGAGGAAGAGGAACAAAGGAACCCTAAAGCAACCAGAAGGACAGAAATCACTAAAGTTAGAGCAGAAATAAACAACATCGAAAATAAAAGAACCATACAAAAGGTCAATGAAGCCAAATGTTGGTTCTTTGAAAGATTAAACAAAATTGACAAACCCCTAGCCAGACTCACCAAACAAAAAAGAGAGAAGACTCAAATTAATAGAATTGTAAACGATGGAGGAGATATCACAACTGACACCACAGAAATCCAGAGAATCCTGTGAAACTTCTATAAAGAACTATATGCCACCAAGCTAGAGAATCTGGAAGAAATGGAACAATTCCTAGAAACCTATGCCCTTCCAAAACTGAACCAAGAAGAACTACAAAATCTAAATGCACCAATCACAGCCAAAGAAATTGAAACCGTTATTAAGAATCTCCCCAACAACAAAAGTCCTGGACCAAATGGCTTCACAAACGAATTCTACAAAACTTTCAGGATACAGTTAATACCCATACTTCTTAAGCTAGTTCATAAGATTGAAGAAACAGGAATACTCCCTTCCACCTTCTATGAAGCCAACATCACCCTGATACCAAAAGCTGATAGGGACAGAACAAAAAAGGAAAACTACAGACCAATATCTCTGATGAACATAGATGCCAAAATATTAAACAAGATCTTGGCCAACCGGATATAGCAACATATCAAAAAGATTGTTCATCACGACCAAGTGGGATTCATCCCAGGAATGAAGGCTGGCTCAACATCCGTAAGTTAATCAATGTCATTCACCACATCAATAAAAGCAAAGCCAAAAACCACATGATTATCTCAATCGATGCAGAGAAAGCCTTTGACAAAATCCAACACCCGTTCATGCTCAAAACTCTACAAAAAATGGGAATAGATAGGAAATTCCTTAAGATAGTGGAGTCTATATATAGCAAACCTACAGCCAACATCATACTCAATGGACAGAAGCTGAAAGTATTCCCCCTCAGATCAAGGACTAGACAGGGCTGTCCACTGTCACCATTACTCTTCAACATAGTATTAGAAGTTCCTGCCATAGTGATCAGGCAAGAGAAAGAAATCAAAGGAATACAGATTGGAGGGGAAGAAGTCAAGCTCTCACTATTTGCAGATGATATGATAGTATACATAGAAAGACCTAAAGAATCCAGCAGAAAACTACTGGAAGTTATTAGACAATATAGCAAGGTATCAGGCTACAAAATCAATGTACAAAAATCAGTGGTATTTCTTTATGCAAACACTAAATCTGAAGAAGAAGACATCCAGAAATCACTCCCATTTACTGTTTCAGCAAAATCAATAATACCTAGGAATAAAGTTGACCAAAGAAGTGAAAGACTTGTATACTGAAAACTATGAGTCACTACTCAAGGAAATAGAAACTGATATCAAGAAATGGAAAGATATCCTATGTTCATGGATTGGAAGAATAAATATCATCAAAATGAATATTCTCCCCAGAGCCATATACAAATTTAATGCAATACCCATCAAAGTTCCACCAAGCTTCTTTAAGAGAATAGAACAAACACTACAATCATTTATCTGGAACCTGAAAACACCTAGAATTGCCAAAACCATCTTGAGGAAAAGAAACAGAAATGGAGGCATCACACTCCCAGACCTTAAACTATATTATAAAGCCATCATCATCAAAACAGCATGGTACTGGAACAAAAATAGGCACACAGACCACTGGAACAGAATTGAAAGCCCAGAAATAAATCCCCACACCTATGGATATCTAATCTTTTATAAGGGGGCCCAAAGGATTAAATGGAAGAAGTAGGCTCTCTTCAATAAATGGTGCTGGGAAAACTGGGTTTTAACATGCAGAAGAATGAAATTGAACCACTTTATCTCACCGGAAACAAAAATCAACTCCAAATGGATCAAAGACCTGGATGTCAGACCAGAAACAATCAAATACTTAGAGGAAAACATTGGCAAAACACTTTCCCACCTATACCTTAAGGACATCTTTGATGAATCAAACCCAATTGCAAGGAAGGCTAAAGCAGAAACAAACCAATGGGACTACATCAAAGTGAAAAGCTTCTGTACATCCAAAGAAACTATTAAACAAAGAGACCCCTCACAGAATGGGAGAAGATCTTCACATGCCATACATCAGACAAGAAACTAATCACCAAAATATATAAAGAGCTCAGCAAACTTAGCACCAAAAAAGCAAATGACCCCATCCAAAAATGGGCAGAGGATATGGACAAAACATTCACCTCAGAGGAGATCCAAAAGGCTAACAAACATATGAAAAACTGCTCTAGGTCACTGACTGTCAGAGAAATGCAAATTAAGACAACACTAAGATACCACCTGACTCCTGTAAGAATGGCATACATCAAAAAAGGACAGCAGCAACAAATGCTGGAGAGGCTGTGGGGACAGAGAAACCTTTTTGCATTGCTGGTGGGAATGTAAATTGGTACAGCCTCTGTGGAGAGCAGTCTGGAAAACTCTCAGAAGGCTAGACATGGACCTTCCATATGATCCAGTAATTCTTCTCCTGGGGCTATACCCCAAGGACTCCATAACACCCAACCAAATAGAGGTGTGTACTCCGATGTTCATAGCATCATAATTCATAATAGCTAAAACCTGGAAGCAACCCAGGTTCCCAACAACAGATGAGTGGCTGAGAAAGCTGTGGTATATATACACAATGGAATACTATGCAGCTATCAAGAACAATGAACCCACCTTCTCTGACCCATCTTGGACAGAGCTAGAAGGAATTATGTTAAGTGAGCTAAGTCAGAAAGATAAAGATGAGTATGGGATGATCCCACTCATCAACAGAAGTTGAGGAAGAAGATCTGAAAGGGAAACTAAAAGCAGGACCGGACTAAATTGTAAGTAGGGCACCAAAGTAAAAACCCTGTGGTGAGGGGTAGACATGCAGCTTTTGGGCCAATTTGGGGTGAGAGTGGGTGGGAGGGATGGATCACAGTCTTTTGGTGGTGGTAATGGTTTTTATGTACACTCCTAGTAAAGTGTAGTCATAAAAATCACTAGTTAATTAATGTGAGAGGGGAAAAATTAATTGTATGTCTTGAAGTTTTTAAAACACAGACTGAGTCTTTTTAATATATAGGCTGTGTATTTGATATGCGGACTCTCTCAAAAGCCTAGACCAAGTAGATAAGAAGCAACCAATAACACAGCTATATACAAGATACTGGGTACTGTACAGCAAACCATAACAAAAGGACTTTTCAAAGTTAACCCAATTACCAAATAATGTGATGATAACATTAACTATCGCAGGAACCTCACATCTCCGCTATAGAGCCTCTACTTCCCCCAGTCCTGGAACCTTTGGATAGGGCCCACTTTCCCGTATGCCTCTCCCAATCCATGTCAAATAATATTGCATCTGCTGATCGCAACCTAATCAACACAATGATTGCCACCACAACATGCTTCAGCTCAGACTGTGTCCAGAGACTTCACGTGTGGAATGACAAACCTTCAGCTTCATTACTCGGGTGAGACCTTTCCTTTCATAGTATTCTCTAATTCCATCTCAGGTGGTTCACTTTATAACAAAGTCCAAAACCTAGATATACACCAGTTTAAGTGAGAGAGAGCTTTTGTTCACACGTATTCATAAACTACTGCAAAATAAATACCTGAAAGCAGAAGTACAGTAGAGTTTGCAGTGAGTACCCCCCTAACACTTCCTCTCCACTATTCCAAGATTTGGGTCCATGATTGCTCAACAATTTGTTTGGCTTTGTATGTTAACTGTCTTTTCAGTCACCAGGTTTCAGATGCCATCAGGATACCAGCCAGGCTTCCCTGGATTGAAGACCCCACCAATGTGTCCTGGAGCTCAGCTTCCCCAGAGACCCACCTTACTAGGGAAAGAGAGAGGCAGACTGGGAGTATGGACCGACCAGTCAACGTCCATGTTCGGCGGGGAAGCAATTACAGAAGCCAGACCTTCCACCTTCTGCAACCCATAACAACCCTGGGTCCATGCTCACAGAGGGATAGAGAATGGGAAAGCTATCAGGGGAGGGGATGGGATATGGAGATTGGGTGGTGGGAATTGTGTGGAGTTGTACCCCTCCTACCCTATGGATTTGTTAATTTATCCTTTCTTAAATAAAAAAAAAGCCCTGCTATTGAACAGTTTCTTTGGCCTGGTTTAAGATATTTTAAATAATAAATAATAAATTATTTTTGAAACAAACAAAAAAAAGAAGTAAAAAGGCTAGTGAAAAAATAATCTGGTGGCCAAAAATGTACATGTAAGGTCAGATATGGTGATATTAGTTTTGTGTTATAACTTTGTTTTTTTTTCTCCTTTACTAAGATATATTACTTGAAATAGCTAGACGTTAGGTGGTGCATCTGGTTGAGCACAAGTTACAATGCACAAAGACCCAGGTTCAAACTCCGGGTCCCCACCTGCTGGCAGGACAGCTTTGCAAGTGGTAAATCAGGGTTGCAGGCGTCTCTCTGTCTCTATCTCCCTCTCTATCACCCCCTTCCCTCTCGATTTCTGGCTGACTCTATCCAGTAAAAAAATAAAGATAATTTTAAAACATTTTTTAAAACATAGGTATAAATAGCTAGAAGTTTACAAAAGGAAAACACTGCTTGTTACATGAGTTGGCAGTGGTGGAGTGGGGAGATTGTCATAGGATCCAAGGAAGACAGATCCATTCATCCTTACCTCCATGTGGAGGAGACCATCTGAGTACCCTTCTTCCAAGTGCCTCTACCTAGATGAGATAGTTATCCTTACCACCACCACCCCCACAAATTGGAAAATTCAGGAATTCTGGCCATTACCCAACCTAACATCTCTGTCTTCATAGGAATATCTAATTCTTTTTTTTCTTTTCTTATTTTTTTCTCCAGGGTTATCACTGGGGCTCAGTGCCAACACTATGAATCCAAAGTTCCTGGTAGCCATTTTTCCATCTTATTGGACAAGACAGAGAGAAATTGAGAGTGGAAGGAGATGTAGAGAGAAGAGAAAGATAGACACACCTATAGACTTGCTACACTGCTTGTGAAGCAGAAACCCCTTGCCGGTGGGGGACTGAGGGCTCAAACCTGGATCCTTGCCTGGTTCTTTTTGCTTAGTACTATGTGCACTTAACAGTGCGCCACCACCCAGCTCCCTAATTCTAGTTTTTTCAATGTAAAATATATACATTTGAATCTCTGAATCTATTGATAGTTTGATTCTATGAATATTACTGATTATCAAATGTTTTCCTATTTGCTTTTTTAAATTCTATTCATATTAGTGATTTAATATTGATTTACAAAATTATAAAATAATGGAAATATAATTCCATATAGCACCTACCACCAGAATTCTGTGTCCCATCCTCTCCATTGGAAATTGCAGTAGTTCTCACAGATGTGGACTGATTCTCTAACTATCTAGTTATATCTGTGCATATGTATTTTTCCTCATTTTGTCAATGGTCCTGCCTTCATTCATTTTCTAGTTCACCCCTACACCTGTTACTACTTCTAGATGTCTTTCCTTTTTTCTTCTTCTATATCAAATAAGTGAAATCACGTCTGGCTTCCTTTGGTGTTTTCCAGGTTCGTTTCTCTTTCATTGATGGTATAAAAACAAGATTCCTGGTGACAAACACTTTGGGTCCTGGTAGAATGTGGGTACAGAACCCCTTGGTCTACTTCCCCTAATATTTATTCCTCTAGTAGTAGGGATCAAAACTCTACCTGGGTTGCAGAAGGTGGGAGTTCTGGCCTCTGTGACTGCTACTCTGCTGGATGTGGGTGTTGGCAGGTCATTCTTTACCCCCAGCCTATCTCTAGTGGGGTAGTGCTTTGGAGATCTTCCTGCTTTCAATGTCTCTTGATTCCAGTAATCTCAAGTTATTCTCAGATAATTACTCAGTAAGTTAAAAAAAAAACTCTGAGACACTTTTAAACTTTCATTACCTAATAAGATAGAAAAATAACACTATAGGGGGCCAGGAAGTGGCACAACGGGTTAAAAGCACATGGTGCAAAGCTCAAGGACCGACATAAGGATCTCCTTTTGAACCCCCGGCTTCCCCACCTGCAGGGGAGGTTGCATCACAAGCGGTGAAGCAGGTCTGCAGGTGTCTATCTTTCTCTCCCCCTCTCTGTCTTCCCCTCCTCTCTTGATTTCTCTCTGTCCTATCCAACAATAGCAATAACAATAATAACAACAACAACAACAAACAACAGTAAACAACAAGGGCAACAAAAATGGGAGGGAATTGGCCTCCATGAGAAGTGGATTCCTAGTGCAGGCACCAAACCCCAGCAATTACTCTGGTGGCAAAAAAGAAAAAGCAAAGTCACACTACCAAAAAATACATATATCAAGAATTGAAACTGTCTTATCAAGGCAGTTTTACATGACCTAGAAATGAAAGAGCTAAGATAAAAGAGCCAGGTAGGGCAAAGGCATATTCTGAGAATTTAGACATTTACCAGTTGTCCCTGAAGAATAAAAGCATAGGATAATTTCAAAAATGTTGTTTTTCATCATAGCTTCAAGAGCTGACCCAAAAAGTCTAGTGTGTGACTATCATCTTTTATTAGTGATTTAGTATTGATTTTTGAAGTCATGAGGATATCGGGTAAATTCCACAGCATTCCTGCCACCTGAGTTCTGTGTCCCTATCCCCTCCATTAGGAAACTGCAGTAGTTCTCCCAAGGTCACAGACATGGGTTGACTATCATTTTTACAACTATCTATATTTATATATTATTGCCCATTTCTTCTATGGTTCTGTCTTCTAAGTCACATCTATACCTATTATTACTTTGGGTGTCCTTTTTTTTTTTCCCTTTTCTCTCTCCAGATCCTGATGGAACTGGAATTCAAAACCCTCCAGGTCTGTGACTATCATAATGGGCAAAATTAACTTTTTAGTCATTTTGGTACATAAACTGAAGTTGAGACACAGCTTGGTGAAACCCTTCGATGAGAAAAACACTTTTGGTGTTGATTGATGTGGGTTGTCATATAAATCCTCATAAGTCTGTTGACAGGCTAGAGGAGAAATTATTCTGGCAAACCTTCATTGGAAGAGGGCCAGAGACTTTTTATTCTGACCACCCAGGTCTCAGCCAGCAGTTTGTTTAGACACCTACTTCCTAGATATTAAACAGTCAGGGCCACTGAGTCCAACCTTTTTTCAGCATCCTCCTTTGATCTTCTATTTCTTAGTTTTGCTGAGCATTGGGAAAAGGGATTCAGCTCTGGACTATGTGCTTAATGCTTGCAGACAGCAGTAAGCATGCATGGTTTGTAGCCTTGGTATTAAGTAAGACAGGCAATACCAACTCTGAGGGGATGGTGAGTAGGTAATGTACGCGTGCTCTATTGGACATGACACCACCAGGCTCTGGGATTTTGAGTAGAAATGATCACTGATGCACCTTCATAAGCTCTGTTTTATCTTTGATCTTTCATGTGGCATTGCACATGCACAAAACCCTGGGTTCATTCCTGAGCACTGCAAAATAATAGTAGTAAGGATAACAATACCTTTTCAGAATGAAGAGAGCTTCTACCTCTAAAGAGGAGGCACTGAGAGAGGAGTAACACCGTCTGTAAGCACAGGAGCCTCTTAAGTGGCTGTGTGGCCTCAAAGCTCATGCCTCAACTCTGGGATATTTCAATCTTATATAAAGAATGTGGGGGACTATCCTAGGGCATGCCTGATGTGGTAGGTAGACAGACTAAATGAGATGATCATAGAATCAGCAAGCCATTGGATTCTGGCACAAAGGGACCCTTAAATATTAGCCACTGTGGCTCCGAAAAGGTTGCTCTTGAGTTGTGTGCAGTATGCAGACCTGTGTTCATGGTAACACTATTCACAGCAGTCAAGCTATTAAAGCCCACATGCTGGACAGATGAGTGGATAACAAAGTCGCATGTATACACAATGCAACATTAGTCCATTCTGAGAAAAGACTGGAACTTGCATGAGTTACAATGTAGATGGAACTAGAGTGGGTAATGTCAGGGAAATAACAGAGAAGTTAATGTGTTTCAGCACCTGGAGACAGGTTCTGAAAGACTGCAGGAGAAAAGCTTATCTAACTCCAGCTTTCACTTTGTTTCTACTCTTTGGGGTGTGGGGGTGGGAGTTCTCTTCCTTCCCTCTCAGCCCTTCCTACTCCCATCTGTGTTTGTTCCCTGGTGGGGGAGACTGGGAGTCTAGTTGCTGGAGGACCAGCAGGCTGGACTTTCACCAAAGAATTCACCAAGAAAGAAAAGGCAGAACTGGGAGTAAAGGAAGGAAGTGGGAATCAGCTAGAGTGGTTCGTGCACACACATAATACCTTGAGATGGTCTCCTGAGATCTCGGCTGCATGGTGCTTGTGCTGGTGGTATTCAGATCTATTTAATAGTCCTCATTGCATTTCTAATCATGTGGCTCATGAGGGAATTGCTATCCTGAGATACAACAGAGAGGCACCAGAGGCATGAGGAATAAATATTGGCAGAAACAAAAAGGAGAATATTTTACCTGCAGTGGCAGCCTTCACCTCTGACAAAAACAAAATAAACACACAAACACAAATAAATAAATAAATAAATAAATAAAATACAGCCATTGTGACCAGAAGTTTCCTTATGATCCAAGAAAATGCTAATATTGAGGCTGGGCTTTCCCCCACCACCAACCCCCATCTTCCTTTTCATGTCTTTTCTATTTCCTTTTCTCTAGGGAAACAAGGAAGGAAGGAAAGCATACCATATAAACACAAGTGCTGGAGTTCCATAAAAAGAAGCTGATTTGGGGCAGGGGTAGACAGCATGATTTTGCAGAGACCCACCATAAGCCAGAGCCGAGCAGTGCTTTGGTTAAAAAAAAAAAAAAAAAGAGTTGATCATGTGGATGACAGATCAAGTGAACAAAAAGACTATATGTCTTTGGTTTGTTTGTTTGTTTTTTACCATGAAGACATTTAACTACTCTGATGTGCCTATCTCTATTAGAATTGACGACCACATGTTGAGGTAGGTCAGGATCCCCTGCTTTGGATCTTCAAGGGTGAGCCAGGGGAGGAAATTCTCTGCCTGTGGGGGGACACTCCACAAGCAGGGAAGCAGATCTGCAGGTGTCTTTCTCTTCCCCTCTCTATCTCCCCATCTCTCTCAATTTCTTTCTGTCCTATCCAAAACAAAAAAAGAAAGAAAGAAAGAAAGAAAGAAAGAAAGAAAGAAAGAAGAAAAAATTGCCTCCAGAGCAGTAGATTCTGGATGGAAGGAAGGAAGGAAGGAAGGAAGGAAGGAAGGAAGGAAGGAAGGAAGGAAAGAAGAGAGGAAGGAAAGAGAAATGTAGCCAGGTGGTGGTGCACCAGGTTTAAGCTCACATAGTACAAATCACAAGGACCTGGTGCAAGGATCCTGGTTCAAACCCCACCCTGGCTCCCCACCTGCAAAGGGGTCACTTCACAGGCAGTGAAGCAGGTGTGCAGATGTCTATCTTTCTCTCCCCCTTTCTGTCTTCGCCTCCTCTTTCAATTTCTCTCTGTTCTGTCCAACAACAACAGCAAAATGGAAAAAATGGCCTCTAGGAGCAGTGGATTCATAGTGCAGGCACTGAGCCCCAAAGATAACCTTAGAGGTGAAAAGAAAGAAAGAGAGAAAGAGAGAGAGGAAGGAAATGAAGGAAGGAAGGAAGGAAGGAAGGAAGGAAGGAGGAAAGAAAAAAGAAGCAAAGAGAGAGAGAGAAAAGAAACAAAGAAAAAATTCTCTGCTGGTGAAAAATAGCCTTTTGCATTTCTAGACATAATTTTTCCACACATGCAGTGGATTTGTGGCTTATGAGGTCCTGAACACTGACTGTGAGCAAAATAATGCTTCTGAAGAACTTGACCACAGCCAACATTTTGCAAGCCCTCAGCCAAGAGCAACCCCCAAAGCAGAGCCTGCACACAGTGGTCCACCCATAAATCCTCATCATGGCATGAAATGGCCTCTGATTCATTTGCTCTCTGAATCTTGTGGCACCACCAGAAAGTCCAAGAAAGTACAAGATCAAGTTTGCATTTGGAATAATTAAAAAAAAAAAGAGCCCTACACTATGAAAGCAGAGCTAACATGAAAAACAAACATGGAAAGGGAATAAATGATGGAAGGTAGAAAGATTGCTTCCCAGGGTAGATTCATCCTCTGAGTGGAGATCAATCATGTGCGGGAAGCATCTAGCACCAGATGCCAAACTAGAATGAACAAAAGGAGAGACTGCTTGCAGAAGAGCCACTAACAAACCAACTCACACAGGGAGGAAGTTCTCTGAGACTGTATCACATGGATAGCCATCTCTGCAGAGAAATACCTGGTTGAGCACACGTTACAGCACATAGGGACCTGGGTTTGAGCCCCCAGGCCCCACCTGCAAGGGGAAAGCTTTGTCAGTGGTGAAGCAGGGCTGCAGTTGTCTCTCTGTCTTCTTCTCTATCACCCCTTCCCTCTCGATTTCTAGTTGTCTCTATGCAGTACATGAAGATAATTTTAATTTTTTTAGTATTTATTTATTTATTCCCTTTTGTTGTCCTAGTTTTTAATTGTTGTAGTTATTATTGTTGTTGTTTTTAGATCGGACAGAGAGAAATGGAGAGAGGAGGGAGAGACAGAGAGGGGGAGAGAAAGATAGACACCTGCTGACCTGCTTCAGCGCTTGTGAATTGACTCCCCTGCAGGTGGAGATCCGGGGGCTTGAACTGGGATCCTTATGCTGGTCCTTGTGCTTTGTGCCACCTGCGCTTAACCTACTGTGCTACCACCTAACTCCCAAGATAATTTTAAAAATTTAAAAAAAAAAAACCTAGATATACCAGGGCTAATGACCAAGCCAAATAAAGTAAAATTGTAAAATTATAAGAAACATTACATTTTAAAATATCTATATGATTTATAGTGATTTAATATTGATTTAAAAAATTATGTGATAACAGGGGTATAATTCCACACCATTCCTACCATCAGAGTTTTGTGTCACCATTCCCTCTATTGGAAACTGCAGTAGTTCTCCAAAGGTCACAGATAATGAGTTGACTATTATTTCTATAATACATATGCCTTCTTTTTTTTTCCCCTATGGTCCTGCCTTCTGTTCCTTTTTTTTAAAAAAAAAATTATTTATAGAAAGGAAACTGACAAAAAACAAAGGATAAGAGGGGTACAACTCCACATAATTCCCACCACTAGAACTCCATATCCCATCCCCTCCATTGATAGCTTTCCTATTCTTCAAACCCTCTGGGAGTATTGATCCAAGGTCATTGTGGGATGCAGAAGGTGGAAGGTCTGGCTTCTGTAATTGCTTCCCCGCTGAACATGGACATTGACAGGTCAATCCACACTCCCACCCTGCCTCTCTCTTTCCCTAGTGGGGCGAGATTCTGGGGAATGAGAGCTCCAGGACACATTGGTGGGGTTGTCTCTCCAGGGAAGTCTGGTTGGCATCATGCTAGCATCTGGAACCTGGTGGCTGAAAAAGAGTTACCATATAAAGCCAAACAAGTTGTTGACTAATCATGAACCTAAAGGCTGGAGTAGTGCTGATGAAGAGTTGAGGGCTCTCCGTTTCATCTTCTGTTCCTTTCTAAGTCAAACCTACACCTATTGCTGCTTCCAAATGTCCTTCCTTTTTTTTCCATTTCTCTCTCCATGTCTGGATGGAATTGGAGTTCAGAGTCCTCTAGTCATCTTCCCCTAGTATTTATCCTTTGGGAGTATGGACCAAAATAGGTGCAGAAGATGGGAATTCTGGCTTCTGTAATTGCTTCTCTGCTTGTTTCTATCTTTCCCTAATGAGGTAATGAGGTAGGACTCTGGAGAGGTGGGGTTCCAGGACATATTGGTGAGGTCATCTGCCCAGGGAGTTCAGGATGAAATTATGGTAGTTTCTGCAACTTGGTGGCTAAAAGGCAGTAAGATCTAAAGCATGACAAAATGTTTAATAAAAAAGAACCATAAAGTAGGAATAGAGAATATGGGAATAGGGATTTTAGGGTAGAAAGGAGATAGGAAGGATGAACATGGGATGATCTCACTCCTGGACAGAAGTTGAGACATAAGAATAGAAAAGACAAAGCAGGTCTTGGACTAGATTTGGTGTATTGCATCAAATTAAAGGACTCTGGGCTTAGGGGAAGTCTGTCTTAGATTTATCCCTAGGAGCCCATGACTTGTGATAGTTAAGCTTTAGGTAGACTAAAAATATTGTCTGGGAAGATGGTGTCAGAGTTGAGAATAGGACAGCACATCTGGACCAGGGCAGAGAGTAGCTCCCACACTTGAAGAAAATATATAAATACAATTAACTGTTTACCCTGTTGATCTGACCCAGGACCTGGATGTTTTCCATTTAGCACAGAATCCGGTGTGACTTCAGAATCCCTGTCAGTCTACGACAATCTTAATGGTGATGGAAACTGTGTTTACTAAGTTGACAAAAGAGAACTAACTGGGTTTGCCCTGTCTTGGCTCAAGTTAGAATTTTTCAAAGGTGTGCTGGCAGTGTAGGTCACTTTTTTAAAGCAAGCTTTGAAGCCATGCTGAAACCTTATCAGTATGTCGACTTTTAAAACTCCCACCTGTGCACCTCCTTCCCTTGAACTCTTCAGAGCAGCTGCCTTCCACCTTTGTCTGTTGGGTTATGTGTGAACAGAAATAGAGCATCCTTTCCCATTCTGCTCTAGGCACTGTCCTGTCTCTCTCCTAGGGGCCTGTTGGGGAGGCAGATTCAAAGCAAACAGGCATTCTTGGGATTCTGTCATATTCTGTTATGAGATTAAATTGGGTCAGCTCACCTGCAAAGTCTGTCATCACCCCCATCTTTTAGTTTTTATTAGTGTTTTAATAATGATTAACAATGATTAAAGATAATAGGGGTAAAATTCCACACAGTTCCTACCACCAGAATTCCATGTCCCATCCTCTCCATTGGAAACTTCCTTATTCTTTATCCCTCTGGGAGTATGGACCTAAATGCTTTTAGGGATGCAGAAGGTGGAAGGTCTAGCTTCTGTAATTGCATCTCCACTGGACATGGGTGTTGGCACGTGGATCCATACCCCCTTCCCTAATGGGGTAGAACTCTGGGGAGGTGAGGTTCTGGGACACATTGGTGAGGTGGTCTGCTCAGGGAAGTCAGGATGGCATCATGGTAGCATCCACAACTTGGTGTCTGAAATGCAGTAAGATATAAAGCAAGACAAATTGTTTAATAAACAGGAATCTAGAGGTAGGAATAGAGAAGATGAAACTAGGGGTCTTCCTGTGTGAAGAAGCTAGCAAATCTATTTTTGGTACATTCCATGTGGTCAGCGACTTTACTAATTTTTGCCTGAGCCTAATAGCTAGCATGTAAGTAAACTTAAAGTATTGTCTGTGAAGATGGTATCAGAGTTGAGAATAGGCATAGAAAGCTGGATTGAGGTAGAGAATATCTCCCAAATATGAGCAAACTATATAAATACTGTTAACTATTAACCCTATCTATCTGACCTAGGGCCCATATATATTCACATTTATCACAGGAGCCTGTGTAACCTCTGAGTCCCTGTCAATCTGAGGTCACAGTCCATGGTCACAGCTAGGAACATTCTAGGCTGCACTCATTTCAGGACCAGTCTTCCTCAAGTGGTGGAGTAGATTGACCAGCCTCCCTTTGGAGAGTGTAGCAGTTTCTACCATTTTTCCTCTATATTGAGGTCAAGGTCCTGGAAAGGCCCACAAGAGGGCTTATGAAGTTGTTCCTGATGGAGATGACCAGTGATGGTAGAGAAAGGGATCTGTTAGAGGTCAAGGCCTATCATTTCTATGTGGGAATCCCAGGATTCCCTGACTAGAGCTCCATCATCAGAGTATGCCAATCTCTTGCCCTTACTCAGCTTTTGTAGTCCTTTCTTTTTCTGATCAGGTTAGACTTAAAGTGATTTTTTCCCATAAGTCATTCTCCCAAAGGGCTGCTGGTCCCCTTAACTTTGTGAAAGGTGTGAGATTCTCAACACCACAACACTGGCATGTCACAAATGTGACTGTAAAGAAAGCACAAGGGGCCAGATGGTGGTACACCTAGTTGAGTACACATGTTACAGTGCACAAGGACCCAGGTTGGAGCCCCTGGATCCCACCTGCAGGGGTAAATCTTTGCATGTGGCAAAGCAGTGCTACAGGTCTCTCTCTGTGTCCCTCTACTCCCCCTCTCATCTCTCAATTTCTCTCTGTGCTGTCCAGTAAAATGGCTGCCAGGAGCAGTGGATTAGTAGTGCTGGCACCAAGCCACAGTAATAATTCTGAAGGAAAAAAGAAAGAAATAGGTAAAAAAAAAAAAAAGAGAAAGAATTTGTATATACAGTGGTGCACCTGGTTAAGCGCACATAGTTATTATTTGTTATTATTTAACAGTGCACATGGACCCAGGTTCAAGCCTCTGGTCCCCACATGCAGGGAGAAAGCTTCATGAGTGGTGAAGCAGGTGTTTGTCTCTCCCTCTGTATCTCCCCCTGTATCTCCCCCATCACTCTTGATTTCTGTCTCTATACAATAAATAAACAAACTTAATAAAAAGGTTTAAAAAATTAAAGTGAAGCAGAACACAAATATTGTATTTTCATATGTCTCACAAAAAGTGTCTGTGTGGCATGCCCCCATAACAGGTGGGTCTGGTGCACAGATACATTTACAAGGGGCATGAAAGTGCATCAGAGAAAAGGTCAAAAGTCAGTCCAAACATAAGGTCTGGGGAGAACGGCTTCTAGAGACAAATCTGCTTGCCTGCTTTGTCTCTCTGAACATCACAGGGCTGCCTCTTCTTAGTCATTTCTACAAAAAACAAACATCAGTTCACTTTTGGGGGTGTGGGGGAGGAAGATTTAATGGTTTACAGTAAATACAGTTGTTGGTACATATGTAAACTCTGTTTTCTCCCAAACTTTCACTTCCAGCCTAGACCCTCCTCTACCATCATGCATCAGGACCTAGAAGTACCCCTCCCTCCCACATACACACACCAGAGTCCTTTTGGTGCAATACACCAAACCTCCAAGTTATGCTTTGTTTTCCCCTCTGTTGTTATTTCTCAACTTCTGTCCATGAGTTAGATTATCCCATGTTCATCTTTCTCTTTCTGGCTTATCTCACTTCATATTATTGCTTCAAGCTCCATCCATCCAAGATGGGGTGAAAGAGGTGACTTCATTATTCTTCATAGCTGAATAGTATGCCATTGTGTATATAGACCATAACTTCTTAGACACTCAACAGGTGTTGTTTTACACCTGTTGCTTCCAAGTTTTAGCTATTATGAATTGTGCTGCTATGAACATAGATATACACAGATCACTTTTGATCTGTGTATATCTATGTTTCAGGAGAGGAATTGCTGGGTCATAGGGTAGGTTCACTTCTAGCCTTCTAAGAGTTCTCCAGACTGCTCTCCACAGGAGTTGGGCCCATTGACATTCCCACCAGCAGTGCAGGAGGGAATTTCTTTGTCTCTACAATCTCTCCAACATTTGTTGTTGCCATTCTTTCTGATGCCATAAATTCACTCAGTGGTTTGCAAGAACCACTGAGTTTATGGGAGATGGCTGCGTTTTAGGGGGTGTTCATTGGGAGTGTAAAAATCTTCAGAGCTTTCTTTTTGACTAAAGAGGATTCTCCCCAACTTCTGTAAGGGCATCTAACTCATACTGCAGCCTGCCCAGTTCTAGTCTGGATTGTTCCCATCAAGGACTCTCTAATACCAGACACCAAAATACAGAGAGAGAGAGAGAGAAGAGGGGAGAGGGGAGAGGGGAGAGGGGAGAGGGGAGAGGGGAGAGGGGAGAGGGGAGAGGGGAGAGGGGAGAGGGGAGAGGGGAGAGGGAGAGGTGGAGGACAGTGAATTCCCCTCACCTCAGATCTAATTTAACATGCTTCTCTATTTGCAAGAGGGAGAGCTTCTTCAAGCAAGTGTGGAAGAGAACCTGCTTCCCTGCCCAGCCTGCAAACTTCTTCGCTCCCACCTCCCCAGAAAGGTGCAGCAACCTCTCTAACAAATAACATCCAAGAGCCCACTGCCTAAGTGTTAGCTTCCCTGGCTCAGTGTCACAATTATTTACCATGTGGAGGACCACTGTCCATCTTTTAATTTTAATTTCCTAGAATCCCTAATCATAGTCTAGTGTGGAATTCCATTTATTCTATTTTTAAAGACAATGAAGTCATGGGGGAGGGTGAAAACTCTGGCCTCGTTGAAAGGACTGAACCACAGCTGTGTGTCTCAGGTGAGCCCTGGCACACAGAGAAGTATAAAGTAAACTCTTCTGCAGACATTTGATCTCTCATTATGAAAAGGGATATTGTGTTTTCTCTGTTGACTAGTATTCTCTGTGAAAAGGAGCCTGTTTGCTTTAAAAAAAAAGTTGGGGGGCAGTAATGCACTGGGTTAAGCGCACATAGTATGAAATGCAAGGACACACTCAAGGATCCTGGTTCCAGCCCCCAGCTCCCTACCTGCAGGAGAGATGTTTCATGAGTAGTGAAGCAGGTCTGTAGGTGTCTCTCTTTGTTTCTCCCTATCTCCCTCTCCTCTCTCAATTTCTCTCCTATTAAGTAAAAAAATAAAAATCAAATTAAAATTAAATTTTGGCTGCCAGGAGCAGTGATCTCATAGTGCTGGCACCAAGCCCCAGTGATATCCCTGAAGGCAAAAAAAAAAAAAAAAAGATGGTATAGATGAAAAAATAGCACTACAGGTACTGGAGACCAAAAGATACCCTGGTCAGAGACATGTGATGAACTCCATTTGCAAGAAACCAAGAATTTGCTTTTCCTAACTAAAGCACCAGTCACAAATTGATTGCACTTTATAATGAGAGGAAAATTGAGAGCCTGATTTTATATATATATATATATATATATATATATATATATATATATATATCCCAATCTAACTGGCAGTACTTTAGTCAGACATCCGCAGACTCAATAAAAATGTGGGTACAAAAGCTTTCCTTTATTGCCATCATTTTCTTTTGCTAAAGTGGCTTGCAAAGTCATATAATGTGTCACCCCAGCCATTTCCTCATAATTGGGATGTTAAGTCCTAAAGTATTCTTTTTTTAACTTTTATAATCATGTTTATTTATTTATTGGATAGAGACAGCCAGAAATTGAGGGGGGAGATAATGAGGGAGACAGAGAGACACCTACAGTCCTGCTTTACCACTCACAAAGTTTCCCCCTGCAGGTGGAGACTAGAAGCTCAAAACCCAGGTCCTTGCACATTATAACATAGCACTCAACCAGGTGTGCCACCACCTGGACACTCTCTTTTTTAAAAAATTATTTATTTATTTGTAGGGGCCAAGTGGTGGCACATCTAGTTAAGCGCACACATTATGTATTTATATATGTATGTTTGTATTTTTTGCCAGAGCACTGAGCAGCTCTGATTTATAGTGGTGCAGGTGGTTCAACCTGAGACCTCAGAGCCTCAGGCATAAGAGTCTCTTTGCATAACCATTATGCTATCTACCCCTGCCCCCTTTCTCCCTCTCTATCTCCCACTTCCTCTCAATTTCTAGCTGTCTCTATCCAACAAATAAAGAGAATAACAAATATTTTATAAAAAGAAAAGAAAATGTATTTATTTAATCTAAGTAACTGTTGCAGCATTCACACCATTCCCTTCATCTTCATGCTTTGCAGAGAGAGAACAACTGCAAGGGTTTGACCTCTGAGAATCAGGAAGCCACAATCTGTTCCTTTTGGTTGTTAAAGAGTCATTGCAGGGCCGGGTGGTGGTGCACCTGGTTGAGCGCACACATGTTACTGTGCACAAGGACCTGGGTTCAAGTCACTAGTCCCTATCTGCAAGGGGAAAGTCTGCAAGGGTGGCAGTCTTTCTCTCTCTCCCTTTTTCCCTCCCCCTTCCCTCTCCATTTCTGGCTGTTTCTATTCAATAAATAAATAAAGATTTTTGTTGTTGCTTTTAATATTTTTATCCTTTATTGGGGGATTAATGTTTTACGTTCGACAGTAAATACAATAGTTTGTGCATGCATAACATTTCTCAGTTTTCCACATAACAATACAACACCCACTATGTCCTCTGTCATTCTTTTCCAGGACCTGTATTCTCCATCCCACCCCGCACTTCCAGTCTTTTACTTTGGTGCAATACACCAACTCCAGTCCAGGTTCTGCTTGGTGTTTTCTCTTCTGATATAAAGATAATTTTAAAAATATTTATTTATTCCCTTTTGTTGCCCTTGTTTTATTGTTGTAGTTATTGTTGTTGTTGTTGTTATTGATGTCATTGTTGTTGAACAGGAGAGAGGAGGTAGGAAGGGAAGGGGAGAGAAAGATAGACACCTGCAGACCTGCTTCACTACCTGTGAAGAGATTCCCCTAAAGGTGGGGAGCTGGGGGCTCGAACTGGGATCTTTACGCTGGTCCTTGAGCTTTGCGCCACCTGTGCTTTAACCGGATGCACTACCACCTAACTCCCATAAAGATTTAAAAAAAAAAAAGAAATCATCGCAGTTTCACACCAGCCCCATGGCCCACTGGGATGCTTCAGGGTGTTCTTGAGACTCCTCCAAGGTGACCATTCTCCAAATACTAAAGAAACTGTAGCCAGCCTAATGAGGACTTTCAAAAGGTTGTGTGTCTTTGGGACTGGCATATGATTTCTCCCAAGGTGGGTGCATTAACTTCCCAAGCAGTGTGAACTCAACTGAATGGCTGTCAGGTGCTTCTAAACTTCATAGACAATGGAGTGAAAAAAAGGCAGGGACAAGAGAACTAGGGCAATAGAGTATCCTGTGAGGAGCTTCTTTTTGAGAGTCTAAAAGCATAGTCAGGCATGGTATTTCTTCATCACCCCAGGCTGAGGAGGGAGAGCACTGGTAGGCTTCTTCTGCCTCCTTAATGCTCAGAGTCCTTCAAAAGCTGATAGTCTCCTGCAGGATTAAGTCTACTTATCAAGGGAGGGGAGGCACCCCGGGACCTTCCTTTTTTTTTTAAGAAAGGATTAATTAACAAAACCATAGGGTAGGAGGGGTACAACTCCACACAATTCCCACCACCCAATCTCCATATCCCACCCCCTCCCCTGATAGCTTTCCCATTCTCCATCCCTCTGGGAGCATGGACCCAGGGTCATTGTGGGTTGCAGAAGGTAGAAGGTGGCTTCTATAATTGCTTCCCCGCTGAACATGGGCGTTGACTGGTCGGTCCATACTCCCAGTCTGCCTCTCTCTTTCCCTAGTAGGGTGTGTCTCTGGGGAAGCTGAGCTCCAGGACACATTGGTGGGGTCTTCAATCCAGGGAAGCCTGGCCAGCATCTTGATGGCATCTGGAACCTGGTGACTGAAAAGAGAGTTAACATACGAAGCCAAACAAATTGTTGAGCAATCATGGATCCAAAGCTTGGAATAGTGGAGAGGAAGTGTTAGGGAGGTACTCACTGCAAACTCTATTGTACTTCTGCTTTCAGGTATATATTTTGCAGTAGTTTATAGATACGTGTGAAGATATGCTCTCTCTCACAGAAACTGGTGTATATCTAGGTTTTGGGACTTTGTTAGAAAGTGAACCACCTGATATGAAATTAGAGTATACTATGCAAGGAAAGGTCTCACCTGAGTAATGAAGCTGAAGGGGACCTTCCTTTGTCCTGTGCTTTATTTTCTTCCATCCTAACCGTCCCTTTATGGTTCTGCCTCAGAACCACACTCTAGCTTCCGGTTTGCACCTGTGATGTTTTCCCCCAACTCTGCAGGTGTAATCACCTCGACTTTGATTCTGTTTCAGTTTTAAGGACTTAGCTCAGCCTGCCCCCCACCCTTCATGAGAGGAAGCTTCATGAGTAGTATTATCTCTCTCTCTCTCTATCTCTATCTCTCTCTCTATCTCACTCCCCCTTCCATCTCAGTATTTCTGTCTCTATCCAAAAAATAGATAAATATTTTTAAAAGAAATAAATTCATTTTTAAAAAGCATGTGGATATTGTTTGCTTTTTTTTTGTTTTTGTCTCCAGGGTTATCACTGAGGCTCAGTGCCTGCACTATGAATCCATTGCTTCTGGAAGCTATTTTTTCCCTTTTTGTTTCTCTTGTTATCGTTACTATTATTATGTTGTTATTGCTGTCCTTGTTGGATAGGACAGAGAGAAATTGAGAGAGGACGGGGAAGACAGGAAGAGAAAGATAGACACCTGCAGACCTGCTTCACAGCTTGTGAGGTGACACCTCTACAGGTTGGGAGCTGGGGGCTAGAACCAGGATCCTTACTCAGGTCCTTGTGCTTAGTGCCATGTGTGCTTAACCTGCTATGCTACCGCCTGGCCCCCCATTGTTTACTTTTATCTATTTATTTTTTCCAAATTCAGTATCACTTTATGAAGAGATGTTGAATTGAAGGGTTGTTGTCATGAGGGAACACCTCAATATTTCCCTCAAGATAGTTGTCAGTATATTTCTCTGTCCATCAAACTGCTGTCCTCTTCTACCATAGGATTTCAATTCCCAACCTGCCCTTGGTACCCCTCCTTTTTCTGTTTTGAGTTTCCAAATCTACTATGGTAGACTGCATTTACTTCATAGAGGATCTGACCTGCATTATCCTTTACTTTTTTAGAAGTTTTTTTTTTTAATATTTATTTTATTTGTTTATTCCCTTTTGTTGCCCTTGTTGTTTTATTGTTGTAGTTATTATTGTTGTTGTCGTTGTTGGATAGGACAGAGAGAAATGGAGAGAGGAGGGGAAGACAGAGAGGAGGAGAGAAAGATAGACACCTGCAGACCTGCTTCACCGCCTGTGAAGCGACTCCCCTGCAGGTGGGGAGCCGGGGTTTGAACCGGGATCCTTATGCCGGTCCTTGTGCTTTGCGCCACCTGCGCTTAACCCGCTGCACTACAGCCCGACTCCCTATCCTTTACTTTTTAAAAATTTTTATTAGTGGTTTAATAATGATTAACAATATTATAAGATAATGGGTACAATTCCATAAAGTTCCCATCACCAGAATTCCCTGTCCCATCCCCTCCACTGGAAGCTTCCCTATTCTTTATCCTTTTGGGAGTATGGACCAGAATTCTTTATGGGGTGCAGAAGGCGGAAGGTCTGGCTTTTGTAACTGCTTCTCCTCTGGACATGGATGTTGGCAGGTGGATCCATACTCCCAGCCTATTTCTGTCTTTCCCTAGTAGGGTAGAGCTCTGGAGAGGTTCCTGGACACATTGGTGAGGTTGTCTGCCAGGGGTGGTCAAAATGATGTCATGGTAACATCTGCAACTTGGTAGCTGAAAGGCAGAAAGATATAAAGCAAATTGTTCAATAAACAGGAAGCCAAAGGTAGGCATAGAGCAAATGAAACTAGGAGGCTTCATGTGAGAAGAAGCTAGAAAGTTTACTTCAGGTATGTTCCATGTGGGACCCATGGCCTATAATTTTTGCCTGAGCCTGATAGCTAGCATGCAGGTGGACCAATTTCCCTCTCAGGAAAGGGAAACAAGAACTCTGACTTCCTCAGGTGTTCCTGAATTCTCAGTCTTCTCAGTAAAGGGGGTAAAACAATGGTTCCTGGTCACAAAAGTTCCAGGCCCCAGTGGACCCCTGAGGTCCTTCCCTTCCCCTAACAAAGAGACAGGCACTGGGTTCAGGATTTTCTAGTTTTTCTTCTTTTCTTAATATATTCCATCACCTGAGATTGGCCTGTTCCTGTCTGTGACTCCCTGATCCAGCTCAAGAGAAGGTGGGAGGCACTTGACCTACATGTGGTAGCTTCTGGCTCTCTGTCAGATGGTCTTATGATCAGGCACACATGATATGTGTGTGTGTGTGTGTGTGTGTGTGTGTGTGTGTGTGTGTGTGTGTGTGTGTGTGTGTGTGTGTGTGATTTAATATTGATTTACAAAATTACAAGATAACAGGGATGTGATTCCATTCTGTTCCCACCAC
This sequence comes from Erinaceus europaeus, assembly GCF_950295315.1. Lineage (NCBI taxonomy): Eukaryota > Metazoa > Chordata > Mammalia > Eulipotyphla > Erinaceidae > Erinaceus > Erinaceus europaeus. The sequence continues at coordinate 62,115,029 of NC_080168.1, forward strand.
CAGAGTTCTGGATCCCCATTCCCTCCATTGGAAACTGCATTAGTTCTCCCAAAGTCACTGATAATGGGTTAACTATTATGTCTATAACCATATTATATGGTTATAATTATCCCGTGTTTTCTGTGGTCCTGCCATCTTTTCCTTTCTAAGTCACATCTACACCTATTACTACTTCCAAATGTCCTTCCTTTATTCCTCCTCTCTCTCTAGGTCCTGATGGAGTTGGAGTTCAGAGCCCTCTGGTTATCTCCCCCTATCATTTCTCCCCCACAGGGAGAATGTACCAAAATTATTTTGGGAGTACAGAAGGTGGAAGGTCTGGCTTCTCTGATTGCTTCTCCACTGAACATGGGTGTTGGCAGGTGGATCCATACCCCTAGCCTATTTCTATCTTTCCTTAGTTGGGTAGGACTCTGGGGAGGTGGGGTTCCTAGACACACTGGTGAGGTCATCTACTCAGGGATGTCAGGATGACATCATAGTAGCATCTGCAACTTGGAGTCTGAAAGGCAGTAAGATATAAAGCAGGGAAAAATTTTTAATAAGCAGGAACCAAAAAAGCAGGAATAGAGTAGACGAGAATAGGAATCTTAGGATGGAAAGAAGCTAGGAAGTCTAATTTAGGAATGTTCCTAAGGAGCTCATGGCTTTAGTAATTTTTGCTTAAGCTTGATAGCTAACATGCAGATGGACTAAAAATATTTTCTGGGAAGATGGTGTCAGAGCACAGACATCATCTTAACATATCTCTTCACTGTCAGGTGATAGAGTTTCTGCCACCTTCTGTCACCCTGTTCCATCACTCTCACACAGAACAGTTAAAATAAGGAGACCAGATCCTCTGGACTGTGGTCCCTTCAACAATGACCACAGTTATTTCTTCTTATCACCTTGGAAAGAAGGATAACAGAACAAAAGAAGTGCCTCATGCCCTGGGAACAGAAAGCTTTTATTTGGTATGCAGTGTGATTCTTTTTTTATGCCCATTATGAGTCTATGTAAGAAAATAGTTATACCTTTCCCTTTTAAGGTGCTTAGTAACCATGTTGTTTCAGATACAAAGGCCCACAGAGCAAGGCCCACAGCCCTGTGAATGGGGCCTTTGTTCTCGGGGATGTTTTGGTAGGAAATGGTTGCTATTTAGGTCTCCAAGCGGGAATATAAACTATGCTCACCTAATCAAATGGACCAGTAAATACAGCAGTTAATCTGACAACTTCAAATTCCTGACTTGCCTTTGGAGAAACAATTTGACACAAAGAATTGTTGAAAGCTGATGTAAATCATAAGCCGTCTTGTGTGTGTGTGTGTGTGTGTGTGTGTGTGTGTGTGTGTGTGTGTGTGTTTGGTTGGCTAAGGGGTTTATTGTGTTTTCTGCTTTATTAATTGAAGTAGAGGCCTCCCTTCCCACCCACTCCCACCACCAAATCCTATCCCAGTGTGCAGTTAGTTGGAAAAGGGAAGAAATCACATTGGAAAACCGGAGTATTCAGACTGAAAAAGAAGACTTGTTTTTTCCAGATGTTAAGGGGAGTCAAGAGGAATTGTGGAAAGAGTCCCCGTGGATGGTAGATGTGAGGAGGTAAAGTGACCCTGTGGTTTGGGTGTGTGCTAAAGTGAACTTGATCCTGAGGACAGAAGCCCAGGGAAGCCCTGTGAGTCTAATGAGCTGGCTCAGCTCTCCTAGTTCTCTCTTCAGAGTTTACCCCAGGCTAATCTACCCAGCAGCTATGGAATGGAAAGCTGCACTTGATGTCCAAGTCACTAACAGTTTTCCAAATGTCCTCCTCTGTCACCTTGAAGATTTAGTCACCACTTGAATAACAAAAGTCCTGAAACAATGCTTGTGTAGAAAAAAAGAGGAAGAAGTAAAAAATTAAAAATTAAAAAAATCTACCCAGGGCTGCAGTGAGAGCTATAATGATACTTTAGACCCAAACAATAACCGCAGCAACAAAAGAGCTCTTTGTCTGAGAGGAAGGGATGTCAGTATCACCATTTAGATCCGACCCTTCTGTTCACAATTGCAACAGCCTCTTAAAACTCTGTCCTTGCACAGGATGCACAAGGGGAACAGGTTCCAACACTCACACAGCACATATTAAAAGCACTATCTGAGCTATCCCTTCCCTCTCGGGAAAAAAAAATAATAATAATAAAATGAAGTGTTTCTGGTGTTTAAAAGAGCCTTTGTCACTTCTGGCCAAATGTTTATTTTACTGTCTCCTGCTCAGCGGCTGCATTCCACCTCTTACAGAGTGATTATAGAACGCTGGGACAATCGGAATACTCTCCTCAGGGCTGGTTAAAGTAGGAATAAATAAACTTTTATGGCACCAGGATTCCTATCCTTCGTGGAAATTATTGTGAATTTATTGAATCAGTAATCTTAAAACAATAAATTAGGACACCCTTTGTTTTACTAAACTTTTCTCCCAGTGTGTTAAAAAGCAAGGGCTTTACAAATATTGTAACAGACTGTAAGAAGTTTTTTTTGCAAGTCTTTGTATGAAAGAGGTTGGACTATAAAAGTTAAAAGTATGTGTACTGGGAGTGGGGACAGGGCTTGAACTTGAACATGAGTAGATACACAATCTAATAATAATCTACATTATTTAAAGTGACTAGGTAGGGAGTTTGGGTTCTTTTACTCTTTTTTTTTTTTCCTCCAGAGCCCTGCAGAGCTCTGCCATATGGTGGTGCACATATTACATATTACAGTGTGCAAACACTGGGGTTTAAGCCTTCAGTCTCCACCTGCAAGGACAATGCTTCTCAAGCAGGGAAGTGGTGCACAAGTCTCTCCCCCCACCCCATGCCCACCCTCTCTCTCTCTCTTTACCAGAGCACTCTCAGTTCTGGTTTATGGTGGTGCAGGGGACTGAACCTAGGACTCTGGAGCTTCAAGCATAAGAGTCTCTTTCCACGATATATTTTTTCTCTTACCCACAGTCCCGGGTTTAATCTGTTCTCCACCAGAATCCTAAGAGGGAAAGAAAACAAAACACTGCAAGACTCCTTTTGAGCATCTAGCCTTTTTAGGTCCTGACCCAGCTGGGAGGAGGAAAGGCTTTGAAACAGCCTGGCTGGGGCCTGACTCTGAACAATGGTCCTTCCCTGCTCCATCCTGGGGCAGCTTTCCCCAACCTTTGCACACACACTTACCAGGTTGTGAGAGTGACACCTTGGAAATCTTGATGAGTTTTCTCACTGTTTTTTGTTTGTTTGTTTGGTTGGTTGGCTTTGTTTTGTTTTTACCTTTCATAGCCATCAAACTAGCTTTGGGGTACCTATTCATCCCATGGCTGAATGTTACCTAAAAGCAATCTCTCGGGCTTGGGGGTGGGGGAGAGAAAACAGAATGGAGAAAACTGCACATTTGGGGTAATATCTACAGATGAGGCATGACTGGAGCAGAAGTATTCCCGGAGCACCTAATATCCAAAGCTTTCTGTACAGATTAAGCTGCTCTAATGGCTCTGCAGCTACTCTATACAATTATCTGTTCACTAACAGCATCCCTTAAAACAGACATGAGGGATCTTTGGAGCCCAGCTCTGCATACCTTAATTACGGAACCAATTTGTTCCAACATCTTTTTTTTTTAGTATTTATTTATTTATTTTCCCTTTTGCTGCCCTTGTAGTTTTTTTCATTATTGTTGTAGTTATTGTTGTTGTTATTGATGTCGTTATTAGATAGGACAGAGAGAAGTGGAGAGAGTAGGGGAAGACAGAGAGGGGGAGAGAAAGATAGACACCTCCAGACTTGCTTCACCACCTGTGAAGTGACTCCCCTATAGGTGGGGAGCCGGGGGTCGAACCAGGATGCTTATGCCGGTCCTTGTGCTTTGCGCCACGTGTGCTTAACCCACTGCACTACCGCCCAACTCCCCCAACATCTTTTTTTAAGAGGCTTTTCCTCAATTATAAGAACACATCTAATTCAGGACTGTGTTTTTGTCTGAGGACGGCACACTTGAAGGCAAGCATCACCACTGGATGCCAACCTTTGCCACACATTTTGCTGGGGAGGAGTGTGTCAGGGTAGGCTGGGAGGGGTGCAGTGTGTGCTTCCACACTGACATTAAAAAAAAGTCAGACATTGGGGGCCAAGCAGTGGCCCACCTGGTTAAGCGCACACTTTACAGTGCTCAAGGACTCAGGGTTCAGGCCCCCGCTCCCCACATGCAAGGGGAAAGCTTCATGAGTGGTAAAGCAGGGCTGCAGATGTCTCTCTGTCTCTTTCCCATTCTTTTTTAAATATTTATTTATTTATTTATTTATTCCCTTTTGTTGCCCTTGTTGTTTTATTGTTGTAGTTATTACTGTTGTTATTGATGTTGTCGTTGTTGGATAGGACAGAAAGAAATGGAGACGAGGGGAAGACAGAGAGAGGAGAGAAAGATAGACACCTGAAGACCTGCTTCACCGCTTGTAAAGTGACTTCCCTGCAGATGGGGATCTGGGGGCTTGAACCGGGATCCTTAGCCTATCCTTGCACTTTGCGCCACCTGCGCTTAACCCACTGTGCTACCGCCCAACTCCCGTCTTTCCCTTTCTTTTTTTTTTTTTTTATTTCTTTCTGGGGAATTAATGTTTTACATTCAACAGTAAATACAATAGTTTGTACATGCATAACATTCCCCAGTTTCCCATAAAAAATACAACCACTAGGTCCTTTGTCATCCTTCTTGGACCTGTATTCTCCCTACCCCACCCACCCCAGAGTCTTTTACTTTGGTGCAATATGCCAATTCCATTTCAGGTTCTACTTGTGTTTTTTTTTCTTCTTCTGATCTTGTTTTTTAACTTCTGCCTGAGAATGAGATCATTCCATATAAATCCTTCTGTTTCTGACTTATTTCACTTAACATGAATTTTTCAAGGTCCATCCAAGATCGGCTGAAAACAGTGAAGTCACCATTTTTTACAGCTGAGTAGTATTCCATTGTGTATATATACCACGACTTGTTCAGTAACTGATCTGTTGTTGGACACCTGGGTTGCTTCCAGGTTTTGGCTATTACAAATTGTGCTGCCAGGAACATATGTGTACACAGATCTTTTTGGATGTATGTGTTGGGATCCTTAGGATATATCCCCAGGAGAGGAATTGCAGGATCATAGGGTAGGTCCATTTCTAGCCTTCTGAGAGATCTCAAGACTGCTCTCCACAGAGGTTGGACCAATTGACATTCCCACCAGCAGTGTAGGAGGGTTCCTTTGACCCCACACCCTCTCCAGCATTTGCTGCTGTTACCTTTTCTGATGTATGACATTCTTACAGGAGTGAAGTAATATCTCATTGTTGTCTTGATTTGCATTTCTCTGACAATCAAAGACTTGGAGCATTTTTTCATGTGTTTCTCGGCCTTTTGGATCTCTTCTGTGGTGAATATTCTGTCCATGCCCTCCCCCCATTTTTGGATGGGTTATTTGTTGTCTTGTTGTTGAGTTTGGCAAGCTCTTTATATATATTGGTTACTAGCCTCTTGTCTGATGTATGGCATGTAAAGATCTCCCATTCTGTGAGGGGTCTCTTGGTTTGGGTAGTGGTTTCTTTTGCTGTGAAGAAGCTTTTTAATTTGATGTAGTCCCATAGGTTTATACTTGCTTTAGTCTTCTTTGTAATTGGATTCATTTTATTGAAGATGTCTTTAAAATTTATGTGGAAAAGAGTTCTGCCAATATTTTCCTCTAAGTATCTGATAGTTTCTGGTCTAACATCCAAGTCCTTGATCCACTTGGAATTTACTTTCGTATTGGGTGAAATACAGTGGTTCAGTTTCATTCTTCTGCATGTCTCAACCCATTGTTTCCAACACCATTTGTTGAAGAGACTCTGCTTTCCCCATTTAATAGTCTGGGCCCCTTTGTCAAAGATTAGATGTCCATAGGTGTAGGGGCTCACTTCTGGGCTCTCAGTTCTATTCCACTGGTCATTGTGTCTATTCATGTTCCAGTACCAAGCAGTTTTGATGACAATGGCCCTATAATACAGTTTGAGGTCTGGGAGTGTAATGCCTCTGGTTCTGTTCTTTTTTCTCAAGATTGTTTTGGCAATTCTAGGTCTTTTCTGGTTCCAGATAAACATTTGTAGCATTTGTTCTATTCTCCTTAAAAAATGTGCTTGGGATCTTGATGGGGATAGCATTAAATCTGTAGATGGCTCTGGGTAGTATATTCATTTTGATGATGTTAATTCTTCCAATCCATGAACATGGAATATTTTTCCGCTTCTTTGTGTCTTTTTCAATTTCCTTGAGTAGTGACTCATAATTTTCAGTATACAAATCTTTCATTTCTTTGGTTAGGTGTACTCCTAGATATTTTATTGTTTTTGTTGCTATAGTAAAAGGAATTGATTTCTGGATTTCAATTTCTTCTAACTTAGTGTTTGCATAGAGGAATGCCACTGACTTTTGAATGTTAATTTTGTAGCCTGACACCTTACTGTATTGCCTGATGATTTCCAAAAGCTTTTTGCTGGATTCCTCAGGTTTTTCTGTGTATACTATCATGTCATCTGCAAATAGGGAGAGTTTGACTTCTTCTCTTCCAGTCTGTATCCCTTTAATTCCTTGCTCCTGCCTGATTGCTATGGCAAGAACTTCCAACACTATATTGAATAGTAATGGTGATAGTGGGCAACCCTGTCTAGTACCTGATCTGAGTGGAAATGCTTCCAGTTTTTCACCATTGAGTATGATGTTGGCTGTAGGTTTGCTATATATAGACTCCACTATCTTCAGGAATTTTCCATCTATTCCCATTTTTTTGTAGTGTTTTGGTCATAAAGGGATATTGGATTTTTTCAAAGGCTTTCTCTGCATCTATTGGTATCCCTCTTTCCCTTTCTAGCTCCCCATCTTCTCTGTCCCTATCCAGTAATAATATATATACATTTTTAAAGTCAGACATCATGTTCCATAAAGAAGCTGAACCTGTGAGAAAAAGCTCCCAGTCCTTGTGCTCTAAGAGACAGCAACCACTGAGCCTAAGACAGAACCGGTGGGAAATGGGAAGCCAACAATATGTGGAATTTTCATCCATCATCAGTCATGTCTCCTCTGAAGAACTCCCAGAGAGTCCAGGAATCTTCTGGGGCATCTAATGAGTTCCAGAGTTGTACCTGCACCAAAGGAGAAACAGGAGATGGAGTGGGTGTTGAGTAAGTGCAGTCGACCATGCCTATACTGAGTCCACCAACTCCTCCTGGAGTTGAGCCATGGGCAGAGGGCCCTGCTTGCAAGAGACAATCCCCACAGGGATATTTCAGAGTAGGTTAGATTTACTAAGTCTTCATGTAGTCTTCACTAAGACTATGGAAAGGATTCTAATTCAGCCCTAAGCCCTCCCAACCGCTACATGTTCCCAAGGTATCCCCAGAACCCCTGGAACCCAAATAAGGAAGGAATTTGGAGCAATCTGGATAAGAAATCTGAATCCCCAGAACAAGAAAGAACTAATTCCAGGGGGGGCAGGTGGTGGTGCACATGGTTAAGTGCACGCACACATTACAGTGCACAAAGACCAAGGTTCAAGCCCCTGGTCCCCACTAGTGATTTATATGTCTACATTTTGCTAGGAGTGTACATCAACACCATTCCCACCACCAAAAGACTGTGACCCATCCCTCCCACCCACTCCCACCCCCCACTGTCCCAGGAAGCTACATGTCTACCCCTCACCACAGGGTTTTTACTTTGGTGCCCTACTTACAATTTGATCAGGTCCTGCTTTTAGTTTCCCTTTCAGATCTTCTTACTCAACTTCTGTTGATGAGTGGGATCATCCCATACTCATCTTTATCTTTCTGACTTAGCTCACTTAACATAATTCCTTCTAGCTCTGTCCAAGATGGGTCAGAGAAGGTGGGTTCATTGTTCTTGATAGCTGCATAGTATTCCATTGTGTATATATACCACAGCTTTCTCAGCCACTCATCTGTTGTTGGGAACCTGGGTTGCTTCCAGGTTTTAGCTATTATGAATTGTGCTGCTGTGAACATTGGAGTACACACCTCTTTTTGGTTGGGTGTTATGGAGTCCTTGGGGTATAACCCCAGGAGAGGAATTACTGGATCATATGGAAGGTCCATGTCTAGCCTTCTGAGAGTTTTCCAGACTGCTCTCCACAGAGGCTGTACCAATTTACATTCCCACCAGCAATGTAAAAGGGTTCCTCTGTCCCCACATCCTCTCCAGCATTTGTTGCTGCTGTCCTTTTTGATGTATGCCATTCTTACAGGAGTGAGGTGGTATCTTAGTGTTGTCTTAATTTGCATTTCTCTGACAATCAGTGACCTAGAGCAGTTTTTCATATGTTTGTTAGCCTTTTGGATCTCCTCTGAGGTGAATGTTTTGTTCATATCCTCTGCCCATTTTTGGATGGGGTCATTTGCTTTTTTGGTGCTAAGTTTGCTGAGCTCTTTATATATTTTGGTGATTAGTTTCTTGTCTGATGTAAGGCATGTGAAGATCTTCTCCCATTCTGTGAGGGGTCTCTCTGTTTGTTTAATAGTTTCTTTGGATGGGCAGAAGCTTTTCAATTTGATGTAGTCCCAGTGGTTTGTTTCTGCTTTAGTCTTCCTTGCAATTGGGTTTGATTCATCAAAGATGTCCTTAAGGTATAGGTGGGAAAGTGTTTTACCAATGTTTTCCTCTAAGTATTTGATTGTTTCTGGTCTGACATCCAGGTCTTTGATCCATTTGGAGTTGATTTTTGTTTCCGGTGAGATAAAGTGGTTCAATTCCATTCTTCTGCATGTTAAAACCCAGTTTTCCCAGCACCATTTATTGAAGAGAGCCTACTTCTTCCATTTAATCCTTTGGGCCCCCTTATCAAAGATTAGATGCCCATAGGTGTTGGTATTTATTTCTGGGCTTTCAATTCTGTTCCACTGGTCTGTCTGCAAATAGTGAGAGCTTGACTTCTTCCCTTCCAATCTGTATTCCTTTGATTTCTTTCTCTTGCCTGATTGCTATGGCAAGAATTTCCAATACTATGTTGAAGAGTAATGGTGACAGTGGACAGCCCTGTCTAGTCCCCGATCTGAGGGGGAATGCTTTCAGCTTCTGTCCATTGAGTATGATGTTGGCTGTAGGTTTGCTATATATAGACTCCACTATCTTAAGGAATTTCCTATCTATTCCCATTTTTTGTAGAGTTTTGAGCATGAACGGGTGTTGGATATGTCAAAGGCTTTCTCTGCATCTATTGAGATAATCATGTGGTTTTTGGCTTTGCTTTTATTGATGTGGTGAATGACATTGATTAACTTACGGATGTTGAGCCAGCCTTCATTCCTGGGATGAATCCCACTTGGTCGTGATGAACAATCTTTTTGATATGTTGCTATATCCGGTTGGCCAAGATCTTGTTTAATATTTTGGCATCTATGTTCATCAGAGATATTGGTCTGTAGTTTTCCTTTTTTGTTCTGTCCCTACCAGCTTTTGGTATCAGGGTGATGTTGGCTTCATAGAAGGTGGAAGGGAGTATTCCTGTTTCTTCAATCTTATGAACTAGCTTAAGAAGTATGGGTATTAACTGTATCCTGAAAGTTTTGTAGAATTCGTTTGTGAAGCCATTTGGTCCAGGACTTTTGTTGTTGGGGAGATTCTTAATAACGGTTTCAATTTCTTTGGCTGTGATTGGTGCATTTAGATTTTGTAGTTCTTCTTGGTTCAGTTTTGGAAGGGCATAGGTTTCTAGGAATTGTTCCATTTCTTCCAGATTCTCTAGCTTGGTGGCATATAGTTCTTTATAGAAGTTTCGCAGGATTCTCTGGATTTCTGTGGTGTCAGTTGTGATATCTCCTCCATCGTTTACAATTCTATTAATTTGAGTCTTCTCTCTTTTTTGTTTGGTGAGTCTGGCTAGGGGTTTGTCAATTTTGTTTAATCTTTCAAAGAACCAGCATTTGGCTTCATTGATCTTTTGTAGGGTTCTTTTATTTTCGATGTTGTTTATATTTTCGATGTTGTTTATTTCTGCTCTAACTTTAGTGATTTCTGTCCTTCTGGTTGCTTTAGGGTTCCTTTGTTCCTCTTCCTCTAAGCCCTTGAGGTGTGCAGTAAGGTCGTTCATTTGAGCTTCTTCTTGGTGTTTAATGTGATTGTATGGCTATAAGTTTCCCTCTCAGTACTGCTTTAGCTGTGTCCCAAACATTTTGATAGGTTGTGTCTTCATTTTCGTTAGTTTCCAGGAACATTTGAATTTCCTGCTTGAGTGAGTCTCTGACCCAGTAGTTCTTAAGGAGCATGTTGTTTAGTTTCCAAATTCTGTGTCTTTAATAATTTTCTGTTTGTTGTTAAATGTTAGTTTTACTCCACTGTGGTCTGAGAAGATACTTGGTATTATTTCAATGCTCTTGAATTTATTGATGCAGTCTTTGTGGCCTAACATGTGGTCTATCCTTGAGTATGTGTTATGTGGGTTTGAAAAGAAGGTGTATTCCAGTTTTTTGGGGTGGAGGAGTCTGAAAATGTCCAAGAGGTCTAGTCTGTCGATCTCTTCATTTAATTCTCTTGTATCTTTATTGGTTCTCTGCTTTGTTGATCTGTCTAAGTGTGAGAGTGGGGTATTGAAGTCTCCCACTATTACTGTATTACTATTGATGTATTTTTGAAATTCTTTCAGTAGGTGCTTAATGTATTTAGATGGTCCCTCGTTGGGTGCATAGATATTAATAATTGTTAAGTCTTCTTGGCTGATTGATTCTCTAATCATTATGTAATGTCCTTGCCTATCTTTTATTACTTTATTTAATTTAAAATCTATCGTGTCTGAGATGAGAATGGCTGTTCCTGCCCTTTTTTGTGGTCCGTTAGCCTGTATGATAGTTTTCCATCCTTTCACTTTAAGTCTTTGTTTATCTTGTTGTGACAGATGGGATTCTTGCAAGCAGCATATGGTTGGGTTATGTTTTCTGATCCATCCCCCCACCCTGTGGTTTTTGATGGGTGAGTTTAAGCCATTGACATTTATTGATATTATGGATTTAATGTATTGTAGTGCCATTGTTAAAAAATTGTTTGCTCTGATATATTGCAAGTATTATAGTGATGTTCTTGTTTATAAGAGGTCTTTTAGAACCTCTTTCAGGGCCGGTTTGGTGATGGTTTCCTCCTTTAACTGTTGTTTATCTAAGAAGGTTTTGATCCCTCCATCGAATTTGAATGAAAGTCTAGCAGGATATATTATCCTTGGTTGAAACCCTTTTTCATTCAGGGCTTGATAGATATCTTGCCACTCCCTTCTGGCTTTTAGAGTTTGAGTGGAGAAGTCTGAAGATAATCTTATGGGTTTTCCCTTGTATGTGACTTTTTGTTTCTCTCTTGCAGCCTTTAGGATCCTTTCTTTATCCTTACTTCTTCTCATTGTGACTATGATGTGTCTTGGTGTCTTCAGGTCTGTGTTGATTCTGTTTGGTACTCTCTGGGCCTCTTGAATCTTGATATCCTTTCTGTTATTCAGGTCTGGGAAGTTTTCTTCTATTATTTCCTCTAGAATGTTTGCTTCCCCTTCCTCTCTTTCTTCCTCTGGTAGGCCAATTATACGAATGTTACTTCTTTTGAGATCATCCCATATGTCTCTGTTGTTGTTTTCAGTGTCTCTCAATCTCTTTTTAAGCTCTTTCACCTCTTTCTTTGTTTTCTCTAACTCATCCTCTGTCTGACTAATTCTGTTTTCTGCTTCTGTTAGTCTGCTTTCCCTTTCCTCAGCTTCTTTCTTCATTACAGCTATTTCAGCTTTCAGTTCTCTAATTGCCTCAAGATAAAAAGTATTTTCCTTGGGGGTCTCAACTGTTGTTTCCCTAATACTGCCATTCCTTTCCTCCAATGTTGTTTTCATTTCTGTGATTAATAAGTTTATTATTGCTTGCATACTTTTCTTATCTATGGTTACTTCTGGCTGATTTGTAGTTTCTTCTGGGCTCTTGTCTTCATTCATTGGAGTAGCAGTTTTATTTGTTTTTGATCTACCCATTTTTTTATTTATGTGTTTCTTTTTTTATGCTCTGTTGTTCCTCAGTTGTTGTGTCTTGAGTACAAGTAACACTGTACTAAATACCTTTATGACAATTGCACTCACCAACCTCAGGAATTACAGTAGCAACTGAAGTAAGTATTGAAATAGTTTAATCGTTACCAGTTAGCCAAACAATTTCTCCAGTCTGTGAAAAAATAGTAACCAAATCCCAGTGAAGAAAGAGAAAAGAAAGAAAGGATAGCAAGAATAGACAGTTATGCAAATCTACTATCCACTGTATATTCTAGGGGTAACAAGAGGGGAAAGGGAACTAGAGCAGAGATACACACATAGAGAGTCCACTCTGAGTCAGATTTCTTCCCCAAAATAATTCACAAATTCAGAAAGGCAAAGAAGAAGGAAGAAGTGTATGACAAGATTAAAAAAGAGAGAGAGAGAGACAAGAGAGAGAAAAGGGAGAAGATAAGAAAAAGAGTTGTATTTAAAGAGCAGTGAAAGGAAATTCCCAAATGTGTATCAGTGAATTCAAAATAGCACCCTGTTTGGTGGTGTGGGGGATCCTTCTAGGAGCTGGTCCCCAGGGATTGCTTATGAGGGGGACTGGGAAGGAGGTATGCTTGAAAATTAAAAGGAAGAAAAAAAATTTTTCCCCTTTTTTCCCTACTCTAATTCTTAACCCGAATTAAGTTATAGTCACCTCCTTGGTGACACCGCTAGGACCCCTTATTGGCTGGCCTGCTAAAGGCAGAAAATCCTACCATTTCCAGGAGATGTGGTCGGAGCTCAGCCATTAGCAGCTTCTCAGTCCGCCATCTTCTGGGAACCCCCCCCCCCTGCAGACTTTTTTAAAGGATTTCTCAAAAATGAAAACTAGCTCCAAGTCCTTTTGATCCAATGAGAGCTGTACTCAAGAAGTCCTCGGATCCGCCCTCAGGGTCGCGGTAGTCCCCGGAGACTCCCAAGAGAAAGCCCCGAGCTACAGTGCTCCCTCCCAGTCCTCTGCCGGCCGCCCAGCAGCGCTCTGCAACTGGCAGAGGAGCCGCCTTCCCGGGCTGAGGACAATGCCTGGCGCACCCACCTTGCCTGCCGCAGCCTGGGAAGTCTGGAGCAGCCCACCCAGTAGTCCGCACCACCTCTACTCTAATTCTTAACCCAAATTAAGTTATAGTCACCTCCTTGGTGTCACCGCTAGGACCCCTTATTGACTGGCCTACTAAAGTTAGAAAATCCTACCGTTTCCAGAAGATGTGATCAGAGCTCAAGCCAATAGCAGCTTTTCAGTCCGCCATCTTCTGGGAACCCCTATTCTTTTAAATTAAAATATTTTTTAAAAGGATATGGATATGGCTACTGTGATGACACCTCCATGGGAGACTCAGGCTACTTTTCTTTGGTTCTCACAATGATGCTATTGCAGTACTGTAACCTTGGTTTTAGAAATGAATCCCTGAGAAGATACACAGCAGCAGAGCATAATATTTGCATGCCTGAGGCCCCAGACTCAATTCCCACATAGCATATGTCAGAACTGAATGGTACTTTAATCTCTCTCCCTTTAAAATGAAACTAGGTGCCCTGTGATGGTGTACACATGATGAGCACACATGTTATAATGCTCAAGGACCCAGGTTCAAGCTCCCTGGCCCTACCTGAAGGGGGAAAGCTTCACAAGTGGTAAAAATGGGTCTGCAGGTGTCTTATCTTTCTCTCTCTCTTTCTACCTCCCCCTCCTCTCTCAGTTTCACTGTCCAATAATAAATAGATAGTTGTTTAAAAAAAAAAACACAAGAATTCTAAGACAACTCTAGGAATTGAGTTACTGTGTTTCTTTGTGTTGGTGTTACCAAGGTTCCCTTCATGAATCTCTACTCATTTGTAACTGAAGTTTTCACTGACCCCGCCTCACATGTTTTCACAGAATGATGGCATATAACTGAGTCCCTATCCAAGAAGTACTTGGAGGGACAATGCCACCTTTCTTCCAGGCTTCTTTCTCAATTCAGCAAAGCCTGGACCACATGCCTTTCTCAGGCAAAGCTTTGAGGGACAACCATCCAGAACTCCCAGTGGATGAGATGAAAGCCCATTGTCACAATGACTGACTTGAATCTTTGCTGACCACTGCTTTCCTTTCTCCCTGACAGCTGGTTCCCAGTGAAGATTCCCCACATCTTCACCTCTGGATCTGTTTCCTGGGAACTCAAGACCTCTCCTACAATACAGAGGTGCATCAAAGCCTTGCTGTAAGTCACTCAGAGCTTTTCTGTGTTTCTTCCATTCTTGTCTGCTGTTACCAGTCCAAGTGATCACTCTCAGATATAAGTAGTTTCTTTTTTTTTTCCCTTTGACTTCCATTTTCCATTGCTTCTGCATACCCGTAACTTTGATTGATTGACTTGCGGCACTGGTCTCCTCTTGGTCTTCTTTTTTTAATAATATTATTTATTCCCTTCTGTTGCCCTTATTTCATTGTAGTTATTATTGTTGCTGTTATTGATGTCATCGTTGTTGGATAGGACTGGGAGAAATGGAGAGAGGAGGGGAAGACAGAGGGGGAGAGAAAGACAGACACCTGCAGACTTGCTTCAGCGCTTGTGAATCGACTCCCCTTCAGGTGGGGAGCTGGGGGCTCGGACCAGGATCCTTATGCTGGTCCTTGAGCTTTGCACCACCTGTGCTTAACCCTCTGTGCTACCGCCCAACTCCCCTCCTCTTGGTCTTTTAAGGTTGACTCATCATCATTCTTTGGTGGGCAGGTTGGATGTCAGGCCATCTTATCTTGTGTCATAGATGATGCCACGAAGTTGCTTCATTTTAAGTAAGTCTTGTCTTTGATAGGTCTAGATGGGAGATGGAGATATGTTTTCTTTTTATTGAGGGGATTGATGGTTTACTGTAAATACAGTTGTTGGTACATGTGTAAAATTTCTCAGTTTTCTACAAAACACTCTCACTACCCCCCCACCTACATTCTCCTCCACCATCATGCACCAGGACCTCAAAACCTAACCCCAACCGCAGAGTCCATTACTTTGGTCTAATACAACAAACCCAGTCCAAGTTCGGCTTTGTGTTTCTCCTTTCTGTTCTTATTTCTCAACTCATTTTCATGAATGAGATCATCCCATATTCGTCCATCACTTTCTGGCTGATCTCACTTCCCTTGATTCCTTCAAGCACCATCCAAGATGAGGTGAAGATGGTGGATTCACGACTCTTAACAGCCGAGTAGTTCTGTTGTGTATATAGACCACAACTTATTCAGACACTCATCTGTTGTTGGACATCAAAGTTGCTTCCAGGTTTTGACTATTACACATTGTTCTGAGAGACCATATTTTTCTACATGAGCATCTTTCTCAGTGAAGGAAAACCTGGGTGCAATGCTGACTCTTATTACAGAAGATGGCTTTTGTTGGCACTGCAACTCCTCTGTCTGTTGCATATGTTTTGTACTGAATGTTCATGCTTTCCTTCAAATGCATTTATTGAAATCCTGAATCCTGGTGTGATGGTATTAGACAATGCAACCTTTTGGCTACCTGCTAGCTAAGTGTGTGACTCTGTATGGAGCTGTGGATGGGCATTAAAGATTCAGAAAAGGTGGCATCTAAGCAGAATGTGGACTGGGATTACTGTATTGCACCAAAGCAAAGGACTCTGGGGTTGCAAGTGGGCTTTCAGGTTCTGGTGCATGATGGTGGTGGAGGACCTAGGCTGGGGGTGGGACTCAGTGGTTAATAAAAAATGTCTGGATTTTTACTATTTCCTAGGTAGTTCAGTTTGTTTTTGTTTGTTTCATTCAAAGGTGGCATCCAGATATTTCCCTGAGAGTATCATCTTTCATCCTGAAGCTGTGTAGTTGAATATCAGACTTCAGTAGAAAGTGCCTCTTTTATGTCATTTTACAAAATTAAATTAAGAACCTCAGTGTAATTTGCCTCTGAAAAAGCAAAAATGCCCTTTGAGAAGAAGAAAAATTTTTTAAAGAAGATACATTTTCCCCTTGGGGTAATGAGAGTGGAGCCCTAATGAATGGGATTAGTGCTCTTGTAAGAAAAGATAAGAAAGCATAATCCCTCACTCCTCTCCTCCACTCTCTTCTCTTCTGTCTCCCCCTCCCCTCTCCTCTTTCTCTCTCTCTCTCTCCCTCTATCTCTCTCTCTTTCTCTCTGTCTATCTCTCTCCCTTCTTCTCCCTCTTTCTCCCTCTCCCTTCATTCTCTCCTTCCCCTACTCTTTTCCCCTCCCTCCCTCCCCTCCCTCTCTCTATCTATTCCTCTCTCTCCCTCTCTCTTTCCCTCTCTCTTTTCCTCTTTTTCTCTCTCCCTCTTTCTTCTTCAGTTCTCCCTTCTCTCTCTCCCTCTCTCCCTTCTATCCCTCTATCTTCTCTCTCTCTCCCTCTCTCCCTTCTATCCCTCTATCTTCTCTCTCTCTCTCTTCCTTTCCCTCTCTCCTTCTCTCTTTCACTCTCTCTTCTTCCTCTCTCTCTTTACATGTGGATGCAAGAAGATGACTGCACCAGGTAGCAGGCCCTCACTAAATACAGACTCTGATGGTGCTGGATATGTGAAAATTGAGAGAATAGGTATGTGGAGTGTTTTTTCAGCTTCCCACTCTGTTGTGGTTTGTTAGAACAGCCCCAACTGGATAAGACAACACTCTTGAACAAAATATAACTCCAGTCCATATATCAGGGAAATATTGAGATTTATTCAACTTTGTTTCTTGGACCTCTGCTAATTAGGCTGTTTTATTTAAAGGGAATAACTCATTAAGAAAATGAGCAAATCCTGCCCTCGTTCTTGGAATTCAAAGGGAGTCCCAGCAAACAATAAATGTAAGTTTTTTTTTCCTGACAATACTTACAAATAGTTCAAGAAAAAACCAAGACAGCTTAATGTTTCAACTTCTTTCTGTGACCATTCCTTCCCCATGGTTAACATGGGCGGGGGGACGGAGGAGGAAGGGAAGAACTCAATGCCTTAAATAATCACTTCCTTAATAAAGCTAGTTGTAGAGAGGAGCACTAAACATCTGAGCATGGGACAGAGTTCTTTTGTCTCTATTCAAACTGTTTCTCCCAATTTTCAGCAACATTCTTAGAGCATTTTTATGGTTCAGGAAGCGTTCTCCTTTACCCATTCATCTAACCACACGTTGGCAAGCATTTGTCATTTGATTATCGGTGTCAGGCCCCTAAAACACCATTGCCTTTTTCCCAAATACAACTCTGCACAAAAGAGAGGAGATCGTATTTGCTTACCTGTTTGCCAGATGCATGTGGCTGGAGAGAGGATAAAGCCCAGTGTAGACCACAGTAGAATACAAGAACGAGTTTTGGAACCACACCAGTTCAGTTTGGTTTCCGTGCACATTGTCTGTATGAATACCCTTATACATGCAAAATAAAATAAAATAAGGTGGTTTAAGATGATGTATGTAGTACAATAACCTGAAAAAATGAAAATCAAATAGACTAGAAGAAGCTTAGGAAAGCACAGAAGGACTAAGATGGAAAGCTGAGGATAGGCAGCCAATTAGAAAGCATGTTAATTTGTTAATAAAATCTCTCATAACTACTTTTATGAACTCTATGGCTGTTAACAAAAATAAAAAAATAAGAAATGAAAATACAGAGGGAAAATGGAGGCTGCTTAATGGACAAATTGCAAGAGAGGGAAATGCAGAAAGAGACAGAACATTTGGTTTAAAGAGAACTAAGAGACCATCATCTAAATGCAGTATGTGCACCTTGTTGGATTGACTGAAACAAGCCAATTGTACCAAAAAAAAAAAAAAAATCAAAGATGCACCGATTAAACACACCTGTTACCATGCACAAGGACCCAGGCTCAAGCCCCAGGTCCCCACCTGGAGAGAGGAAGCTTTGAGAGCAGTGAAGCAGGGCTGCACGTGTGTCTTTTCCTCTCTCCCTTTCTCCTCTCAGTTTCTCTCTGTCTCTATCTAATAAATAAAATATTTAAAAGATTTTATAAAATGTTCACTGGAACAATGATTCCTTTTGTACTTTTAGGAACTGCTCATTGCTTTAGGTATAGAATGGTACTGATTTTATGTTTTTATAAGTGATGCTATCTTTCAGATGCATACTGAATTACAGTTCAACTAAAAAAAACATAATGGATATATATAAGACTTCTGTGGTTCACTTATTAGCTGTGTGACTTTGGGACTTATCTCAAGTTTCTTCTTCAATTCTATAAATTGGAAGAAATGCAAATTACTGTCCAGTGTTTCTGTGAAGATTAAATGATAATATAACAAGTGATGCTTATAGCTGTGAATTTCCTTACTTCCTTTGGCCACTTGGATTTGTAACCCCCAAAATCAATACTTGGGGCACATTTGTGCTTAAAAATACTGTTATTTTTATTTATTGGATATAGGTAGCCAGAAATCGAGAGGGTAGCAGGAGATAAAGAGGGAGAGAGACAGAGAGACACCTGCATTACTGCTTCATCATTCACAAAGCTTTCCCCCCGTGAGGGCCCAGGGCTCAAACCCAGGTCCTTGTGCATTGTAATGTAATATGTGTCCTCAACCAGATATGCCACCACCTAGCCCCTCATTCATGCTTATTTAGAGGTATGCACTGAATAGCAATGAATTAATAATAATAATAACAACAACATCAACATAATTTATCATCTGATGTGCTGAGGGTCAGCAAAAGGATCTTCTCTCCAGCTTCCTTTCCATGGTCTATTTAATATCTCTCTCTAATTTGGGGGGGAGAATGTGGGGTTTGTTGTTAATTTCACCACTTATATTGCCACCAAGTACAGTACTGAATTGCTAGTGGGTCACTGGCTCAAGAAGTATGTAATGAAAAATAAATAAATACATATAAAATAAATTTTAAAAAGGAAACCTGTGATGTACCCCACAGAGAAAATGTGGGTGTTAGATTAGCATTGCTCAGGCATGAATGACAGATGTGTTGGCCATGAGCTCAGTGTTAAAGAATCAACATGATATCTGAAATAAGATATCGTTATACAGACATGCACATCAGACTGTTGACCAAAATGCTTTGATCCAAGACTTACAGAAACAACCTTGTATAGTTATAGTAGTAATGATAAGAACAACAGTAAGAATTAACTGTAAGGACCAACAAGATAACTCACCTGGGAAGATGTTGGCTTTGCCATATGGGCTACTCAGGTTCAAGTCCCCAACCTCCCCCATAGTATAGGTGGCAGCTTTGGTACTGTGACATATTTCTCTCCCTATCTGTCTCTTACTTTCTGAGAAAGTCAGACTGGAGTGGTAAAGTCCTGGCAATGACCAAAAAAGAAAAAAAATCACTAAGAAGAAAAATACTCAATTGTGGTACAAAAAGCTTAGCTACATGCTGTCCTTAGAACAAGTACTTAGCAGATGCTTTTAATTTTACATGTCAAGTGATGGAGATCAGAGCCAATCCCTATTCTTTCAACTTATTTCCTGAGTTATGCATTATCCACCTCATATGTCAGGCTGTGAGTACATAGATAATGTGTCTAACACACTATTTAACCAAACAGACCTGCATCTGGATAGAGAATAGGTTTTCTAGCCAAATTTCATTCTCTAGAATCACCCTGGTCAACAAAAAATCATTATTGCTTCTTCTTTTTTTTTTTGCCAACCTGACTTCCCTGGGAAGACAACCCCACCAATATGTCCTGGAGCATCATTTCCCCAGAGCTCTGTCCTACTAGGGAAAGAGAGAGACAGGCTGGGAGTATGAATCTACCTGCTCACACCTATGTTCAGCAGGGAAGCAATTACGGAAACCAGACCTTCCACTGTCTGCAGCCCATAACAACCCTGGGTCTATGCCCCAGTGGGTTAAAGAATAGGAAATTCCCTCCCTGATAAGGGGAGGGAATGGAGAATGGGGAGATGGGGAGGGAAGCGTCCCTATTCCTCTTTTATTTTTTTACTTATAAAATAGAAACACTGACAAGACCACATAAAAAGAAATCATTGTTGCAACCAAATTGGATAAATCAAATATCTGCATTTTGGAAACTTCATAACTGATGAGTTGTCCTTCAGGGAAAGGGGCATAACAACCACTGGCAACTATTTTTTATTACTGACTTAATAACGATTAACAAGATTGTAGGATAAGAGGGGTAAGACTCCATATAGTTCCAACCACCAGAGTTCCTTCTGTATCCCATCCCCTCCATTGGTAGCTTCCCTATTCCTTTGTTGTTGTTGTTGTTTTAATTTTTATTTATAAAATAGAAACACTGACAAGACCATAAGATAAGAGGGGTACAGTTCCACACAATTCCCACTACCAGAACTCCATATCCCATCCCCTTCCCGGATAGCTTTCCTATTCTTTAACCCACTGGAGGCATAAACCTAGGGTTGTTATGGGTTGCAGAAGGTGGAAGGTCTGGCTTCTGTAATTGCTTCCCTGCTGAATATGGGAGTTGGCAGGTCGATTCATACTCCCAGCTTGTCTCTCTCTTTCCCTAGTGGGACAGGGCTCTGGGGAAGTGAGGCTCCAGAATACATTGGTGGTGGGGTGTCTACCCAGAGAAGTCAGGTTAGCATCATGGTAGCATCTGGAACCTGGTGGCTGGAAAAGAGTTAAGATAGAAAGCAGAACAAAATGTTGACCACTTATGAACCTAAAAGGTGGGATATTGTGGATGAAGGTTTGGGGTCTCTGTTTCGGAAAAACTAGTAGGTCTATTTTAGGTATAATTCAAGGGGTCCATGGACCTACTAGTTTTTGCCTGCACCTGACATCTAATATGCAGGTGACCTAAGTTGTTGTCTGGGGTGTGAGGGGGAATGGTGTCATAGTTGGAAAAAGAACTAGAAAGCTGGATCAGGGAAGAGAGTAGCTCCCAAATATGAGAAAAGTATGTAAATATTGTTAACTGTAAATCCCATCGATTTGATCTGGAGCCCGTAGTCAGCACAGGAGCCTATGTAACCTCTGCATCCCTGTAAGGTCTGAGTTCACATTCCATGGTCATGGCCAGGAATATTCCAGGCTGCACCAATTTCAGGACCCATCATCCTAAGATGATAGGCAGAGTATGCTATCCAATCTTCCTTCAGAGAATGAAACACTTCCTACCCTTGTTGGTCCACATTGAGGGCAAGATCCTATAGGGGCCCACAGAAGTCCATTATGTTGTTCCTGATGGAGATGACCAGTGACAGCAGTGAAATGGATCCCTTTAAGTAACATATTCCCTATTATTTATCCCTCTCTGGGAATATGGACCAAAGTTCTTTGTGTGGTACAGAAGGTGGAAGTTCTGGCTTCTGTAATTGCTTCTCTGCTGGACATGGGTGTTGGCTGCTATTTAAAGATAAAACTGAAGAAAGGAAGTGAATGAAAAGATAGCGATATTTTAACCTATAGCCATCTGGCAGAATCTCAACTTACATCTGTGAAGCTCTTTTCCCAGGGCACCCTAGAGCAGGTCCTGTGATTTCCTGTTCTTCATAGACTCTACCCTCTGCTTTGTACACGTCAAGGATTTCTCTGATTTTGATGAGAGATATGCCTCCCTGGAGATGGAGGTTGTTTTCATCCTATTGAAGTTCCCAAAAAGTCATATCTGTCTGTATAAGACACCCATCTTCTCCCTCACTGATCTCAATTTTACTTTGTTCAAAGTCGGGTGGCAAATAAGCAAAAGCTTCTCTCAAAAAGCAAGGAGGAAGTCACAGTTTACAAGATGTTTTCTTTTAAAAATCCACCATCACTGACTGCTTCTATTCCTTATACGGCCACCCCTGCATCTCCAAATGCTCCAGCTTGAGTACTGGCATCAGATCAGCCTCAAGTTGCCAAAATCAGACTGCAAGAGAAGGATTCCATCCCAATCATGTTTTCTGTGTCCTTTGAGCTTGTTAATAAGTACTAGGTTATTGTTGTTGTCTGCTTCTTTCAAAAGACGGAGACTGGATCCAACCAGTGTTACTGACGACAAGGGGGAAAAAAGTACAGCCATACTCCTACTGCTTACCTGTAGGTTTCTTTCTACACATACTGAATTCATGCTGTATCCAAGTAATGACCTCTTTTAAAATATATACTTATTAATGAGAGGGATAGGAAAAGGGGGGAGAGAGAGAGAAACAGCTATCACTCTGGTACATGTGCTGCTGGTGATTGAACTCAAGACCTCATGCCTGAGAGGCCAGCACCTTATCCACTGTGCCATCTCCCAGACCACAGCAGTGACCTCTTTAAGCCTGGAGAATGAAATAGAATGGGTGATGTGGGAAGCTTTACTAAAATACACCTCTCCTGTGTTCCATCCCCAGAAACTAGTTGTCTTTGACTAGCTGACAGGTCCAGGAAGATATTTTATAAATCATTTTGACCTTATCTTTTCTTCCTTAAAATAAAGGAGAAACTATCAGAGACTTGGTGTTTATGAAAAAAATAATAATAAGTCATTCGCATTGATACCCACCTGAACATACTGAACATAAACACTTTCCTTTGTGAGTGAAAGCAATTTAAAAAAAAAGTTGTAGACGGGTGGTGGTGTAGTTGGTTGAATGCACATGTTACAATGTGCAAGGACCTGAATTCGAGCCTCTGGTCACCACCTGCAGGGGGAAAGCTTTGCGAGTGGTGAAGCAGGGCTACAGGTATCTCTCTGTCCCCCTCCCTCTCTATCACCCACTTCCCTCTTGACTTCTGGCTGTCTCTACCCAATAAATAAAGATAATTTTTTAAAAAAATGTTTAAAAAGAAAAAATGGTAACATTCCATGTACATGTGCTGGTAATTTTGTTTCTGGAATTTTTCATTGCCTATTGGCAATTAAGCCTTAAAAGTTTCTTTTTTTTCTTTCTTTCTTTCTTTCTTTCTTTCTTTCTTTCTTTCTTTTCCCTTTCTTCCTTTATTTTTCTTAATTACCACCAAGGTTATCAGGGGGCCTCAGTGCTGGCACTACAATCCACAGCTCACAATGGCCACTTCTTTTTTTTTATAATAATCTTTTTATATATATTTATTTATTTTCCCTTTTGTTGCCCTTGTTGTTGTTGTTGTTAGATAGGACAGAGAGAAATGGAGAGAGGAGGGGAAGAGAAAGTTAGACACCTGCAGACCTGCTTCACCGCCTGTGAAGCAACTCCCCTGCAGGTGGGGAGCCGGGGGCTCAAACCGGGATCCTTGTGCTTTGTGTCACCTGCATTTAACCCACTGCGCTACTGCCCAAATCCCACAATAGCCACTTCTTTCTTTCTTTCTTTCTTTCTTTCTTTCTTTCTTTCTTTCTTTCTTTCTTTCTTTCTTTCTTCCTTCCTTCCTTCCTTCCTTCCTTTCTTTCTTTCTTCCTTTCTTCCTTTTTTATTCCTATTTTATGTTTATTAGACTGGACAGAAATTGAAAGGGGAAGTAGAGTTAGAGAGGGAGATAACTAGGGAGACAACTGCAGACCTGCTTCACCACTCATGAAGCACCCCTGCACCCCTTACAGGTGGGAAGAAGGGGCTCAAACCCAGATCTCTCCATTTCTCTCTGTCCTAATAAAATAGAAAGAGAGAGAGAGAGAGAGAGAGAGAGACTTGCAGTACTGCTTCACTATGCGCAAAGCTTTCCCCCTGCAGGTGGGAACCAGAGGTTCGAACCCAGGTCCTTGCAAACCCAGGTCCACTATAACATGTGCACTCAACCAGGTGCACTACTGCCCTGCCCCACCTATTTTTAAGACTCAGAGTTCATCTGCCTCCTTATACATTCTTTTTTTTTCCTGGTTGTGCTTTATTATTATTTTTTTTTTTTAATTTTATTTCTTTATTGGGGATTGATGTTTTACATTCTACAGTAAATACAATAGTTCGTACATTACATTTCTCAGTTTTCCACATAACAATACAACCCCCACTAGGTCCTCTGTCTCCTTAGACATTCTTTTGCACCAAAGTCTTTCTCATCCATAGTCAAAAAAAAAATTCAAAGAGTACCAGTATGCTCTAAAAGAGATTCTAACTCTATGAAAAAAGGGGAAAAACAGCTCTTCTTTCTTTGCTTAATATCTATTGAATGTTTCCTGAGACATACAATTTGCTACAATTCTCTTGTGTTAGTCACAGTGATGAACTAATACAGTCATTAAACATATCAAATATGATATTTTCCTAGAGGGAAAAATCAGTCAGAAAGAATTGTCAGGAAAGTATTTTGGAAGCTTATACTCAGTTGGAGAGGTCCAGTATGGCTCTGTAGTTAAATGGAGTGACTTATAATGGCAATTTGTCAGTATTTTTATTTATTTATTTATTATTGGATAGAGACCTAGAGAAATAAAAAAAAAGTGAAACTTTCCTCCTGCAGGAGGGGACCAGGGCCTTGAATCTGGGTCCTTGCACACTGTAACATGTCTGCTCAACCAGATGCTCCACCATCCAGCCCCCGGTATTTTTTTTTAACTAGCATTTTATTTTGGAAATTTGCTTTTAAGTAGGATAGAAATGGCATTCAATCATGTATTCAGTAGTTGTTTTTTTTTGAGGACTGACTGTGTGCATGTCACTATATCCTTGGGGAAAAGGGGGCAAACTGTCCTTCTGTACATGATAAAAGAAATTCGAATAGATATCTGCATCCTACATTTAAGAACATTTCATGACATGGACTCAACATCAATACCTGTGTGTGGATGAGCTGGTAAAGAGCTGGTGGAATGTAGACTCCCTGGACTTAGCTACGAAAGGAAAGATGAGGGAGTCAGGCTGTAGCGCAGCGGGTTAAGCGCAGGTGGCATAAAGCACAAGGACCGGCATAAGGATCCCGGTTCGAACCCCGACTCCCCACCTGCAGGGGAGTCACTTCACAAGCGGTGAAGCAGGTCTGCAGGTGTCTATCTTTCTCTCCCCTCTCTGTCTTCCCCTCCTCTCTCCATTTCTCTCTGTCCTATCCAATAATGACAACAACAATAATAACTACAACAATAAAACAACAAGGGCAACAAAAGGGAATAAATAAATATTTTTAAAAATTTAAAAAAAAAGAAAGGAAAGATGAGCAGCCAGGTAGTAGTGTATCTGGTTAAGTACACACATTACAGTATGCCAAGGACCCAGGTTCAAGCCCCCTGGTCCTCACCTGCAGGGGGAAAGCTTCATGGGTGGTGAAGCAGGGCTGCAGGTGTGTCTCTCTGTTTCTCTCCCCCTTCCCTCTCAATATCTGCCTATCTCTATCCGATAAATATATATAATAAAAATATTTATTAAAATGTTTAAAAAGAAAAGATTTGAAAGCATGCTTTGTTGGACACAGTGGACAGAACCTGAGGTGACTGTGCTAAGTGAAATCAATCAGGAAGTAAAGGACGATGGCCAGATGATTTCACTCAAGTGGAAAATAAATAGCCAAAACAAATCAACAGGTTAAATGACAAAAATAACATTTAGACTCAGTGAAAAAAAGGGGGGGGCATTTACCAGAGGTAATAAAGAAACTGAGGCCTAAGAGGTGGTACAGTGGCTAGAACTTTGAACCTAATAGCATGAGGTCCCAAGTTTGATCCCCAGCATTGCAGGTGCCAGAGTGATGCTATTGGGTGTCTCTCCCTCTCCCTCTCCCTCTCCCTGTCTCTCTCCCTTCCTCTCTCAATTTCTCCCTGTCCTATTCAATAAAATGATGTGTGAATGTATGTATGTATGTACGTATGTATGTATGTACGTACGTACATGGTCAGGGGAAGTGACTTACAGTAAAGCTCAGGATTATATGCATAAGGTCCTGAGCTTGATTCCCAGCACCACTTATGACAGAGTGATGCTCATTCTCTCGTTAATAAACCAATCTTTACATATGTGTGTATATACACATATATGTACACACATATATGTATATACTGTCCTTTATATAAAGTATATAAAGTAATATATACTTTAGCTGTAGCAGAACAAAAAACAAGCAAGCAATATATAAACAACTATAACAATATGATTTCAAATAGCACTTAGTAAACTTGCTAAGAAGACAATAAAACACGAGAGGAGCTGACAAGATAGCTTAGCCTCTTAGAGCACCATGTCTGAGGTTCCAGAGGCCCCAAGTTCAATTCCCAGAACTTTATGCCAGAGCTAAGCAATGCTCTGGTTTCTTGCTCTTCTATAATATATATTTTTTCTTTTCTTTTTTTCTCTTTTCTCATATTTTCTTTTCTTCATTTAACCAGAGCACTGCTGCTTTGGCTTTTGATGGTGCTAGGGATTGAACTTGAGATCTTTGGTGCCTCAGGTGTGAAAGTCAGTTGCATAACCATTATGCTATCTCCCAGCGCTAATATGTATCCTTTCCTTAAATACAGCATTAGCTTCACTGGGTAGGACATTTGCCCTTCAATAACACAGGGATGCCACAGTGGTACTGAGAGAAGTTCCAATGCCATCGTCTTGCTCTTTCTCTCTCTCTCTCTCTCTCTCTCTCTCTCTCATTCATGCATGATACCCCAGTGATACTAAAATATATATATATATATATATATATATATATATATATATATATATATATATATATATAGCAATGGTGTAGAGAATGACTGGTTAGTTTGAGGCATGAGGACCAGTGTGACCAAAAGAGACCTCTCCTAGCTGAGACAACAGAGATGGAGAGAAGGGAGATTTACACAGATGTAGGGGCAGGGTCTTTGAGGCAGAGAGAATAGGAAATGACAGACTTGGTGGCAGTGAGTCTGGGGAGCATAGTGCATGCTTTCTGAGGTTCTTTATGCTTGGAGAACATGCTCAGATATTGCTTCATTTAAAACTCACATGAAGCCTAGAACAAGGGCTTCAGTGACACTGTTTCTCCCCTTTCTGACTAATAATATATTACAAACCCCAGGGAGGACCAGATAATGTCTTTCTTTTTAAAAATAAATTATTTATTTATTTATTTTATTTCATAAGACAGAAATTGAGAGGAAAGAACACACAAGAGATAATGAGAGACACCTGTAACACTGCTTCACCACACACCCTGCAGGTGGGGCTTGAACACAGATCCTTATGCATCACACCACCCAGCCCCAGGTAAGGTCTTTCAATACCTGTACCATACACATATATTAGTCATTTAAAAAATTACAAAATAATGGGGGCTGGGTGGTTGTGCAGTGGGTTAAGTGCACATAGTGCAAAGCACAAGAATCCCAGTTCAAGTCCCCAGCTCCCCACCTGCAGGGGGGTTGCTTCACAGGCAGTGAAGCAGGCCTGCAGGTGTCTGTCTTTCTCTCCACTCCCCTCTGTCTTCCCCTCCTCTCTCAATTTATCTGTCCTATCCAACAACAACAACAATAACAATAACAAGGGCAAGAAAAATGGTCTCCAGGAGCAGTGAATTCATAATGCAGGCACCAAGCCCCAGTGAGAGACCTGGAGGCAAAAAGAAAAAATACAAAATAACAGGGGTACAATTCCATACTGTTCTCACCACCAGAGTTCTGTGTCCCCATCCCCTGCATTGGAAACTGCAGTAGTTCTCTCAAAGTCACAGATATGGGTTAACTGTTATTTATATATATATATATCCCCATTTTCTTCTATGGTCCTGCCTTCTCTCTGATTTTATGTCACAGCTGCACCTACTACTACTTCCAAATGTCTTTGTATTTTTCCTGTTCTCTCTCTGGGTCCTGATGGAATTGGAGTTTGGAGCACTCTGGTCATCTTTCCCTAACATTTCTCCCCCTCTGGAAGTATGGGCCAAAATTCTTTCTGGGGTGCAGAAGGCGGGAGTTCTGGCTTCTGTAATAGTTTCTCTGCTGGACATGGACATTGGCAGGTCAATGTACTTTCTAACACATGATAATGCTTCCTGTATTCTGCTGACTCTGAGGGACATATAAATCATGCCAAGGTGTGGTGTACTATCATATCCAAGCCCCCCAGTTCTCTTTGACCCTATTCCTTGCCTCCTTCCCCAGGCTTACTCAGTTCTACTACATGGCTTCTCTCTACAATGCCAGAGTGGGAAGCTCCACTGAGTCAAGGGTCTTACAACAGGGTGTTATTTCACTTTTAGAATACTGGATTTTGCAGACTTAAGACCTAGAGGCCCAAGGTCCAATCTCCAGCACCACCACATCCCAGAGTTGAGGGTCTCTCTCTCTCTCTGCCTCTATCTCTCTTTATCTATCTATATATCTATCTCTCTTTGTCTCTCATGAAAATACATCTAGGGGGCCAGGTAGTGGCGCACCTGGTTAGCCACACATATTATAGTGCTCAAGGACACAGGTTCGAGCCCCTGGTCCCCACCTGCTGGGGGAAATCTTCATGAGTGGAGTGGTGAAGCAGGTCTGCAGGTGTCTCTCTGTCTGTCTCCTCTATCTCCCCCTCCCCTCTCAATTTATCTCAGTCTCTAGTCAACAATAAATAAAAAATAAAAGAAAATAGTTTCTCCATGATTTGTCTCTGCACTGAGGGCTACATCGTTGCTTGGTGCTCAGATTATTAGTACACAACAACATAGGGAACTTGACATAGTTTTAAAAAAAGAACGATCAAGTAAACAATGCATTTATTTGCAAACAGAATTACCTCTCCTATTGTGTTTCTTTGAGAATTAGTGAATGCTTTCAAGACAACGTACAATTGTTTCTTTTTTATCATTAGTGATTTAATAATGATCAATAAGACTGTGGGATAAGAGGGGTACAATTCTATACAGTTCCACGTCCCATCCCCTCCACTGGAAGGTTCCCTATTCTTTATCCCTCTGGGAATATGGACCAATGATCTTTATAGGGTATAGAAAGTGGGGGGTCTGGCTTCTGTAACTGCTTCTCCACTGGACATGGGCATTGACAGGTGGATCCATATCCCCAGCCTGTTTCTCTCTTTCCCTAGTTGGGTAGGGCTCTGTGGAGATGAGGTACCAGAACACATTGGTGAGGTCGTCAGCCTAGGGAAGTCAGTTAGGTGTCATATTAACACCTGTACAATTGTTTCTAACTCATTCATACAAAAGAGAAAAATTCGAGTTGGAAAATAGCAACAAGATTTCTTTGTAAAATGCTTTGTGATTCAATAATGGGCTAGAACTTTCTCTGGATTTCTGTGTATCCCTCTTTGGATGATGATGTCTTATTGTTGTGATCTGTTTGCAGTACATGCATTTATCAAGTCATTCTGTTGCCCACTTCTCACTCAAACCATGTTCCAAGTCAACTAGAGTTCAATTCTAAAATTTCAGGGTCTGCAGCTGGCAGGGTAGCTCACCTGGGAGGGGGTGCCTTCTTTGCTACGTGTGCAGCTCCTGGCCAAACCCCTGCAAACCACAGGAAAGAGCCCTGGCATTAGGGGAAGCTCTGGTGCTGTGTTGCCTCCCGCATTCTTGCTCTTTCCATCTGAAATTTTTTCCCTAGAGTGGGGGCATCCCAGTGATGACAATCAAATGTTGGGACCAGACAGTGATTCACCTGGTTAACACACATAGTACAAAGCTCAAAGATCCTGGTTCGAGCCCCTAGCTCCCTACTTGTAGGGGAGTTGCTTCGCAAGCGGTGAGGCAGGTCTGTAGGTGTCTGTATATCTTTCTCTCCCCCTCTCTATCTTCCCCTCCTCTCTCAATTCCTCTCTGTCCTATAAAAAAAAAATGGAAAAAATAGCCAACAGGAGCAGTGAATTTGTAGTGCTGGCACAGAGCCCCAGCAATAACCCTGGAGGCAAAAAAAAAAAAAAAAGACAAACATTAATAAAAAGTTCTGATGGGGGAAACATTGTATAATTTAAAATAACAAAAGCAAGGGGAAAGTAAATTCTTCATAATAATAAATGACATCTCTAAATTCAATTTGAAAAAAATTATTGCAATGATGTCTCATAATGACTTCTTTTAACTCTACGACTCAAAATAGTTATGACACTATGGGGGGCTAGGGGAACAGGGTCAAGTTCAGGTTAGGAGTAGTTTCCAACAATCTGTCACTCAGTTTTCTAGGGCTAAAAGGGAGGGATTTGTTCTCAGAATGTGTTTTGCCCAACTCTAAAGTTTCTCCTGTTGGAAGTTTCAGAATTTGGAAAACTGTCCATTACCCTGTCCTTGAAAGAAGGAAAGAGGGCCAGGTGATGGCACACCTGGTTGAGCGCACATGTTACAGTGCACAAGGACACAGGTTTGAGCCCCCAGTCCCCACCTGCAGGGTGAAAGTTTTACAAGTGATGAAGCAGAAGGCAGATTTCCTTCTTTCTGTCACTCTCCCTCTCTATCCCCACTTTCCTCTTGATTTCTTGTTGTCTCTATCCAACAAATAAATAAGATAATAAAAAAATTATCACAAAAAGGGAGAAGATAACAGGACCCTCCACTCCTTGAACATGCCCCTGCCCAGCTCCTCTGTGGCCTTTAGAGCCACAGTGTAAAGTTCAGGTGTGTCTGGGATCAGCCTTCTTCACCGGGGGACCCCAGTTAGGTGAACCTTACTCTGTTGAAAAGGATTCTCCATGTTCCACTTGGTCTACCAAGGTGATTATGGGTGTGGACTGAAAGAACCCCAAAACATATTGGCAAAGAGGAGTTATTATTATTATTATTATTATTATGATGATGATGTCTTGGTTCATTTCCCCATTTCCCTTTAGCTTAGTCCTACAGCCACAGGCCTGGGACTAAGCTTTCAATCTCTTTTTTCTTTTCTTTTCTTTTCTTTTTTTTGTTCCAGGGTTATTGCTGGGGCTCAGTGCCTGCACCAGGAGTCTACTGCTCCCAGAGGCCATTTTTTCCCCTTTTGTTGCCCTTGTTGTTTTATCACTGTTATGGCTATAATTATCATTGTTATTATCATTGTTGTTGATGTCATTGTTGTTGGATAAGACAGAAAGAGGGGAAGACGGGGGAGAGGAAGACACCAGCAGACCTTCTTCACCTCTTGTGAAGCGACCCCCCTGCAGGTGGGGAGCCAGGGGCTCGAACCAGGATCCTTGCGCCACTGTGCTTCGTGCCATGTTCACTTAACCTGCTGCGCTACCACCCAACCTCCTTTTTTTTTATTATTATTAGTGGTTTAGTATTGATTTACAAAGTTACAAGATAACAGGGGTACAACTCCTCACCATTCCCACAAACAAAGCTCTGAATCCCCATTCCCTCCATTGGAAGATACAGTGGTTCTCCCAAGGTTGCATATATGGGTTAGCTATTATTTCTACAACTATCTGTCTATATTTGTATATATTTGCCCCCCTTTTTAAAAGTTTTCAATTTCCTTTTCAAGTCACACATATACCTATTATTACATCCAAATATCCCCCTCCTTTTTCTCTTCTCTTTCCAGGTCCTGATGGAGTTGGAGTTCAGAGCCCTCTGGTCATCTTCCCACTGTCATTTCTTTCCCACTGGGAGTATGGACCAAAATTCTTTATGGGGTGTAGAAGATGGAAGGTCTGACTTCTATAATTGCTTCCCTGCTAGACATGGGTATTGACAGGCTGGTCCATACCCACAACCTGTCACACTATCTTTCCCTAGTGGGGTAGGCCTCTCGGGAGGGGAGGTTCCAAGGCACATTGGTGAGGGCATCTGCCCAAGGTGTTCAGGATGGCATCATGATAGCATCTGTAACCTGGTGGCTGAAAAGCATTAAGACATAAAGCAGAACAAATTGTTTAATACACGGGAACTCAAAGGTAGGAATAGAGCAGAAGAAACTAACAATACTGACAACAATAAGGGCAACAAAAATGGGGGGGAGGGGAATGGCCATCAGGAGCAGTGGATTCGTAGTGCAGGCACCAAACCCCAGCAATAACCCTGGAGGCAAAAAAAAAAATCATAGGGGCAAGGTGGTGGCATACCTGGTTGAGCACACATATTACAATGCACAAGGACCTAGGTTCAAGCCCCCGGTCCCCACCTGCACAAGGAAAGCTCTGCAAGTGGTTAAGCAGTGCTGTAGGTGTCTGTCTCTCTCCCTTTCTGCCTCCCCTTTCCCTCTCAATTTCTGACCATCTCTATACAATAAATAAAGATAATAATAAAAAAGTCATACCTTTAAAAAATCACTTACCCTGACTTGGATTTTGAGAGTAAAATTAATTTATTCTGTATTAGAATAAGAATGCATCTGAACTCAGCATAAAAAAAGCTTACAATTTAATAAGTGGTTTTAAAAATGTTGAGGGTCTGTGTGTTATCTTTGAAAGGATTTTATTTGAGTTTGTTTACCAATATTGGGAAATACCCTAACTTCTTCTTTTTTTTTTTTTTAGGAGAGTTGTATTTCTGTATCTTAAGTCCTTTGTTAGTTTGTCTTCCTTGATTCACCCACTGTGCTTATTTCTCTAGCATATGGAACTTTATACATTAAAGCAAAACTGTGTTTGTAAGGGGAAAAATATGCAGGTTTTAAATTCCAGTTTTTTAATTCCTTGTACATTAGACCCTGTTGTCAAAAAAAAAAAGTTACAGATCACTACTATTTCTGCCCAAATTTTACCCTATAGAAGTCCCTTTATTAAGAAAAGAGAGTTAGTTAATGAAAAGAAATGTAAGGCTACTGGCCATGTGTCTGCAGATATCACTGGGGAAGTATCTCATGTTGACATTTTGCAGAGCTATTTACGGTGGGCTCACATAGTACAACAAAGCCCTTCTTTCCCCCATTCCCCCAAATACCTATATAATGGATATCTT
The DNA here is from genome assembly GCF_950295315.1 of Erinaceus europaeus. Taxonomy (NCBI): domain Eukaryota; kingdom Metazoa; phylum Chordata; class Mammalia; order Eulipotyphla; family Erinaceidae; genus Erinaceus; species Erinaceus europaeus. Next base: position 62,147,683 of record NC_080168.1, read on the forward strand.
TGTGATTGAATTCTGCAGAGTTTGATGGCTTACATTTTTATCCAGTCTAGCCACCTTTCCCCTTTCTTCCCTTCCTCTTCCCTATCCTATCCTATACTATTCTATCCTATCCTATCCTATCCTATCCTATCCTATTATTTCTTTTTTTTTTAAGTGATTTAATAATTATCAACAAGATTATGGGATAAGAATGGTACAGTTCCCACAACCAGAGTTCCCCATCCCATCCCCTCCATTGGAAGGTTCCATACTCTTTATCCTTCTGGGAGTATGGATCAAAGATCTTTTGGGGGTTCAGAAAATGGGAGGTCTGGCTTCTGTAATTGCTTCTCCACTGGACATGGGTGTTGGCAGGTGGGTCCATAATCCCAGCCTGTTTCTATCTTTCCCTAGTGGGGTAGAGCTCTGGGGAGGGGAGGTTCCAGGACATATTGGTGAGATTATCTGTCCAGGGAAGTCAGGATGGTGTCATGGTAGCATCTGCAACTTGGTGGCTGAAAAGCATTGAGATATAAAGCAGAACAAATCGATTAATGTCAGGAACCTAAAGGCAAGAATATAGCACATGAGATTTGAGGTTTTTCACATTGGAAGAAACTAGGAAGTCTGTATTAGGTATATTCCAAAGGGCTCATGGCTTTAATAATTTTAGCCTGAGCTGGGCCACATTTCATTCCACACATTACTTTATTCTCTGAAGGCTGCTAGATTGTAGCTGTACCTTCTGGTAGGATAGAGTCACTGGGAATGAAGTGAAATTAAGAAATAAAATAAAATAAACCAGTGCCTGCCTAACTCTTTCTGGGGTGGTTTTCAGGGTCTGTAAATTCACTTTAACAATTTAAGGAATCTCCTCTGTTATTGGGGGTATGCCTTTTATCCCCACTGGCGTGGTCTTTGCATATGTTAAGCACTGCACCTGAATTCTTATTCTAAATGAATGACTGCTACTCATCGCTGGATTTGACTGTTATTTTTAGTATAGTGTGTATTCATCAAGGTCAGTCTAAACTGTTTTCTGACTGCTGTACAAGCTCCAGGGAGTGAACATTGGAGTCCCTCTGTTGGTGATTGAAGTTGGTTATGAATAAAGTTGACCTCTCAGAACCTTTCTTTTTCTTTTTTTATGTTTTTTTTCTTTCTTTATAAACTTTCATTTTATTTGACAGGACAGAGAGAAATTGAGAGGGGACAGGAAACAGTGAAAGAGAGTCAAAGAGACACCTGCAGCCCTGCTACACTACTCAGAAAGCTCCCCCTCCCCTGAACCCCCACTGGTGGGGACAGGGGCTTGAACCTGGGTTCTGGAACATGGTTACATGTGCCCTTAACCAAGTGAGTCCCCACCAGGCCCCTCAGAATCTTTCTTAACTGTTAGACTCACCTATGCACCCTACACTCTTCCTACTCCTTCCCACACACAGTCCCTCACTCCATTCCAATCTGAGGCATAAATTCAGTCTGACGGTTTCTATAAATCTCATGTACAAGGTTGTGAGAACATTTCATTCAGAACCTGGGATATTACAATCAAATGCTGTTCCACTGACAACACTACTGAGAGTGAAACTATGGCCGGGTTTCTATTATGTCCACAGGGAATCATTACTCTGGCTTCTTCCTTACCTTTGTTTCTTTTGTTTTCTTTCTTTCTTCAGTTCTTAAATGTTGTTGTTGTTGCCAGAGTGCTACTACTCTGGATTATTTTTTCATACCGAGGGAGAGAGGGAATGACACTATAAAAGCAAAGTTTCCCCGGTGCAGTAAGGAGGTGGCCTCAAACCCAGGTCACACACATGTCAAAGAAGAAATCCACCCTCCATGAGTTTTCTTGCCAGCTTCTTCCTTGCTTTTCAATAGACTTTAGAAATTCCTTTTATTTTTTTTTAATTTTATTTATTTATTTTTATTTTTTCCCTTTTGTTGCCCTTGTTGTTTATCATTGTTGTTGTTATTATTGTTGTTGTTATTGCTGTTGTTGTTGTTGGATAGGACAGAGAGAAATCAAGAGAGGAGGGGAAGACAGAGAGGGGGAGAGAAATACAGACACCTGAAGACCTGCTTCACCATCTGTGAAGTGAACCCCCTGCAGGTGTGGAGCCGGGGGCTTGAACCAGGATTCTTATACCAGTCCTTGTGCTTTGTGCCATTTGTGCTTAACCGGAAGTGGCAAGTGGGAAAAGGAAGTGGCTAGGAGAGGGGATGGAGAAAAGAGCATGAAGGTAGAAAGCTTCCATAGCAGCTGTTGAGAAGGTTCTAACCAGTGGGATTAACCAGTACCCTGCAGGCAGGTTGGGTCTCAGGCAAAACAATGATTATGTAAATAGACCACAGCATTAGAGCAGGGGGGCTGCCCAACATCTCCCCCTTTCTTTTTATCTAATGGCCATAATATCAGGAATGTGGGGCGGTTTGTGAGGCAGGGAGTCTGATAGGACGAGGCACACCTTTGAGGTTACTACTGTCCCTCCTTGCTCAACCTCTCAGCAGAGAGAGAGACTAACAGGATTGACACACTCCTCAAGTTCAAGCCCTGCCAAGCTCAAACACATCCTCACAATTTCCCGACATCTCCCTCTTTCTAAATGGACATATATAAATGGGTCAAGGTCTGTAAAAGACTCCATTTCTGTCAGAAGAATAGCAGTGTAGGGGTGAACAGAAACCTATATCATGCAGGCGATTTTAAAAGAACTGGCACAAGACATGGAGGGACAAATAGGAGAGCAGCTAGCTTCACAGGAGAGACAGAGAGAAGAGGAACTCGGGGTGGTGTGGTAATACAATTCTTTATTGATGCAGATGCCCCAGAGTTGGGTGTGAGCATCGCAGTTTTAGGCCATGTGGAGTTAGCAAAATGGCCACTTCCTGCTATGAACGCCAGCCCTTCTCCAGGTCAGGATGTGGAAGAGAGAGACAGACCAGGAATAGCAGCAGGCTTTATAGGGTAAAAAAGGAAGTAGTAAGTCAGGAATGGGATTGGCTAGGAAAGGGGGTGGGAAGGCAGAAAGCTTCCTTAGCAATTGTTGCGATGGTTTTAACTGAATTAGCAATACCCTGAGTGTATAAGGTGTTGGGGATCTTTCAGGCAAAACAGTGATTATGTAAATAGACCATAGTGTCAGCAATGGAGTGGGCGGGGGGCTGGCTTTAAGGCCCGACATCTCCCTCTTTCTTTTTATCTAATGGCCATAATATCAGGAATGCAGGGCACTTTGTGAGGCAGGGAGTCAGATAGGATGAGGCACACCTTTGGGGTCACTACTGTCCCTCCTTGCTCAACCTCTCAGTAGAGAGAGAGACTAACAGGATTGACACACTCCTCAGGTTCAAGCCCTGCCAAGCTCAACCACATCCTCACAATTTCCCGACGTCTCCCTCTTTCCAATGGTCATATTTAAATGTCATATTTAAATGGTCAATGTCTGTAAAAAGACTCCATCTCTGACAGAGGAATAGTAGTGTAGGGGTGAACAGAAACCTGTTGGGAAGAAACCTGAATGATATCGAGTAGGCGTTTTTAAAAAGAACTGGCACAAGACGGGAGGGATAAGTAAAAGTAGCAAGGGACAACATGATGTCAAGGGGAGGCCTGGTGGGCAAAGGGGCGTTTCCTGCCTCTGGGGCAGGGTTTATCAGGTGAAGGGGCATTTCCTGCCTCGGGGGGCAGGGTCTAGTAATGAGGGGGGGTTCCTGCCTCTGTGAGCAGGGCCTGTAGGTGAGGGAGCATGGCCTGTAGAGTCCCAAGACAGAAATCTGCAAAGTCCATGGACTGCTGCGGTCAGTCTTTGAGAAACCCATCAGTGTAAAGGGAAGCTGCTGTAAAATTGTGTAAAGTGTCTAAGAGGTGTACCAGTAAGTCCAATAGAAGCATCAGTCCAATGCCGATGACCAGGGGAAAATATGCCAGGGGATGAAACACTGCACATCTATCTCGATGGGCAAGGTCAGTCACCAGAATTCTGCTTTTCTGTGGAAAGTGAGCTGGAACCGCCAAAAGGTGACAGGTGAAGCAGAAACAGGAAGGGCAGACAGCAATGGGTGAGAGAAAGACAGTAAGAAAGTTCTGTCCTTGGAGTCTGTGAATCAGGTTCTTCAGATCGTGTCAGGTCACATCATGGGTTTTAGGGAGTGCGCTATAGTAGTGCCATCTAGTGGGTGATGTCAGAGTGCACAAGGGTCCAGATGGTTTTCCGGGGATTTCTGTGAAGGAAACACAAACAAATCTGCTTCCCATGGTTAGCAGGGTGTCTGGTTCAAATTTTTATAGATATTAAAAGAGGTTTAATGTAGTTGGTGCATTAGCCAACTGAATATTGGGGGCATGTATCCCCCTTTTTTCTTTACTTAATTGGGCTTAGGCATTTGGTGGGCCTTCTCAACAACCGTTTATCTTTGGGAGTTCTAAGGGATGTCTATGGTATGGGTGATGTTATAAAGGGAAAAAGTCTTTAAATTGTAGGCTGACAAAAGCAGGCTTATAGTGGTAAAATGAGATACACCAGTTAAGTGTAGAAAAATATGTGAATGTTGTTGTTAATTTACATAAGTTGTATATGGAGGAACTTCTTATAGTTTAATACCTTACCATATGAGCAGATGCTTCTTCATGTGAAGGATTAACATCGTAGCTGTAAGCATTTATTTGTGAAGAAAAAACTTGTAACAAAGTAGAAATTTACTACAATTGATAACTCGATGATTATAGTTGGTTTAAGTACCTTTATAATTTTGGAAGGCCTTTCTAGTATGATTTTAAGGTTGTTTAAACAGTTTAAACTCAATAAAATGTGGAAAGGTAAACAGAAGAACCATTGTTAGAAGCCTCAAGTATGAGAATCATTAGCATAACCATTGTGTGATCTGTCACTCACCCGAACTGGTTCTACCTCTTTAATTGAGAAGGTATATGAGAGCTTTACATATCAATAGCATCTTTTCTACCTTTTGTTCCACCCATTTAAAAAGAGGTTTAATGTAGTTGGTGCATTAGCCATTTAAGATGGAGACATTTAAGATGGAGACACACCCTAGGTGTGCACAGGATCTTCAGACCAGATTTAGTTAAAATATATTGATTCTAAACTAATTTTTACATTAGACTTTAAACAAACTCAGGTTACTTAGAGAGTTAACACATGTTAGTGACTATTTTTTTTTTTGGATTGTTTCTGGACATCTCCAGAAATCATGGCTGCATCCAGCAATTTTTTTTTTTATAAAGTCAATTAGCTTTCAGAGTACTCTGAGCAAAATGGGTCATACAAAAATTCAGTCATTCAAATCACTCTCTTACAAAACACAACTGAAAGCAGAGGGGGCAGACAGTAAGCTTAAGATATTCAGAGAGAGTGAGGGTGGAAGAGAGAAATGGTACCAAGGTTTTGCTTTAGGGCTCTGTGAACTAGATTTTTCAGATTCCTCCATGTCATATTATGGGTCCTGGGGGGCATCCTAATTCCTGGCATCAAAATCCCAGTTAGGCTGGTTCTGACTGTTCCTGCAGGCACCCATTCCCAAAAATGGCTTCCCATAGAAGGAAGAATTGGGTCAGGATGGTAGAACTAACCACGTGTCTCCACTCTTGGGGACTGCCAAGGTTCTGGAGAAGGCTCTGCAAGTTAGAGTTGCCCTTCTCCACAGGAGACATGGGAGAGGGAGTCCAGGAAGTCTAAGGGGAAATCTCCACACGTCTCCCAAACTCTACAGTCACAGTCATGAAGAACCAAGGTGTGGCCCAGAGCAAAATGTTCCAGAGACAGAGAAACTGTCTCATGAAAAAAGAGTAGAGGGTTTGGGAAACCTCTTCATAAGGAAGGTTGCCCATGGTGGAGGGGTCTCAGAAAAATTATGAGGGAAAAAAAAGAATCGCAGTGCCTTCGCAAAACACGAGGCTGCAGAGAGCCAAGGCCATATACTTATCTGGGGTTCCTTCATACTTCTGCCACTTGTGTGTGAAGCCAGGGGCTAGGTCCCTGTTCAGGCACCAGAATGTCAGGCTAGCTTTGTGGGTGTTTCTTCCCAGGCACATGCTCTCTGGGTTGGAGAGAACTCGACCAGAGCCAACCTGGGCTGCTGCTTACTCAACAACATTGGAGAGAGACCAGGAATTCGTGGCAGAGTGGGAACGTGATGCAATGCCTTTATTGATCAGAGGCAATGCCTTTATATATATCTTTAACCAGAAGTGGCATGTGGGAAAAGGAAGTGGCTAGGAGAGGGGGTGGAGAAAAGAGCACAAAGGTAGAAAGCTTCCATAGCAGCTGTTGAGAAGGTTCTAACCAGTGCGATTAACCAATATCCTGCAGGCAGGTCGGGTCTTAGGCAAAAGAATGATTATGTAAATAGACCACAGCATCAGAGCAGGGGGGCTGCCTGACAGGTGGGGAGCTGGGGGCTTGAACTGGGATCCTTATGCTGGTTCTTGAGCTTTGCGCCACCTGTGCTTAGCCCACTGCGCTACCGCCCAACCCCTAGCAGTTACTTTTAAACTCTAGCAACTAAATCTCCAAATGTTCCAGCGTTCATCATGACTCTGAGGAAGAATGTTTTCTGAATCTGGGATGGTGTGATTTGTAGATTTGATTCTATTTGATTCAATTTTCATGAGTAACTGCTTCAGTTGTTGTCATCTGGTCCTGATAATTTGAAATGGAAAGATCTGAATGACAAAACTGGAAATGTGTGTGTATAGTGCCATCTATGGTTCAAGAACAAAACATCTATGTGATAAATAAAAAAGGAAAGTCGTGCTAGAGGTAGGACTTTCAGGGGAGGGGTCTCACTTGTTTCTGTTACTGCTGTTGCAGTGTCCTACCTGCCCCCAGGCAACACATATTTTGTGAGTTCTGTAGGTCAGAAGACAGCAACAGGACTAAAAGTAAAGTTCTTCAGGATAGCGTTCCTTCCAAGAAGAGAATCCCTGTCTTCCCCTTTCCTAGCTTAGAGAGGACAATTTTTATTTACCCTCCTTTCCTAGTCCCCTTCTTCTTCTTTTTAAATTGATTTAATAATGATTGACAAGATTGTAGGATAAGAGGGCTGTAATTCCCAACAGCAGAGTTCCATAAACCATCTCCTCCACTGGAAGGTTCCCTATTTTTTAATCCCTCTGGGAGTATAGACCAAAGATCTTTATGGAATGCAAAAGGTGGCAGTTCTGGCTTCTTTAATTGTTTCTCTACTGGACATGGACACTGGCAGGTGAATCCATACTCCCAGCCCATTTCTGTCTTTCCTTAGTGGGCAGGGCTCTGGAGAGGTAAGGTTCCAGTACACATTGGTGAAATCGTTTTCCCAGGGAAGTCAGGTTGGCGTTATAGTAGCATCTGCAACTTGGTGGTTGAAAAAGCATTAAGATATAAAGAAAACCAAATTGTTTAATAATCAGGAATCAAAAGGTAAGACCACAGCAGATAAGATTTGAGGTCTCCTTTTGGAAAATGATAATAGGTCTATTTTAGGTATATTCCAAGGGGCCCATGACTTTAGTGATTTCTGCCTGAGCCTGACAGCTAATATGCAGGTATTGTCTGGGGAGATAGTGTCAGAGTTGGAAAAAGGACTAGAAAACTGAATCAGAGAAGAGAGTAGCTCCCAAAATTGGGAAAAGTTTATAAATATTGTTAACTATAAACCCCACTGATTTGGTCTGGGCCCCATATTCAGCACAGTAGCCTGTGTAACCTCTGCATCCCTGTAGGTCTGACCTTGCATTCTGTGGTCACAGCTAGGAACATTCTAGGCTGCTCTCGTTGCAGGATCCGTCTTCCTCAAGTGGCAGAGTATGTTAACCCAACCTCCCTTCAGAGAGTGGGGCAGTCCCTACCGTTGTTGTTCTACACTGAGGGCAAGGGCCTATAAAGGCCCACAAGAGGGTCCATTATGTTGTTCCTCATGGAGATGACCAGTGCCTAGTCCCCTTCATCTTCAAATCTGGATGCACATATGACAGCTCTCTAATGATTTGTTTCTAGTCTCCTCTATAAATTTGCGTATAGTCTCTATATTTCTTTATAGTCTCCTCTAGTCTAGTAGGTCTACTTTAGTTATATCTAACCTCAGTCAGGAAATTTTCCCTGTTTTTGAAGGGCTCACATGACTGGGTTAAGACAGTTCACCCCATCTTTACAAAAGAATCTCTCCCCATCTCGACATTCTTAACCTTATGGCATCTGCAAATCTCTCTTATCCGTGTAAAATAACATTGTTCTAGGTACCAGGGTTTCAAATTCAGACATCTTTGAGGGAGGTGTTTTGCTGCCTAGCAGTGTCTGAATGCTAGATCATTGGTTTAAGATGCTGTTCAAGTCTACAAATTCTGCATAGTTGGGGAGCTTGCTCAGCTAGCAGAGTTCAAGACTTGCATGCCTGAAGCTCCCAGTCTAATCCCCAGTGCCGTATGTACCAGAGAGGTGCTCTGTGGTTGTCTGTCTGTCTATCATCTCTCTGCCTATCTACCAACCTACCTATATCATATGAAATAAATAAAATAAACTTTAAAAAAATACATTCAGATCTTAAGTCTTGACTTAAGTGGGCTCAACGGTTTAGCTATAGGGTATTTATGTTAGGAGCAGAAGAGGAAGGTTGCACCACCATGCTCACATTTGTGATATATTTTTTTAACATTTCAATGCATATGAACTTTGGGCCACAGTGTGTTAATTTGCTTTTCAATGCTTGCTAATATTCAAATGAACTTAAAGTGGCCATCATTTAATTCATAGGAACCCAAAGGTAGGAATAGAGCAGATGAAATTAGGGGTCTTTGGTTGGGAAGAAGCTAGTAAGTCTATTTTACATATGTTCCAAGGGGTAATTTAAATATATCTTAAGGCTGGCAAGATAGTTTACCAGCTTTGGCATGTTTGTGACCTGGGCTCAATCCTTCCTCCACCCCACTGGAGGAACCTTTAGTGTGGTGGTATATTTCCCCACCACCACCACTTCTCTACTTAAAAAAAAAGTTGGCAAGAACACAAGCCAAGGCTGAGTTATGTGGCATTCATCTCTGAGTTGTCTGTGATGACAATAAATTGTGTACCATCTTTGCCAGGAGCCACTGCCTATTCACCAAACTCTCCTCTTTCTCTCTCTCTCTTTCTCTCTCCTTCCCTCCCTCCCTCCCTCTCTCTCTTTTATTCTTTTATATGTATTTATTATTGGACAGAGACAGAGAGAGTAGGGGGAGATGTTGGGATGCACCGCAGAGAAGAAAGAGAGGAGATCCGGAGCGAAGAGGGAACACAAATCTTTATTCACACGGACACCTCAGAGTTGAGTGAGAGCACAGTGGTTCGGGCCACGAGGAGGTAGCAAAAATGGCCGCCTCCCGGACCACCCTCCCTTGCGTCTAAATCACCAATGTGAAAAGCGGGCAAGAGAGACAAGGGACGGAAGAAGGGCTTTATAGGGCAACAACCAGGAGTGATGTGTCAGGACAGGATTGGTTGAAAAAGGCACTGCGAGAATATCGCAGGGAAGTGGCAAAGCCTGAGGGGACAGCTTGGCAGATGTGACTGCATCTGCATAATTTCCCAGCATCTCCCCCTTTTCCTTTATATCTAATGGACACAGTATAGGAAATATAGAGTGGAGCAGGTTTAAATGTTTTTAAGGCCACAAGGTTGGTGGCCACTTACATGGCCAACAACCTTGTGAGATTCATGTGTCCCCCCTGTGCTCAACCCCTCTTTAGAGAGAGAGACTTACCTGGAGGGACTCATCTCATAGATTAAGCTCTGCCAGGCTCCACCGTCTCCCCACAATTTTTTTAAACATCTTTTTATCTAGTCATCGCATCTGCATAATTCCCCAGCAGGGAGATAGTGAGTGAAAGAAACAAAGTGATACCTGCAGCCTTACTTCTCTGCTCATAAAGCTTCCTTCCTGCAGGTGGGGACCAGGGGCTTGAACCTGGGTAATTTGTGAGCTTAACCAAGTGTGCCACCACCTGGCCCCTCATCAAAGTCTTTCCACTGCCTATTGCACACACAGATGGATGACATTATTAGATCTCTTCTGCTGGCAGAAGTGATGATGAGTTTGTGTTCTGGGTGGTTGAATGTGGGCAGATGTGATACAAACGACTTCAAGTCCTAGTCCATAGTTACTTCCCAAGTGACCTCTCTTGTTCTCTTGTCTTGTTATTGGTTGAGATACCGAGGATCCAGTGAAGCAATTCAAAGCCCTAGAGAATGATAAACCAGGGCTGGGGGGTGGTGCACCTAGTAGAGCACACATTTTACAGTGTACAAGGACCCAGGTTCAAGCCCCCCTCCCCACCTGCAGGGAAAAAGCTTCACAACTGGTGAAGTAGTGTTTCAGGTGTTGCTCTGCCTCTTTGCCTTTCTTAACCTTCTCTTATCACCCCTACCCCTCAATTTCTGGCTGTCTCTATCCAATAAATAAATAAAGATAGTAATAAATAAATATAAATATAAAAGATTAAGAGAGAGATTGATAAACCTATTATAGAAAAAATGTCAGGAGGTGGGTGGTGGCGCACCTGATTGAGCACAAGTTATAATGCACAAGGACCCAGGTTCGAGTCCCCAGTCGCCACCTGCAGGAGGAAGGCTTTGCGAGTGGTGAAGCAGTGCTGCAGGTGTCTCTCTGCCTCTCTTCCTCTCTATCCCCCCTTCTACCTCAATTTCTGGCTTTGTCTATCCAATAAATAAATAAAGGTAATAAAATTTAAAAAAAGAAAAAAATTCAGGTGTATAATACAGGCTCAGGAAAAAAATAGTAAAGTCATGAGCCCCTTGGAATAGACCTACTAGTTTTTTTCCAAAATGGAGACCCCAAATATTCATCTGCAATATTCCAGCCTTTAGGTTCATGATCAGTCAACAATCTGTTCTGCTTTCTATCTTAACTCTTTTTCAGCCACCAGGTTCCAGATGCTACCATGATGCCAACCGGACTTCCCTGAGCACACAACCTCATCAATGTGTCCTGGAGCCCTGCATCCCCAGAGCCTTACCCCACTAGGGAAAGAGAGAGACAGGCTAGGGGTATGGATTGGCCTGTTGATGCCTGTGTTCATCGAGAAAGCAATTACAGAAGCCAGACCTTCCACCTTCTGCACCCCATAATGATCCTAGATCCATACTCCCAGAGGGATAAAGAATAGGGAAGCTATCAAGGGAAGGGATGGGATATGGAGTTCTGGTGGTGGTAATTGTGTGGAAATGTACCCCTCTTATCCTATAGTCTTGTCAATATTTCCATTTTATAAATAAAAATTTAAAATAATAAACAACCCAGGGCATATGTAGGTTTCTCATGTAAATAGGTGTGAAAGTAATATGTGTTCAGTAGAGTTTTATGACAGTATTTACTGTATTCCAGACACATGTCAGTTTCATCAGGCAACAATTCTGAAATCTCCTGTGTTTCTGAATGTGAGAGTGTGACATTCTTGATGTGCACTTTGAACTATGTCTCAAACCGTTGCCATTAATTTTTACTCTCTGTTGTCCATTCTTGTTCCTTAGATGATCTAAGAGATGTTCCCAAGCTAATCTTTTAGACTAATAATACATTCATTAAACATAGGGTGGAGGATAGTTTCACTGTATGGCAGAAATCATGACTTCATTATTATTTCATTTTTTATGCAGTACCAGACTCTCATACATGTATGGTACCACCACTGATGTGGCCTTCCCAGGTCAATTTTGCCATTCCTGATTTTAGGAGAGAGAGAGAGAGAGATGGAAAGACAGAGAGAGAAGAGAGCCAGATAGACAGACAGAGGTAAATGTCTTAAGGACAAGGCACCAGATTCTGTTTATCAGAGTGTCTGAGTTCTTGGGGACTTGCTATCAAAACTTTACTTTAAAAACAAAACAACAACAAGAAAAGGATGTTGACTATATTAGATGGCTTGAATGAAAGCAGACTGTAGGAGGTATCTAAGATAATATTTTCATTAATAATCATGAGAAACCCAGAATCTATGGGGGAAATTACCGAAAGAACAGAAACCAGAAAAAAAAAACAAAAAACTTCAGTGGCCTGGAGTGATTTAACAGTTTAGTTTAGTCTGTTGAAAAATAGTTCCACAAATGTCCAGAGCTCCTATTACAGTCAAAAGTGGGGTTGGTGGTTCCCATAAATACCTGTTCTGTCAAGCATGCATTTAAAAACACATTTTATAATGTTGGCAACAGGGATAGAGGACCATTTATTTAAACTCAGTAACTATCCCTGAAGCTGCTGCTTGTGTTTGTAATCAAAATGCCCTTAAAGCTTTGGTCTAAGACTTCCCTGGACAGACGACTCCACCAATGTGTCCTGGAGCTCCGATTTCCCAGAGCCCCACCCTACTAGGGAAAGAGAGAGGCAGACTGGGAGTATGGATCGACCAGTCAATGCCCATGTTCAGCGGGGAAGCAATTACAGAAGCCAGACCTTCCACCTTCTGCATACCACAATGATCTTGGGTTCATACTCCCAGATGGATAAAGAATGGGAAAACTATCAGGGGAGGGGTGGGGATATGGAGATCTGGTGGTGGGGACTGTGTGGAGTTGTACCCCTCTTATCCTATGGTTTTGTTAATGTCTCCTTTTTTAAATAAATAAAAAAAAAATTTTTAAAGCTTTGGTCTAGCATAACTCTTCCAGGAATGCCTGAAATATGTTCTTTTTTTCCAACCTCCTCCCCACCTCCACGTCCTGAAATATGTTTATGTGGGTGACTTTCTAGCAGCAGTGATCTGCTGGGCACAGGCTTCTCAGAGGGGGAAGCATACTTAGGCTGCAAGCTTTTTTTTTTTTTTTTTTTTAGTGATTTAATAATGACTAACAAGATTGTAAGATAACGGGTCCAATTCTACACAGTTCCCACCACCAGAGTTCCTTATCCCATCCCCTCCATTGGAAACTTCCCTATTCTTTATCCCTCTGAGAGTGTGAACTAAAGATCTTTGTGGGGTGCAGAAGGTTGAATGTCTGGCTTCTGTAATTGCTTCTCTGCTGAACATGGGCATTGGCAGGTGGATCCATAACCCCATCCTGTCTCTCTCTTCCCTAGTGGGGTAGGGCTCTGGGAAGGTGAGATTCCAGGACACATTGGTTAGGTCATCTAACCAGAGAAGTCAGGATGGAGTCATAATAGCATTTGCAACTTGGTGGCTGAAAGGTATTAAGATATAAAATAGGACAAATTGTTTAATCAGGAACCTAAAGGTTACTTAAGACTAGAGCAAATGGAAGTAAGGAAGTCCAGGTGGGAAGAAACTAGGAAGTTCATTTTAGGTATATTCCAAGGGGCCCATGACTTCAGTGATTTTTGCCTGAGCCTGATAGCTAACATGCAGGTGGACTAAAAGTATTGCCTGGGAAGATGGTGTCAGAGTTAAGAACAGGACTAGAAAACTAGATCAGGGCAGAGTGTAGCTCCCAAATGTGAGGAAAGTATATTAATACTGTTAACCCATCAGTCCGATCCAGGGCCCATATCTATTCAGTTTAGCACAGGAGCCCGTGTAACCTCTGCTGGCTGCAATTCTTTGAAGCTAAACCAGTTTCTTTATGGGAAACTTGTAAGCCAAGTGAATGTCTTCCACAAGAAAAAAGGCTTCCCCCAGACTTTAATACTTGGAAATGTTCTCATCAATCACCAGAACTGGAAAGCTGGACAATAGAGAGATTTCCAAGATGCAACTGCTTCTGTGAACAAAGTATTTTACTCACAGAAACATTTAACACTTCTGCTTAGAGTTGAAGAAAACTGTCTGACACATCCCAGCCATTGCTGTGCTGAAGGATAATGACTCACTGATTTCTCATGCTGGAAATCCATTGGTGGCATTTCCACTCAAGGAAACTGAACCCTCACTAAGTCTGTTGGTTCATTCCCTGTCTGGGTAGTTCATTTTGGGTGAAAGTCTATGTGTGTCCCTTGAAAAATGTGTCTTGTAGAGCTGATGGCCCTTTTAAATAAAGATGATGTATTATCTGGTATAGTACTTACATTATCAAGTCCTAGGATCCAGGTTCAGGTCCCTGGTCCTTACATGTAAAAGGAAAGCTTCACGAGTAGCATAGCAGTGCTACAGGTGTCTGTCCTTCTCTCTCTCTCTCTCTCTCTCTCTCTCCCTCTCTCTCAACAAAAATGGCCACCATAAACAGTGAAACTGTGCAGGCATGGAGTCCCAGATAACTGGTGGCATGGAAATGAAATGAAAGGGAAGGGAAGGGAAGGGAAGGGAAGGGAAGGGAAGGGAAGGGAAGGGAAGGGAAGGGAAGGGAAGGGGAAAGAGAAAAAGACGTGAGAAATGGGGAAAAAAAGGTGAGAAAAAGAAAAGATTTTTTTGTCTATCTAAAGATTTGGGTTTGGAAGAAAGGAATGGCCTGTAGTGACTTGTTCAGTATTTTTTCTAGAAGAGATATTGAGCGTGAAGATCAACTATGGCTCTAAAGAGAAGAGCTATTTAAGGAGGTGATAAAATGTTATGTAGGGAGGTTTCCTAATAATCCCTTTGTCACAGACTTGCTGATCCAACATAGGAACCATGTGAGATACTAAATTTATTTAGTTCTCCTTCCAAATCCATAACACTTGTGTCATGCCTAATTAAAACAAGGAAGAAGTTTTTCTAAGGATATTTAATTTCCCCTTCCATATTCAGACTGGCTCTCCCCAGAGTTCTTAGCAGCCAAGTTTTACTCCTAGCCAGGATGGAGTCAGTAATCGCTGGTGTGTCTCTAAGGACCTTTGAAATTTTTGGCAGTCCTCTGACACTGCCCCATTCCAATTTAACCATGTTAAATTGAAATCATAATTGACATCATTGTAGGTCTCTGTAGGCTTTATGAAAAAATGACAGAGATACCTAATGCACTTTCCCATAATGTTACAAGCAGGATGTTGACTTAGAGACAACATATTGATGTTATTATTTCACAGCTTTATGTGTCTGTGCATGTGTGTGTGCAATTCTTTATCTGTCTTCATTTTATTAGTGATTTAATAATTATTAACAAGATTGTAAGATAATCAGGATACAATTCTATACAGTTTTACTACCAGAGTTCTGTGTCCCATACCCTCCATTGGAAACTTCCTTATTCTTTATCCCTTTGGGAGTATGGACCAGAGATCTTTATGGGGAACAGAGAGTGGGAATTCTGGCATCTGTGACTGCTTCTCCACTGGATATGGGAATTGGCAGGTGGATCTATACCCCTAGTCTGTTTCTATCTTTCCCTAGTGGCAGCATCTGCAGTTTGGTAGCTAAAAGGTGGTAAGATATAATGCAAGACAAATTGTTTAATAATCAGGAACTTAAATATAAAAATAGAGAGACAAAACTAGGGGTCTTCCTATGGGAAGAAGCTAGGAAGTCTATTTTAGGTATATATCAGGATGGCCATGACTTCAGTAATTTTTGCCTGAACCTGATAGCTGACATGCAGGTAGGCTAAGAGTATTGTCTGGGAAGATGGTCACATATCCTGAGCTGTTGTGAGATAGTCATACTGCCCACCACACCCCTCACTGCTCACAGGCTCAGACCCCTTCCCATACTCAGTAAACAGCCCTGTGAAGTTGCACTATGTGATTATAGGAAGGAGTCTGGAAACACACGTCTAAAAGGAGCCAAGCAGTGGCACACCTGGTTGAGTGCATGTGCACAAGGACTCTGGTTCAAGCCTCTGCTCCCTACCGGCAGGGGTGGGGGGTAGAGATTCATGAGTGGTGAAGCAGGTCTGCAGGTATCTCTGTCTCTACCTCTCAATCTCACCCTGCCCTCTCAATTTCTCTGTCTCTATCAAATAAATAAATATTTAAAATGTAATAAAAATGATGAAAGGGGGAGCTCACTGTTGGCACACTGGTTTAAGTGCACATAGTGCAAAGCACGAGGACAAACACAAGGATTCTGGTTTAAGTCCCTGGCTCCGCACCTACAGGGTGGGACACTTCACAGGTGGTGAAGCAGGTTTGCAGGTGTCTAATTTTCTGTCTTCCTCTCTCTCTTCCCTTCCCTCTCAGTTTCTCTCTGCCTATCCAACAACAACAGTAGCAGCAACAACAGTGGAAAAAAGATGGCCACCAGGAGCAGTGGATTTGTAGTGCAGACACCAAGTTCTGGCAATAACCCTGGAGGCTAATAATAATAATAATGATAATAATGATAATAAACAGGCCCAGACAGTAGCACACTGGGTCAAGCACACACATTTCTATGCTCTAGGACCCCACGTTTGAGCCCCTGCTCCCCACCTGCTGAGGGGGAGGCAGAGCTTTGTGAGTGCTGAAGCAGGCTTTCTTGTATCTATCTTTCTCTTTCCCTGTCTGTCTTCCTCTCTCAATTTCTCTCTGTTCTATCTCATAAAAATAGAAAGGAAAAAAATGGCCTCCAGAAATACTGGATTTGTAATGCAGGTTCTGAGATCTGGCAACAACCCTGGTTGCAAAATAAAACAAGCAAACAAAGACCTTAAATAAATAAATGGAGCTATGTTGAAAGTCATTGTCTCTCACAGAAGGTTTCTAGGTAGTGTTTTATTTCTGTGCAGTACCAGGCATCAAGCCCTGGGTCTCACATATGCAAGATAGGTGTTCTATCCACTCAGCCACTTCCCAGGCCCCACAGGTAATAATAGTTCATGTCACTAGCATGATAGGTTGATAGCATGACAGGTTGATAGCATGATAAGTGCATGTTCATTAATGCCCATAAAACTGCAATGAGACCTAAATACAGGACAGCTTGCAGTTAATAATGATGGGTCAGCCCTGTAACAAATGGACCGCACCATTCCAGGAAGTTAATGATACAAGGAAAGGGGAAAGGAGGGGGCCAAGCAGGGGCACACTCAGTAGAGCATGCGCTTTGCCGGGTGCAAGGACCCAGGTTCAAGCTATGGTCCCCAGCTGCGGGGGGTGGGGGGATGTTTTACAGGCAGTGTAAAAGGGCTGCAGGTGTCTCTCTTTCTTGCTCCCCCTCTATCTTCCCCTTCCCTCTGGGCTTCTGTCCAAAGGGAAAGGAAGGGAGTGAGGGAGAAAGGAAGGGAGGAAAGAAGAAAGGAATGAAGGAAGGAGAGAGAAATAGGGAGGGAGAAAATGAAGAAAGGAAGGAAGGAAAGAAGGAAGGAAGGAAAAAGGGAAGGAGAGAGGGAGGGAGGGAGGAAAAAATGGTCACTAGGAATGGTGGCTTCGTCATGCAGGAACCAAGCTCCAGTCATCACACTGCTGGAAATTGGGGGTGGGGGGCAGGAAGTATTTGAAATATCTCTGTATTTTGTTCAAATTTTCTGCAAACTTAAATCAGCTCTAAATAAATGCATAAGGGGCCAAGTGATGGTGCATCTAGTAGAGAACATTGTACATTGTGCAAGGATCTGGGCTCAAGCTCCCCCTCCCACTTCCTTCCCATATGCAGGGGGAAGCTTTCACAGTCAGTGAAACAGTGCTGCAGGTGTCTCTCATCTTTCCCTCCCCATCTTGAAATCTGTTTCTACCCAATAAATAAATAAAATACAAATAAATGTTTGTTAAAATTGTTTGAGGGGAGTCAGGCGGTAGCACAGCTGGCGTGAAGCACAAGGACTGGCACAAGGATCCCAGTTGGAGCCCCCAGCTCCCCACCTGCAGGGGAGTCTCTTCAAGGTGGTGAAGCAGGTCTGCAGGTGTCTATCTTCTCTCCCCCTCTCTGTCTTCCCCTCCTCTCTCCATTTCTCTCTGTCCTATCTATCAATGACAATGTCAATAACAACAATAATAATAACTACAACAACAATAAAAAAACAAGGGCAACAAAAGGGAAAATAAATAAATATTTAAAAAATTGTTTGAGGTCCGTGGCTCCTTCAGAGGGACCAAAGTAGCAAAGGCAATAAAAGCTGCTATTACTATCTTTGGAAGTCCCCAAGCTCTGGTCACTGAGCATTCATGTTTCTCTGACTACCCAGCATTATCTGAAGTGGCAGGGACAGAGTGACAAAAGCTGGAGCACTTAAGAGAGTGCCCTGGGGATGTGTGTGACTTTTCCCCATTTATAACCTTCCTCTGCATGACCCCCTTCCCCTACCTCAGGAGCTGAGCAGCATGAGGACAGAGTAAAGTGGCTGTAATGCCCATTCATTGCCAGGCCCCACGGAATGGAAGTTCATACTGACACCATTGTCATCCAGCCGGCCATTAACTCTTCAGTATCAAAACAGTTCAAGGTCAAGGGAGGACTTGGGTCCCCAAATCTCCTCTCCACATGGGGAGGGCAGTTTTCTGAAAGAAAATGTTTGCAGGGCCAGGTCGTGATGCACCTGCTTGAGTGCACACAGTACAATGCACAAGGACTATGGTTTAAGTCCCTGGTCCCCACCTGCAGGGGGATGCTTCACAAGTGGCAAAGCAGGTCTGTAAGTGTCTTTATCTTCCTCTCACCTCTCAGTTTCTCTCTGTCCTATTTAAAGAAAAAGTTGGGGCCGGGTGGTGGCGCACCTGGTTGGGTGCACATATTATAATGCTCCAGGACCTGGGTTCGAGCCCCCAGTCCCCACCTGCAGGGGGAAAGCTTCACAAGTGATGAAGCAGTGCTGCAGGTGTCTCTGTCTCTCACCCTCTCTACCCCTCCCTTCCCTCTCGATTTGTCTCTATCCAATTAATAAATAAAGATAATTAAAAAAATTAAACAAAAATTGCTTCTACTTTCAAAAATACTGATTTTGATTCAGGTGATGGTACACCTGGTTGAGTGCACACGTTACCAAGCACAAGGAACTGAGTTCAAGGCCCCACTGCCCACCTGCAGGGGGGAAGCTTGAGGAGCAGTGAGCATGCTTGCAGGTGTCTCTCTGTCTCTCCCTCTTTATCTCCCCCTGCAATTTTTAAATTTTTTTTATTATCTTTATTTATTGATTAGATTGAGACAGCCAGAAATAGAGAGGGAGAGAGAGACAAATACCTGCAGACCTGCTTCACCATTTGCAAAGCTTTTCCCCTGCAGGTGGGGATTGGAGGCCCAAACCCGGGTTCTTGTGCACTGTAACATGTGCCACCACTTGGACCCCCTAGTCCATATTTTTTACTGGGGGAGGGCAGTAATGAATTGCAGCACATTTGTCTAGACACTTGTAAGGTTTCCAGTTATGTGTAACAGGTATCTGCTACATACTCTTATCCCCCATCCCAACTCCCTGCCATCAGGATCTGAAGCCCCCCATCTCTCCCACAGACCCCTAGTCCCTTCCTGCCCCAGATTCCCGTGCTTTGGTACAGTATACCACCCCTAGTCCAAGTTTCAGGGCGATTTCACCTTCTTTTTTTTTTTATATTTATTTATTTCCTTTTGTTGTCCTTGTTTTATTGTTGTAGTTATTCTTGATGTCGTTGTTGTTGGCTAGGACAGAGAGAAATGGGGAGAGGAGGGGAAGACAGAGAGGGGGAGAGAAAGACACCTGCAAACCCGCTTCACCACCTGTGAAGTGACTACCCTGCAGGTGGGGAGCCGGGGGCTTGAACCAGGATCCTTCCACCCGTCCCTTCTTTGTGCCACGTGCATCAACCCATGGCGCTACTGGCCAACTCCTGATTTCACCTTCTTTACCTCATCTTGGATGGAGCTTGAAGGAATCATGTGAAGTGAGATCAGTCAGAAAGAGAAGGATGAATATGGGATGATCCCACTCATAGACAGAAGTTAAAAAATAAGAACAGAAGGGGAAGCACAAAGCAAAACTTGGACTGGGTTTGGTTATCACACCAAGTAAAAGACTGGGGTCAGGGGCGGGGGAGTGTTCTGATGGCAGAGGAAGACCTAGGTGGGGGGGAGGGCAGAGTGTTCTGTGGAAAACTGAGAAATGTGACACATGTATAAACTACTGTATTTTACTGTTGACTGTAAACCACTAATCTCCCCAATAAAGAAAAAAAAAAAAAGAAATAGAACTTAGCTTGCTGTACTAAGTAAATTGGTCTTAATAGGCTCTTTCTTTCTTCCTTTCTTTCTTTCTTTTTTTTTTTTTTCTATACTAACCCAGATGGACTGTGTTAACCCAGAACAATGCACTAATTCAAATCTCCAGGACTCCATCTAAGGTTATTTCTCCTTCATGTCCATCAGGGAATTTTGGTTCAATTTAGTCCCTCCCTTCGGGACTGAGAATGGCAGGGCCTTTGGGCTCACCTCTGATCCCATCATCACTAAAGGAGGGAAAAAACGGAAGTTTGCCATGAAGTGTCACACATTAAATGCTTCCACTTGGGAGGGACGCCTGTCACTTCCATTCATGTTTCATTGGCTGAACCAAGTCACTGGCCAAGCTGAGCTTAAAGGGGCAGGGAAATCAGTCTTGTCAGAGATTGGAAGGAGGAAAAGAGGACTCTGTGTCAATAGCTTTGATTACCACTGTATTGCCAATTACTGAGGCTGACCCGGAGGAGTTCAGTCTCACACTGCAATCTGGTGGCTTTTGAGAATTTAGCATTGAATAGGTAAGTTATATGAGAGACTCTAGAAGTCAAAGGAAAGGGCTTGTGTCAAGTAGGAAGTAGCTATTTAGCTCATTGGTTAGCTTCCTGGTTCTCTGCTTTCCAATTGCCTGCAATTCAGGGGAGGTGATAAAAAATTAAATGTGGGAGTCGGGCGGTAGTGCAGCAGGTTAAGCGCAGGTGGCGCAAAGCGCAAGGACCGTTGTAAGGATCCCAGTTCGAGCCCCTGGCTCCCCACCTGCCAGGGAGTGGCTTCACAGGCAGTGAAGCAGTTATGCAGGTGTCTGTCTTCCCCTCCTCTCTCCATTTCTCTCTGTCCTATCCAACAACAATGACATTAGTAACAACAACAATAATAACTATAAGGGCAGCAAAAGGGAATAAATATTAAAAAAATAAATGTAAAACATTCTATCTCATATATGCATGTTTAGTTTTTCCTTATGAGAATTTTTTAATCTGTTTTTTATTAGTGATTTAATATCGACTTACCAAATTGTAAGATAACAGGGGTATAATTCCATGTGGTTCTTACCACCAGAGTTGTGTGTCCCAGTCCCCTCCATGGGAAACTACAGTTGTTCTCCCAAGGTCACCAATATGAGCTGATTCTATAACTATCTATACCTATATACATATATATTTTCCCCATTCTTTTCAATGGTCCAGTCTTCACTTCCTTTCTGTTTCACCCCTACACTTATTACAACTCCCAAATGTCTTTCCGTTTTCCTCCTTCTCTCTCAGAGAAGAGAAGCAGTGCCTGGCTTCCTCTGGTGTTTTCCCTTTTTGCTTCCCTTTCATTGATGGTATATAAACAAGATTTCTGGTGATAGATGCTTTGGTTTCTGCTGCAATGGGGGTTCCGAGCCCTCTGGTTTATTTCTCCTATCATTTATCCCACTGGGAGTATGGACCAAAATTCTTTATGGGGTGCAGAAGGTGGGAGTTCTGGCTTCTATAATTGCTTCTCCACTGGATGTGGGCATTGGCAGGCAAGTCAAGCCATATCCCAGCCTTGAAAACTTTTTTTTTTTTAATTTCTGGAGCTTTCTAGTTCTACATCAACTTTTTCAGATAGATAGATGGATGGAGGGAGATGAAAGTCAGAAGAGAAGGAAAGAGGAAAAAATGCCACAACACTGAAGCTCCCATGCCCACGTGGGGACCTGCTTGAACCTGAAACTTGCACATTACAAAGCAAACTCACTGTTCACATGAGCCATCTTGCTGACCCCCTTAAACTTATAATTTTCATTAACTGAGGAGTTAATGGTTTGCAATATTGTCTTGAACACATAGGCACAGTCTCTCATCTCCCTTTGATTGGTATCTAGAAGACACAACAGGAGCCCTATATCCTGTCCCTCTCCCTCCTTACCCAGAGTTCTCTGCTTTGGTACAGTGCATACTCCATCCAGGTCTCACCTTACGTCTTCCCTTACTGTTCTTTAGCCTTGAGTTCCACCTATAAGTGAGATCTTTCAGTATTGGTCTTTTCTCTTTCTGGCTTGTCTCACTCAACATGCCTTTGAGTTCTGGCCACAATATTGTAAAGCAGATGGCCTCATCGTTTTTGACAGCTGCATGGTACTCCATTGTGTATATGTACAACTTTCTTAGCCACTCATCTGCTGTTGGATATCTGGGTTGCTTCCTAGTTTGGGCTAGTACAGACTGTACTGCTATGAACACAACTGTGCACAGGTCTTTGAGGATAGGTGTCTTTGTTTTCCCTGGGTATATCACCAAGAGAGAGGTTGCTGAGTCATAAGGCAGGTCCATTTTTAGAGTTCTGATGAATCTCTAAACAGTTTCCATAGAAACTAAACCAATTTACAATCTCACCAGCCATGTAGGAAGAGTCCCTTCCCCCCCACACAGACTCTCCAACAGTTAGTGTTTCTGCATTTTCTAATGTGTGATATTCTCACAGGAGTGAAGTGGTATCTCATTGTGGTTTTTACTTGCTTTTCCCTGATCATCAGTGACTTTGAGCATTTTTTTTTCATCTGTCTGTTATGAAAACTTTTTATAGTTTTAGGAACTAGGGGAGGCTTTGTGTCCTTAATAAGAGTGGCTTGTTTCCAGGTGTAAATCATGAGAAGTGGGTGACATTGGAAAGAGCTGGGCCATACGCTTTGAATTAGCCCCCAAAGTTAGCATAGTTTCTGCATCTCCTTTTTTAAATATATTTTCTCCTGTGTAATTAAATCTTATGAATGGGATTTCATTTGTCTTTTTAATAAACCACCTCAAGCTCTTTTAAATAGAAGGCAGAGAATGAATTAATCAAAGTTCAAGGGGAAGAAAAGAATCTTAGCACTTAGCTAAAAACCTGAGTTTTCCTAGGTGTGATCATAAAATAATTTAAGATGATAGCATGGGGAAAACTCTGATTTATTTTTGTTCAACTGCATATGAATCTATCTATCTCAAATTTAAATGTTTTTTGTTTGTTTGTGTATTTGTTTGCTTTGTAAGAAACTACAGTAATCCCCAAAGAGTGTTGGCTGTTGGCACTGGCACAGCAATCCTTCTTAAAAGACAAGACAATGCCAAGACTCTCGTTCAAGCCAGCCTTCTAATAAAAACACTGAGGCAGGATAGCTAGGTGGGTGGAGCGTGAAGGATTGTGTTAAGTATATCAAATAAAATTTTTGTGAAAAACCGGCAGTGGGTATGAGGGGGAGATAGCATCATGATTATGCAAACACATTGTCATGTCTGAGGCTCTGAGGTCCCAAGTTCAATCCCCTGCACCACCATAAGCCAGAGCTGAGTAGTGCTCTGATAAAAACAAACAAACAAACAAACAAAAAACAGCAGTAAAAGTCACTTGTAGGGGCCAGGCTGTGTTGCACCTGGTTAAGCATAGACATTACAATGCACAAGGACCTGGTTTCAAGCCTCTGCAGGGAAGAAGCTTTATGAGTGGGGAACAGGTGTCTCAGTCTCTCTCCCTCTCTATCTTTCCCTCCTCTCTCAATTTCTCTGTCTCATATAATAAATAATAAATAAACAAATACATACATATAAAGAGAAAGGAGAAAATAGAATAACACTGATTTAAAAAAAAAAGTCACTTGCTTCTTGTAGTTGCTTCTCCGCTGGACGTGGGCATTGGCAGGTGGACCTATTTAAACAACCTTAAGGGAAAGTTTACGTAACTGGATAAAGATGGCATGGAGATGTATATGGTATGATGTAGTAGAAATGTTCTGTTCTAAGAAAAAGAAAGAAGCTAGCTCTAATAATCTGTGAGTCTGTACTATCTTTGTAAGAAAGAAATAGAAATTTATATTTTAGAAAGAATAAAAACTTTTTTCTAAAAGGAAAAAAAGTCCTTGCATGCCCCCTAAAAGAATCTCATCTTCACCTCCTCATCTCATCCACAAATTCCCACCAGTGCAAGGCAGCCACTAGTAGTTCCAGGCTCATCTCATGAACAGCCTGTTTTAAGATTTCTCCAGAAAACAGATAAAAGGGATTTGATTTGCAAGCCTAGAAGAAAAACCAAATAGCTCCATTCGGCAAATACACTTTTTCACACCTGTGTAATATTCCCATGCTAATGTCGGTCACTCAGGGCATGGGGAGAAGTTTCAAGAAACCAAACAATCCCTAACTCCTATGGTAAGCCACCATCCAGGCAGGCTAGCTACTGTTCCTCACTACTGTTCCTTGTTTGGCCGGTTTCCCTCTGAAGAAGGAGGAGGAGATGATAACAGAGGTAAAGTTGCACACCACACTTAGCACCAAAGTTCTGTGCTCCCTCCCTTCACCCCTACCAATGATAACCATCATAATTCTCTCAAAGCCTTAGAAAAGGGCTAGATATATTTTCATACCTTTACAGGACTGTGTTTCAGTTCTCCATATTTCACATATAAGCACAACTATCCAATACTTGGGCGTTTAGGTTGCTTCCATATTTTGGCTACTTTGGATAATATAACTATGAACATAGACGTGTATATGTCCCTTGAAATTAGTGTTTGTGTGTTCTTTGGATATATTCCTAGAAGTGGCATTGCTGGATCATAAGGCATTTCATTTTGATTTGTTTGAGGACTCTGTACGATTTCCCAGAGGGGTTACACCACTTTGCTTTCCCACCAACAGTGTTAGCAGTTTCTTTCTCTCCACATTGTCACCCAAAACTTGTTGTTTCCTGTTTTGTGGATGTAGGCCACGATCACAGGTGTAAGATGACATCTCATTATGGTTTTAATTTGCATTTCGCTAATGGTAAGGGAAGTGGAGAATTTCTTCATGTGTCTCCGGGCCACATATCTTTTCTTCAGTTATTTTTTTAACAATTATACTTTTTTGTTTTATTTTCTTATCTTATTTATTATTGAACAGAGACAGAAAAATTGGACAGGGATGGGGAGATAGAGAGGGAGACAGAGACACCTGCAGCCCTGCTTCACCACTTATGAAGCTTTCCCCCTGCAGATGGGGACTTGGGGCTTGAGCCCTGGTCCTTGTGCACTATAATGTGAGCACGCAACCAGGGTCACCACTGCCCGACTCCCTCTCTTCCACTTTTTATTGGTTATTTTGCTATTGTTGAGCTATACAATTTCTTTGTTGTTGTTGTTTTTCTTTATGGAGCGAATTAATGATTTACAGCTGACAGTAAAATACAGTAATTGGTACGTACGTAACATTTCTCAGTTTTCCACATAACACTGTAGCCCCCCACCTAGGTTCCTCTCCAACATCATGGTCCAGGACCTGAACACTCCCCTCTCTCACACACACGCCGTCTCAGCATCCTTTACTTTGGCACAGTACATCACTGTACTTCTTTTTTTTTTCCCTTTTTTGCCTCCAGGTTTACCGCTGGGGCTTAGTACCTGCACTACAAATCCACTGCTCCTACGGCCATTTTTGTTGTTGTTGCTGTTGCTGGATAGGACAGAGAGAAACTGAGAGAGATGGGGAAGATAGGAAGATAGATACCTGCAGACCTGCTAAACCCGCTTGCGAAGTGACACCCAACTGGATCCTTGTACCAGTCTCTGTGCTTTGCATGGTGGCACACCTGGTTAAGTGCACATATTATAGTGCACAAGGACCCAGGTTTGAGCCCCTGGTCCCCAGCTGCATGGGAAAAACTTCACAAGTGGTGAAGCAGTACTGCAGGTGTCTCTCTCCCTCTCTATCTCCCCCTCCCTTCTCAGTTTCTGGCTATATCTATTCAATAAATAAGTAAAGATAATAAAAAATTAATTTTAAGATTTTATTTATTTATTTATGAGAAACATACGAGAGAGAAAGAACCAGGCATCACCCTGGTACATATACTGCCGGGAATTGAACTCAGGACCTCATGCTTGAGAGTCCAATGCTTTATCCACTGCACCACCTCCCAGACCACTATAAAAAAAATTTTTTAAAGAAAGAAAAGGGATAGGCCATGCAGTGGCACACGTGATTAAGTGCACACATTACACTGCACAAAGACTTGGTTCAAGCCCCTGATCTCCATCTGCAGAAGGAAAGTTTCACAAGTGGTGAAGCAGGGCTGCAGGTGTCTTTCTGTCTCTCTCCCTCTCTCAATTTCTCTGTCTTTATCCAGTCATAAATAAGTAAATAAATATTTTTTAAAATTTAAAGATTAAAATGAAAAAGGGAGGAAGAAACCATTTTTTCAAAGCTACACCTACTGGCTTGACTCTTCAGCTTTATGTCTACCATTGATACTCAGCTCTGGGGAACAAAATCATTTTGGGGGGTCACCTGGTCTCACACAAGCAGATTAGAGTTAGAACCATCAACCAACCACCCCTGGCAGAGACCTCACTTTCCTGTGCAAGGAAGCACTTTAGGTTAATCTTCCAAGATGCATTAAGACCTGCTATGGAAACTTGGCTGGGATTTTGTTTATGTCTCTCCTTGTGAATTTTCGCCCTGAGGCTCCATGAGAGCTCTAAACGGAAAGAGTAAGAAGGAATTCTGCAATGAAGACTCTCCTGTTGTTTCCTGTGTGGTAATTTTCACAGAGACCACCAGGATCATTCATTCCTGTCTGACAGACAGAAGAGCAGTGCCAGAATTAGCATCCAAGGGAGCACATTTCACAACCTGAGCCAAGTACATAGGTGGTGGTGCCCAAGCTCAACGCTGCCTTGAGTATGAAGTTGTAAAAGCACTTCCGTGTCACAGGAGTTCCTTTAGTTATAGTGTTGAATCTGCTTTTCTTTCTTTTTTTAAATTTATTCTCGTTTGTTGCCCTTGCTGGGTTTTTTTTTTTTTTTATCATTGTTATGGTTATTATTGTCATCATTGTTGGATAGGACAGAGAGAAATGGAGAGAGGAGGGGAAGACAGAGAGGGAGAAAGAAAGATAGACATCTGCAGACCTGTCTGTGAAGCGACCCCCCTGCAGGTGGGGGGCCAGGGGCCCGAACCGGGATCCCTATGCCAGTCCTTGTGCTTTGCGGCGCCATGTGCACATAACCCGCTGCGCTACCACCCGACTCCCTGAATCTGCTTTTCAAGTGGTCGTGTTTCTGCTTCTTTTTAGTTTTGTCAACAGCAGTGCTGCACTGCTCTCGGTTAACTTTTTCAGGTAGAAGATAAGAAGAGAGGGAGAGTTTCCCTCACTGATGCCTGAAACCTCACATGTGATGCTGGTCTTTAGCTGGTTTGTTTGGAGTTATGAAATGTTTTCAGTCCTGAAACCTTTTTTTTTTTTAATTGGATAGAGACAGCCAGAAATCAAAAAGGAAGCAGGTTACAGAGAAGGAGAGAGACACCTGCAGCCCTGAGAGACTCCTGAAGCTTTCCCCATACAAATGAAGATGGGGCCTTGAACTCAGGTCCTTAAGCATGGTAAAATGCTTCCTCAACCAGGTGCAACATGGCCCACCCAGCCCCAGTCCAGGAATTCTTTAAGTGCTCTATTTGCAACTTGAGCCAATTGTCACTTGTCTTTTTGTATGACCACCAAAATTCCGAATGATAGGCATGATTTAGGTTTGATACCTGAGTCCAAAAGGAATAGTACAGAAATGTGACTTCCTTTCTTATAAGTGTGAGGCCCTGTGTTTGATCTCCAGCATCACATGGGAGTATCAAAGGAACTCCATGGGTGGTGGAGCACCCTCTGTGGTGCTTCTCCCTGTCTCTCCAAGGACATAGAATAAAAACTGGGCCAAGGATGCCACTCAGGGATCTCATGTGTGCCTGGGAATCTTGGTTCATCCTTTGGTACCACATTGAAAACTAATAGGAAGTAACAGTGCCAAGAACGTTGTCTGCTGTTGTATTAGTCAGGGGTTCTATAGAGAAATAGAACCAGAGGTGGGGTAGATAGCATAATGATTATGCAAACAGTGTTGTGCCTGAAGCTCCAAAGTCCCAGATTCAATCCCCTGCACCACCATAAACATAAACTAGAGCTGATCGGTACTCTAAAAAAAAAAAAAAAACTAGAACCAGTGTGTGTATATATATATATATATATACTATATCTTATATGACATGCAATGATGTCATATATTCCATGTTTTCTGTTAAAATACAAGCATTAACATGGGGCTGGGTGGTAGCTCACTGAGCAGAGTGCATGGGATATATATATATATATATATATGGGAGGACCAGAATTAAAATCCCCAGACCCCACCTGCACAGGGTAAGCTTCACAAGTAGTGGAGTAGTGCTGCAGGTATCTCTCCTTTCTTCCTTTCTGTTTCTCTTTCCCTCTCACAGCCTCTCACCTGTATACAAAAAAAAAAAAAAAAAAAAAGGCCACTGTGAGTGATAAAGACACTAGCCCCAATGATAGCCCTGATGGAAAAAAATCTTCATTTTTGAAAGACATGATCTAAGTATGTGGCTAAGTTGACAATATTTTAGAAGTCCATAGAGCAAGCTGATAGGTGTGATAGGTGTGAAGCTGAGGCTATTTATTTATGTATTTTTCACCACTCTCATCACCAAATATGTGTCCCCACCCCCCCATAACCACTATAGTCCTCCCAGTCTTAGAAATAGACTTTTTGTTCACATTTGTATACTCAATTCTCTATATTCCGAATATGAGTGAAACCATTCTATAATTGTCCTTCACCTTCTGTGGGGTTTTTTTTTTAATATTTATTTATTTTCCCTTTTTGTTGCCCTGGTTGTTTTTCATTGTTGCTGTAGTTGTTGTCGTTGTTAGATAGGACAGACAGAAATGGAGAGAGATGGGGAAGACAGAGAGGGGGAGAGAAAGACACCTGCAGACCTGCTTCACCGCCTGTGAAGCGACTCCCCTGCAGGTGGGGAGCCGGGGGATCGAACCGGGATCCTTATGCCAGTCCTTGTGCTTTGCGCCACGTGTGCTTAACTTGCTGCTTAACCTGCTGCGCTACCGCCCGACACCTGTCCTTCACCTTCTGACTTGCTTTACTGAGTATCATCTACTCCAATTCCATACATTTTATCCCAGAGGATACAATATTGTCTTTTTGCTTGATGTTGTTGTTGTATAATACTCTGTTGAGTATATGGCCCATAACTTATTTTATCCAGTCATCTATGGAATGACACTTTGGTTATTTCCAGGTTTTTGCTATTGTGAATAAAGCCACTATAAACATGGGTTGGGGGGTGTGTGCAAATGTTCCTTTGAATCAGTGTTACATCTTTGGGGTATTTACCTACTAGTAGAATTGCTGGATTACAAGTCATTTCCATTTGTATTTGTTTAAGTATTCTCCATACTGTTCTCCAGAGTGGTTGTACCAGTTTGCAGTGTACTCCTTAAGAAAGATATTTTGTAGCACCAAGCCAAAGTTTGGCAGTAGTCAGATGTTAGCATACAACATTTGCATTCCTTAGAGTGAATATTGCTTGACATATATTTACTAAGTTGCTGTGGTTCTCTTGAAAAAAAAAAAATGCAGCCATCTTCCCACCTGTCTTTTCACATAATCAGTGCAAGTCAAAACTAGAGATACTACTCTTGAGATACAATCAGCCTGAATTAGGAAACTGGAGCAGGTTTTTTTCTTTTTTTTCAGTCTTTTAATTTCTTTATTGGAGGATTAATGGTTTACAGTTGACAGTAAAGTACAATAATTTGTAAATACCTAACATTTCCCACTTTTCCAAGCCCCACTCTGCCATCATGTTCCAGGACCTGCACCCCCCCCCCAGGATTCCTTCTCCCTTAAAGTCTTGAGTAGAAAGGTATTTGAAGTTCTGTGAAATATACGAGATGACCTCAACAAAAACTGCTCGCACTGGAATTGGTGGATTGCACCAAAGTAAAGGACTTTGGGCTGGGGGTGTTATTCAGGTCCTGGAACATGATGATGAAGGAGGACATAGGTGGGGGTTACAGTGTTATGTGGGAAACTGAGATATGTGATACATGTACAAACTACTGTTGACTGTAAACCATTAATCCCCCCATAAAGAAAAAATAAAAAAAAATAAAATCCTCAGGGGACAATGAGCCCAGGCTTAATAAACACCATCCCTGTTGCATCTTGATCATTGTAAGCCCCGTGGTTGTTCACCTTCTTAAAAAAAAAATTGAGGGGAGTCGGGTGGTAGTGCAGTGGGATAAGCGCATGTGGTGCAAAGCGCAAGGACCAGCGTTAAGGATCCTGGTTCGAGCGCCTTTCTTCCTATGTGGAGGGGAGTCGCTTTACAGGCAGTGAAGCAGGTCTGCAGGTGTCTTTCTCTCCCCCTCTGTCTTCCCCTCCTCTCTCCATTTCTCTCTGTCCTATCCAACAATGATAACACCAATAACAACAATAATAGATACAACAATAAAAATCAACAAGGGCAACAGAAGGGAAAATAAATAAATATAAAAAATTGTATTATCTTTATTTGATAGAGACAGCCAGATATAAAGAAGGAAGGGGAAGACAGAGAGGAAGAAAGACAACTGCAGCCCTGCTTCACTATTTGTGAAACTTTCCCCTGCAGGTGGGGACCAGGGGCTTGAACCTGGATCCTTGTGCACTGTAACATATGCACTCAACCACATGCACCACCACCTGGCCCCTAGGCTTCTACAGAAGAGTCTGCTGCATTGCAGCTATGTGCACAAAAATGTGATATCAAAAGTCAGTACCATTACAAAGTTGCCACTGTTACAAATAACACATTTCAACTAGAGATGTTATCACTATATAAGGTAACCATGACATGTTATGTAAGTGGAATCAGATTCTTGATTTTATTTTTTTAAATATACATAAGGGGCTGATTGAGTGCACATATTACAATGTGCAAGGACCCAGGTTCAAGCCCCTGATCCTGCAGGGGTGAAGTTTTGCAAGTGGTGAAGCAGTGTTGCAGGTATCTCTCTCCCTCTCCATCGCCCCCTTCCTTCTCAATTTCTGGCTCTCTCTATCCAATAAATAAATTTTATATATATATTTGCCTCCAGGGTTATCATTGGGGTTTGGTCCCTGCACTACAAATACACTGCTTCAGTGGCCATTTTTTTCCCATTGTTGTTGCTGTTATTGTTGTCATTGTTGCTACTGGTGCTGTTGCTGTTGGATAGGACAGAGAGAAATTGAGAGAGAAGACAGAGTGGGAGAGAAAGACATCTGCAGACCTACTTCACAGTTTGTGAAGTGACCCCCATCCCGGCTGGTGGGGGAGCCAGAGGCTCAAACCGGGATCCTTGCGTTGGGTCCTTGCACTTAGCGCTATGTGCACTTAACCTGGTGTGCTACCACCCGGCTCAATAAATTCAATTGAATCAGCTTATGACATATAGGTCATAACTGCTAACAATCCCTCCACCCATCCTTGTTTTGCCTGTTTGCAAACCAATATATAAGACCCTTTCAACCCTGGAGGAGACAGCTGCTGCCCCATGTGACAAATCACTTAAGCTCCAGTGAATGTCTGCCTTTGCCCTCAGGAACAGTGGGTCCATCTTTTGTCACTCTTGGGGGATTCAGTGACACTCTGAAAGAACGTGACTTGTAACCTTCACTGGACCTTCCAAACTCTGCACAAAACTTCTTGATAAAGAATTTGGTAAGGTCAATCTTGTCACAGATTGACAGGCTCTGAGAATATAGTCCCTGAGCATTTTCACACTTTTAAGTTGAGCTTACAGTGATTGCCTGATGGGGGGGGAGAGAGAAAGAGAGGAAAAAAAACCTGCAGGTTTCGCTGTCCTTATCATCCCTGGAACAAAACATAAGAGAATGAATTTGTGCTGAGTGGCTCTTGGATATACTACACCTGACTTTATTTTCTCCAAGATGTGTGTGTGGGAGACAACATAACAAGGTGTCTTGCTTTCACTTTTGACTCTGATGTCATCTAGTGGAGATCATATGTCTTTTGCTGTAGTGCCTTTTATTAAAGCTCATTAAGGGAGTCAGGCGGTAATGCAACAGGTTAAGCGCAGGTGGTGCAAAGTGCAAGGACCTGCATAAGGATCCCAGTTAGAGCCCCCACTACCCACCTGCAGGGGAGTCGCTTCACAGGTGGTGAAGTAGGTCTGCAGGTGTCTGTTGGGTAGTATGCTAGCTCCCCCTGGCTTCTGCTTAACCATATGCCTATATAGAGATTGATTTGTTCAAAGCTTTGGTCTATTTACATAAATCACTTTTACATTTACATAAAGCACCACACTCCCTCCAGGGCATTGGTGGTTTAGTGGTAGAATTCTCACCTGCTCCACCTCCTCTCCTTGTCACACCCTGATCCTCTCCTTGTCACACCCTGATCTTCCACCAGTCACTTTTTGCTCCACCCTCTCTATGTCACATCCTGTTTCCACCCTACTTGGAGAGTATAAAAACAGCTGCTCTTCTGATTAAAGACACTTGGAAATTGCTTTCCGGCTCCGAGAGTTCCAGAGTGTATCTCCTGTGAAGTTAGTGCAGCATGAGTTCCTGATCCCTCTCCCACGCAGCAGCCTAGATTGGCTCCAGTTGAGTTCTCTCCAACCCAGAGAACACTAGCTCAGGAAGAAGCACTCTCAGGCTATCCCAGCAGGTGTCTATCTTTCTCTCCCCCTCTCTGTCTTCCCCTCCTCTTTCCTTTTCTCTCTGTCCCATCTAACAATGACAACATCAATAACAACAATAACTACAATAACAATGAAAAACAAGGGTAACAAAAGGGAAAATAAATAAATATAAAAAATAATTTTAAAAAGCTCATTAAGCACATCTAGGTGTGCTGTTTTATCAAAGAGGAAGAGTCGTCTGACAGTGAGTGGGAAGAAGTAGTCTACTCCTCTCCTGTACAAAATTCTTTTTTGCGCTGGGTGTTAGTGCAGGTCCCCACTCGAGGACCAGGGTTTGAATTTCGGTTCCCCACCTACAGCAGGGACCTTCATGGGCAATGAAACAGGTCTGCAGGTGTTTCTCTGCCTATCTCCCTCTTTATCTCCCCCTCTCCTCTTAATTTCTCTCTGTCCTAGTAGACAAAATGGGGGGGGGGATGCCTACAGGGAGCAGTGGATTCACAGCACAGGCACCAAGCTCCAAAGATAACCCTGGTCCTGGTAGGAATAAAAAAACTTAAAATATATTTTATCTAATTTTAATGAGATACAGAGAGAGCAGAGCACTGCTCAGCTCTAGTTTATGGCGGTGCTGGGGAGTGAAACTGGAGACTCAGGCATGAGAGTCTTTTTGCAGAATTATGCTATCTACTCAGCCCTTCGGTGCAAAATTCAAAGATAAAGCTAAATGTTACTAATGCATACTACTCAAGGAGGACAGAACCATTCTTTATGTTGGCTGTTGTTTTAAAATAGTGGGTTAAAAAAAGGATATATGTATTTTTTTTTCTGGAGCACTGCTTGGCTTTGGTTTATGGTGGTATGAGGGACTGAACCTGGAACTTTGGAGCCTCAGGCATGAGAGTATCTTTGCATAACCATTATGCTATCTACCTCCACACTTTATTATTATTGTATTCTTTATTTATTGGATAGAAACAGTCAGAAATTGAGAGGGGAGGGGGTGATAAAGGGGGAAAGAGAGAGAGAGACAGAGAGACGCCTGCAATACTGCTTTGCCACTCACAAAGATTCCCCCTGCAGGTGGGGACCAGGGGCTCGAACCCAGGTCCTTGTGAATTGTAACATGTGTGCTCAACCAGGTGCACCACCATTTGCCCTTCACAATTCTTCATAAATGACTATCACAAAGAAAATTTCTAATCATCATTATCTTTAGAAAAATGTCAAGTTTTTTTCCTCTCTCTCTCTGTTCATTTTGAAGTTTTGGTTTCTACTGATGTGTATTTTTGAGTGGAGGGGAAAGAAGCTTACAAATTTGATCTGAAATGTAAAAACTGGAAGAAAAAAAGTGGGAGGAAGAGAACATGCAAAATTATTCTCATTGTAAGTGTCATCAGTCTTGTTTATATTCATGCACATGTGAGTTGCTGAATCTCCTTTGATCAACCCAATTAAACATTAAATAATTGTAGCCAATTATGCAAATATCAGCAACCATATAAATTTGTTGATCTTTTTTGAACAGATTAGCCTCACGTTCCTAATGGTAGACTATCTTGCGTCTTCCATGATCAATTAGTGTCGCGATCACTAAGTCTTTAAGAATGGATAATCGCCTAGTTATAATGTATCACTTGTACTGTATTAATCCCCAGCAATTAAACAAGGAGACACGGGGTGGGGGGGAAGATGTGCAGATGTTCCTTTTAAATCAATTTAACAAGTTAGTATTAAGGTCAGTTTTCTATCTTATTACTTAAGTGAGAAAAGCAGATTATATTATCTGTTCTAGGGGACCTCTAGTATTTTTGGTTAAAAAAAAGTGTATCCTTTCTTAAATAAAAAATAAATGAAAAAAAAAGTATATCTTTAGGTTCCCTAAATCTAAGAGAAAATACTTAAAATACCTTTCAGGTTTTTATAACAGAAATTATAGACAGATCATAGCAAGACATAGTGTTCTTGAACCAGCAAGACCTAGGTTCCAGTTCAGCCCTTACCACACTGAGGGACACTATAGCTGTGGTGTCTTTCTTATTGTCTTTCTACTGCTGTCTTTCTTTTTTGTTTTTTAACATTGTTTTATTACCTTTATTTATAGAATAAAAATAGTTATAAATTGAGAGGAAGGGGGAGATAGGGAGAGAGACAGAGTCAACCTACAGCCCTACTTCACCACTTGCAAAGCTACCCCCTTCAGGTGGGGGTGGGGGCTGGAACACTGTAACATGTGCGCCACCACCCGGCCCCTATTTCTGTCTCTTTCTAGTTTAAAAAAGTCAGCCCGGAGCAGTGAAGCCCCACTGACTCCCCAAAAAATGCGTTCTCTGGGGGCCGGGCGGTAGCACAGCGGGTTAAATGCAAAAAGTGCAAGGACTGGCGGACAGGCCTAGGGATCCAAGTTCAGGCCCCCAGCTCCCCACCTGCAGGAGGGTGGCTTCACAAGCGGTGAAGCAGGTCTGTAGGTGTCTATATCTTTCTCTCCCCCTCTCTGTCTCCCCCCTCCTCTCTCGATTTCTCTCTGTCCTATCCAATAACAACAATAATAACAACAACGATAAAGAACAAGGGCAACAAAATGGGAAAAAAGGTCTCCAGGAGCAGTGGAGCCCCAGCAATAACCCTGGAGGCAAAAACAAAACAAAAAAAAAGTGTTCATAAGTTTTATGGGCGTGTCTCTCTCTATTAAATACAACCTATCAAATTTATCTCTGGCAAACAAGTGATTTCCATTTCTCATTGGGATGTGAGTACCACGATGATGCAGAACTTGATAGGCTAAAGTTACCTGCAAGTCTTTTCTTAGAATAGTGTGCTAAAAACGAGGTTATGGCAAAAGTTGAGTTTTAGGACAGCACCTGCTGAGGGCAGAGCACTAAACAGCTAAGGCCTGAAGAGAGCAGATTCATCCATCCTCCAGCATCCTCATCACCAAGGAAAAGCCCCCTTAAAGGTATTTACTGAATATTTTACAATTTCTCTTTATTTTGTACTTCTGGGACTTTCATTTTACTGTTATAAAGAGAAGAGGAGGAGAAAGAGGAAGCAGCAGTGGAAGAAGAATGGTAAGAAGTAGTAGTAGTAGTGTAGGAGGAAGAGATGATGAAGAAAGAGAAAAACAAGGGAGGGAGAAAGGAAGGGAAGGAGGAGTACAGGGAGGGAGGAAAAGAAGAGAGAAAGAGAAAATGAGGAGGAATGAAAAAAAAAGAATGGGGGCCGAGTGGTGGCACACTTGTTTGAGCACACGTTACAATGCACAAGGGTTCAAGCCCCTGGTCCCCACCTGCAGGGGGAAAGCTTCAGGAGTGGTGAGGCAGGGCCACAGGTGTCTCTCTGTCTCTCTCCCTCTTTTAAAATCTTGCAGCCAAAAGTATTGGGGAGAAAAACAATCAAAGCTGATTTCCTATGTGCTGCTAAATGCATACAGCACTTACCTAGGTATATGCATTTTACACGAACTATAGGAACTGTGGGGAATTTTCCCAGTGCATCATACTTTTAGAAGACTTTTTCTTCTTGCACTGACAAAAGAATGAAGTATGGTCAGCAAGACAAAACCTTACCAGGAGTGAAGAAAACCAAAATATATTGTGTAGGAGTTTATCTTCCAAGGGTAAAAGGTTTTTTTTTTTCTCTTTTCCAAGAATTGAATTTCCCCCAGCTAAAACAGCATACCAGTTTAACTCCTAGCTTCTAAATAGGAAAATACCATCACATTTAAGCTTCCTTTACACCAACCAACCCCATGCTTACCCAATCCCCATTCAGTAGGAAAGAAGATCAGCAAAACCAGAGTAAAAAACAAAAACAAAACAAAACAAAAAAACCTGGGGTGTCTGGCAGTGTCACACTGGTTTAAGCACACATAATAGGAAGTGCAAAGACCCCACTCAAGGATCCTGGTTCATGTCCCCATCTCCCCACCTGCAGGGGGTCACTTCACAAGCAGTGAAGCAGGTCTTCAGATGTCTACTTTTCTCTCCCCCTCTCTCAATTTCTCTCTATCCTATCCAATAAAATGGAAAAAATGGCCACCAGGATAATTGGGTTTGTAGTGCAGGCACCTGTAGGCAAAAAAAAAAAAAAAAAAAAACCTTCCAGGGCCAGGCAGTGGCGTACCTGATTAAGCGCTCACATTACAGTGCACAAGGACCTGGGTTCAAGCCCCTGGTTCCCACCTGCAATCCTGCTTCACCCATGAGTGATGAAGCAGGACTGCTGGTGTCTTTCTGTCTCCCCTTTCAATTTCTGTCTCTTTCCACTAATAAAATAAAGATAAAAAAATTGGCAGTGGGCGTGGCACACCTGGTTGAGTACGTTACAATTCTCAAGGACCATCGTGTAAGCCCCTGCAGTGAAGCAGGTCTGCAGGTGTCTTCATTTCTTTCTCCCTCTCTATCTCCCTGTCCTCTCTCATTTTCTCTCTGTCCTATCTAATAAAAGAAAAAAAAGGAACAAAAGACACCAGGATCTATAGATTTATTTTTATTTATTTATTTTTTCACCTCCAGGGTTATTGTTGGGGCTTGGTGCCTGTGCTATGAATCCACTGCTCCTGGAGACCATTTTCCCCATTTTGTTGCCCTTGTTGTTATTATTATTGCTGTTGTTGTCATTGCTGTTCCTGGATAGGACAGAGAGAAACCGAGAGAGGAGGAGACAAAAGACATCTGCAGACCTGCTTCACTGCTTGTGAAGTGACCCTCCTCCCCCCCGGCAGGTGGGGAGCCAGGTATTCGAGCCAGGATCCTCACAGTGGTCCTTGCACTTTACTCCATGTGCACTTAACCCACTGCACCACTGTCTGACTCCTGGGAGTGGTGGATTTATAGTGTTGGTACTGAGCCCCAGCAATAACCCTGGTGGTAATTAAAAAAAAAACAACCTGCAGTGTATTTCTTTGCTTCCTACAAATAATAACAATACATACTAAAACTGAAATATGATGGTGCATTTTGAATTTAACATTTAATAGATTAGTTTAATCCACTTAGATTAGTATTTCTTTGCTTCCTACAAATAATAATAATAAATACTAAAACTGAAATATGATGGTGCATTTTGAATTTAACATTTAATAGATGAGTTTAATCCACTTGGTGGGTGTGGTATCCTGACCTCTCTAGAGCTCTAACTTCAGCTCTTCAGACAGGTTTCAAATCTGAGCTAAAGCCTCCAATAGACTATGTCTCCAAGTATTTCCAGTGTCTTAGCAGCCTGGGGGAAATAAAAGCAATATGAGGTAGTAAACACACAACAAAAGAATCCATTACACATTCTATTAAAGAAGTTTCCTCACACAGAAACACAAAGATCAATTCTATAGACACCAAAGCTTCACTTGCTAGCTATTAACTGAGTAGCTACTATGTGCTAGGGAGTCAGGGAGACATGGGCTTCTGTGAGGCCCAGGGACCCAGTGAACCTGAAAATGTTTTACAGTGAGCGTGGACAGGTCTCTCCCTGACAAGCAGAGGGAGCCTGGAGCAGACAGTGATCTCAGGAGGAAGAGAGAGATTTACCTTAAGAACGACATCAACAACCCACAGTGATGGAGGAATCCCAGTGTTTTTTTTTTCCATGAAGTCAAAACAACAACAACATCTTAATGATGAGGGTTATGTCTCACGACATGTCACCTCTGAGGAATTTATTCAACACCACTTGCAAAGCACAGAAATGCTGATTGGGTTGAGGAGTTGAATGTGACTTCTGGCTCAAGGATAAGCAAACACCTTGTGTCTGGAGTGAAGACTGTGAGAGGCACTAGATTACTGAGGTGAATTCTATGCTCTATGGCTTGTGCATAATCATCTTGCTAAGAGAAGGGAAGGAAAAATGTCTACAACCAAGTGTTCACAATCACACTGTTGGATGAGTTCAGTTCATTGTCTCTGACCTGAGGAGATAATCACCCTGGGAACTCATCAAGGATACAGGCAACTGCAAACATGGCACCAAAGAAATCTACCATAACTCTTGTCCCAGCAGCATACTGAAGCTCTCCAGTGCTTTCCATTCAGGAAACTATGATTGTCCAATCACTCTCTTCTCTCCCATACTGCGGTGGGAAAAAAAAAAAAAGACGGGTTTCAGTATAGATACTCAACAGTGAAAAATTTACAAATAAATAAGGGTACATTTGTGTTGTCCCAAAAGTTTCACTTAGGTTTTGAACATTAGAAGTATAGCACTTTGGGGTCAGGTGGTGATGCATCTGCTACAGTGTGCAAGGACCCAGGTTTGAGCCCCCAGTCCCCACCTGCAAAAGGAAAGCTTTGCAAGTGGTGAAGCAGTGTTGCAGGTGTCTCTCTCCCTCTGTATCCCCCCCACCCCTCTTAATTTCTTCTGGTTGTCTCTATCCAATGAATAAATAAAGATAATTTTAAAAATGTAAAGTATAAGTCACTTTAAAAGTAGTAGAGAGGAGGGGGCCAGGCAGTAGTGCAGCAGGTTAAGCACACATGGCGTGAAGCACAAGGACCGTAAGGATCCCAGTTTGGCCCCAGCTCCCCACCTGCAGGGGGGTTGCTTCACAAGCGGTGAAGCAGGTGTCTATCTTTCTCTCCCACCTCTCTGTCTTCCCCTCCTCTCTTGATTTCTCTCTGTCCTATCCAACAACAACAACAATGGGCAACAAAAGGAAAAAAAATAGCTTCCAGAAGCAGTAGACTCCTATGGAGCCCCAGCGATAACCCTGGAGGCAAAACAATAATAATAATAATAACAGAAAGGGGAAAGAGAAACCAATTTTTTTTTTCAAATCAAGAAACAGCAAAACGGTCTCTTTTAAGGTTAAGAATGTAACTTTAAGGCTAAATTCTTACTAGGCAAAGTTAAATAAAAAAGGTTTTCAACGTAATTCTCATAAAGATAAAATTAACTTACATTTAAAGTCTGAGGTAAAAATTAGTTAACAATCAATATATTTTAACTAAGTTGGTCTAAACAAAACCTGTGCACACCTAAGGTGTGTCTCCATCTTAAGTGAGTGTAACAAAAGGTTAAATAGACTTGTTGATATGTAAAACTCTCGATTACCTTCTGTATTAGAAATGGTAGGGAGTCCGGCTGTAGTGCAGCGGGTTAAGTGCAGGTGGCGCAAAGCACAAGGACCCGCATAAGGATCCCGGTTCAAACCCCGGCTCTCCACCTGCAGGGGAGTTGCTTCACAGGCGGTGAAGCAGGTCTGCAGGTGTCTATCTTTCTCTCCTCCTCTCTGTCTTCCCCTCCTCTCTCCATTTCTCTCTGTCCTATCCAACAATGACAACAATGATAATAACTACAACAATAAAACAACAAGGGCAACAAAAGGGAATAAATAAATAAAATTAAAAAAAAAGAAATGGTAGATTACACAATGACTATGCTAATTATTCTCATGCCTGAGGTTTTCTTTCCTGTGCATACCTAGGATGTGTCTCCATCTTAAATGGGTGTAACAAAAGGTTAAAAAGACGTCGTTGATGTGTAAAAGTCTCAAATTCCTTCTCTATTAGTAACGTTAGCTTGCGCTATGATTATGCTAATGACAAGTTTTGTTTCATAGCACATAAATTGCAGCCAGCTGCCTTTGGGACTCTAGGCCATTCCCCACCCCCATGCAAATGCCTGTTGAGGCAAGTATGCCCCCCAGAGGCAAGAAATGGTTTTTTTTAAGCTGATAAAGTTTTTCCCACAGAGGCAAAAAAGTGGCCCCCTCAGGCCTTCCCTTGGCAGCACACTGGTTCTTGTTACTTGCTTACATGTTTCTCCATGTTTGTGCCAGTTTCTTTTTTAAAAATGCCTGTATGATATAGGTTTCTGTTCACCCCACACCCCTGATACTGTGGTCATTTAGTTAAAAAGAAAAGGGGGAATTGTTGTATGCTTTACATTAGTTTGGTCTAGCCCTCCCCCTGCCAGGAAAATTGGTTTAGTCCTGCTAGTTTCGCGGGCCCGCTTGTCCCCACCCCAAGGAACCCCGACAGAGTTCCAGAGTGACAGAGTTCGAAACTTCATGGCGCCGCCATGTGAGAAGGATGCAGGAGAGTTCTGTTTGGTGATTAGTTTGGTTTAGTTTATGAATCGTTGATCCTAAATAAAGAAATACAGCTTCCCGGCCCAGCCGTATGTCTCTGGTCGTCTCTGTTACCTGCCCGTGAAGCTAGCCCGGCCTGCTGAAGCCAGCTCGGTTAAAACAACAGGAACCCAAGATGGGGTCACATTGAGTCAGCAGAGTGAGTGCTTGGAAACCAAGGGATGTGTGCAATTTTCACCATTTCCAATCAGAGTACAACTAAAGACCAGCTCATTGCCACACATGGGAGGCAAATAAGTTTCCATGACCCTTGTTAACATGTTTCTTCCCTTCAAGGGAAGAGTTCTTGGTAACAGAGAAAGCCAGCCTGAGTGTCATGCAATAACATGACAACCAGGGGCCAGGTGGGTGGCACACCTGGTTAAGTGCACATAACACAAAGTGCAAGGACCTGGTTTGATCCACTGGCTCCCCACCAAGTCACCCAGCCTGAAAACGAGCAGTCAGACCAAGGCTCTTGGCCATCTGTGTTTGCAAAGTTGTAGCCAGCAGTGAGAAACGGGACTTCATTCCTCTAGCTCATGATCTGCACTCAGTATAGACCCTGACCCGACCCCATTCTGGCTTTTCTTCCCCTAAATTGACATTTCCCCTTTCTGGAACCTCAGTACCAACATGCTATTGCTAATGGCTCAGACCTGGTCTCTGGCTTCTCCTCTCTGATCCGGACAAGAGCTGGAACAGTATCTCACTTGGTAAAGGTCTAAATTGGGTCTTCTGAATCTACTTTCTTTCATATTTTTCCCCATTTTTGTTGCCCTTGTTGTTAATTATTGTTGGATAGGACAGAGAAATCTAGAGAGGAGGGGAAGACAGAGAGGGAGAGAGAAAGACAGACACCTGCAGACCTGTTTCACCACATGTGAAGTGACCCCGGTCTGTGAGCTTTGCGCCATGTGCGCTTAACCTGCTGTGCTACCATCCACCCCCCCTTTCTTTCATATTTTTTACTTACTTCTTATTGGATAGAGGTAGAAGAAATTGAGAGGGGAGGGGGAAATTGGGAGAGAGACCCCTGGAGGCCTACTTCACCTCTCATGAAGCTTCCTCCCCTACAGGTGGGGACCAGGAGCTTGAACCTGGGTCCTTGCTCTTAACCAGGTGTGCCACCACCTGGCCCTTCTTTCCTTTTTTTATTTTAATTTTTATTTTTTAATTATCTGTATTTATTGGAAAGAGGTAGCCAGATATCAAGAAGAAAGGGGGTAATAGAGAGGGAGAGAGACAGAGACAGCAGCAGCTCTTCACATCTTCACCACTCACCAAGCTTTTCCCCTGCAGGTGGGGACCGGCGACTCAAATCCGGGTCCTTGCGCACTGTAATGTGTACTCAGCTAGGTGTGCCACCACCCAACCCCTCTTCCTTTCTTTTTTGAAAAATGACACTGCTGAAGACCTTCTTCCCACCTCTGCAAGTGTTGGCTTCCTGAGACTTAACTTAGCATGTCACACATTGACCTCCCCTTTTGCTGATTGTCAGTTTCTGCACTTGTAAAAATGCCTTAAACCTGTGGGTGTGGTTTTCACTGGTCTACCTATGAATGGTCAGCCTAGCAAAAAGCCTTCTAATTTTATGATACAGCAGCTGAGAAAATATACCCATGTGTCAACAGCATTACCGTAATCCAATAAGCTCCCTCTTAATAAAAGGATGAAAGGAAGGAAGGAAGGAAAGAAGGAAGGGAGGGAAGGACGGAGGAAGGAAAAAAGAAAAGAGGGGGCAGGCAGTGGTCCATCCAGTTAAGCGCTTAGTACTAAGTATAAAGACCCGCACAGTAGCCCCCGGCTCCTCACCTGCAGGGGTGTCTTTTCATTAGTGGTGAATCAAGTCTGCAGGTGTCTGTCTTTCTCTCTCCACCTCTCTATCTTCCCCTCCTCTCTCAGTTTCTCCCTGTCCTACCCAATAAAATGGAAAAAAAAAAAAAATGGCCACCAAGAGCAGTGGATTTGTAGTACTGGCTCCAAGCTCCAAAGATAACCCTGGATGCAAAAAATGGAAGGAAGGAAGGAAGGAAGGAAGGAAGGAAGGAAGGAAGGAAGGAAAGAAGGAAGGAAGGGAAGGAGGGAGGGAGGGAGGGAGGAAGGAAAGAGAAGTATGGAAGCATACTCAACCAGCAGAGCACTGGACTTGCATGCTTGAGGTTCCTGGTTTGGTTTCATCACCACATGTATCACAGCACCTGTGTGGTGCTCTGGCTTGTCTGTTTGATGTG
The DNA here is from genome assembly GCF_950295315.1 of Erinaceus europaeus. Lineage (NCBI taxonomy): Eukaryota > Metazoa > Chordata > Mammalia > Eulipotyphla > Erinaceidae > Erinaceus > Erinaceus europaeus. The sequence goes on from NC_080168.1 coordinate 62,190,392, forward strand.
AAATCCACTTTCATAAAAACCAATAATTAAAAGGGGGGAACCAAGTAGTGGTGTTGAGGGGGGAGGGAGCAGCTAAACTGGGACTGTTCCCCAGTCTCCACCCATGAGGTTCTAGTGTGACTCCTACATGGAAGAATTGCAAGACAGACAGTCCAGGGAGATGAGCATTTATTAGGGGAAAAGTAAGGATGCAAAATGGAGAAGGTAAAAGCTATTTTAGGCATGTAGGGGAGGGAGGGGAGAGACAGAGAGAGAGGGAGAGAGAGAGCCTGACTAAGGCCCCAAGATTCCTGCTTTCTAGTCCATTCTGGGGAAGGCAGGGCCCTCAGGAGATGAGCTTCATCTTTGTCTGCAGGTGTCACACCTGCCTCCATCTGCATGTTGTGGCCTTTGCAGTCAGGGAGGGAGGGAGCTGGGGCAGGATATGCAGATACACTGGGCTTCTAGGCCTGCCCCTGGCTTCCTGTAGGGGGAGGGTGCTGCTAGAATAAGCTACCCTCCAATTGTGTCACACCTGGTATAGCATGCATATTACAATGTACAAGGAGCCCCCCCACCAGAGCTTCACAAGCAGTGAAACAGGGCTGCAGCTCCCCTCTCTCTCTCTCTCTCTCCCTCCCTCCCTCCCTCTCTCCCTCTCTCCCTTCCTCTCTCCTTCTCTCCCTCTCTCCCTCCCAGGGTTGTCACTGGGACAACAGTATGAACTCACTGCTTCTGGCAGCTATTTTTCTATTTTATTGGATAGGACAGAGAGATATTGAGAGGAGAAGGGGAGATAGAGAAGGAGAGAGAAAAATAAACACCTGCAGACCTGCTTCACTGCTTATGAAGCGACCCCCCCACCCCCCGCAGGTAGGGAGCTGGAGGTTTGAACAGGGATCCTTCTGCGGGTCCTTGATTTTTGAACTATGTGCACTTAACCCAAGGTGAACCACCACCCAACTCCCCCTTCTCTTTCTCTGTCCCCCTTCCTTTTCAATTTCATTCTGTCTCTATCCAATAAATAAGTAAATGAGAAAAGGGAACAGCTTAAGAGATGACACAGTTGGTAAGGCATTAGACTCAGGCACAAAGCCCAGAGTTTGAGCCCTAGTATCACATGTGCCAGATGTTCTGGTTTTCCCTCTCTAGTAAATATCCTTAAAAAGAAGGAGAGGGAGAGAAAGAGATAAAAATCATTAAAAAAAAAAAAAAAGGGGAGGGAGGGGCAGACAGGCTATGTCACACCTGGTTAAGAGCAGGCAGTGGCACACCTGGTTAAGCGCACACATTGCAGTGCACAAGGACCCAGATTTAAGGCCCTGGTCCCCACCTACAGGGGAGAGGCTTCTCGAGTATTGAAGTAGGACTGCAGTTATATCTTCGTCTCTTTCCTTCTCTCTCTCTCTTTTTTAGTTTTTTTATTATCTTTATTTTATTTACTGGATAGAAATACTCAGAAATTGAGAGGGGAGGAGGAAGATGAAGAAAGAGAGACCCCTGCAGCACTGCTTCACCACTCACAAAGCTTCATCCCAGCAGGTGAGGACCGGAATTGGAACCCAGATCTTTGCGCAGAGTAACATGTGTGCTCAACCAGGTGTGCCGCCACCTGGCCCCCTCTCTTTCCTTCTCTCTACCCCCCTCCCTTCTCATTTTTCTCTGCTCTCCCTCTCTTCTCTCCATTTCTATCTGTCTCTATCCAATAATAAACAAGTAAAAATATTTAAAAAATAATAATAAAGGGTTTTTTTTAAGAGAGAGAGAGAGAAAAGAAGGGAGGGAGAGAAGGGAATTAATTTGAAATGTTCCCTCCTCTTCAGAGGTATTTGTAAAGCAATCTCAGACCCAATGGATGATATAGATAGTTAGTCAAAGAAGATAAATATTTAACATTAGAGGTTCTCATCCACATACAGAACACCAGTTGAATAAAAATAGATCTGTGGTTAAGAAGGAATCCTCCCGTAGGCCACACTGGCAAAGACCCAGAAAATCTTTTTAGATGCAGTCACTCTCCTATTGTACTTTTTACACAGCACTTGTTTCCTGTCCATGTCAAAAAGAACAAATACAGAGAGCATTAATGCCGGTCTATGCCTTGTCCCACAATCCATACTTAAATTATTTTCCTTGGAGAGAAATAGACACCCTTGGAGCTTGGCTGGAAGCACCAACTTGTCAGCTTATAAGAGGATCATGTTGGTCCTTCCCCCACAGGCAGAAAAGAATCCAAGAATAAAGAAGTGGTTTCTACTACTGAATGCTACTTAACAATTTGGAGATAAGGTGCCTGTGGTTTGTGGCTGAAAGCATTGTATGGCCCCAGGTGTCCTGTAACTGTATTCCTTCCCTTTCTTCCTCAGCAAAACTGTACAGAATGTTACATTCAGTTAAGTGTGACTGCCATTTGTTCTTGACTGCCTGGGGCTGAAAGAAATTATTAACCTCTTCTTATTCACAGGCACTAAGTGTCCTTTTAGGTTAAGTGTGGTTTGACTTTTCCCATTCTATGTCTCTTAACCACTATTAATCTTCAGCGCCTTAAAAAAAAAAAAAAAGGCTTTGGCACACTGCTGTTCAGCAGGTATAACTTGTTGAAGGAATGAAAATGAAAAGCATCTTATCACCTACATTCATGGCTTCTGTAATCTTGCTTTGAAAAAAGGAAACTCTTGGGGGTGCATCTGGTGAAGTGCACATATTAATTACCATGACCAAGGACCTGAGTTTGAGCCCCTTCTCCACCCGCAAGGGAGAAGCTTCAAGAGTGGTAGTGCAGGTCTGCAGGTGTCCCTATCTATCTATCTATCTATCTACCTATCTATCTATCTCCCCCTCCTCTTTCAATTTCTCTGTTGTATCCAATTTAAAAAGAGAGAAAGAAAGAAAGAAAGAAAGAAAGGAAGGAAGAAAGGAAGGAAGGAAGGAAGGAAGGAAGGGAGAAAGAAAGAAAGAAAGAAAGAAAGAAAGAAAGAAAGAAAGAAAGAAAGAAAGAAGGAAAGCAAGAAAGGAAGGAAGGAAGAAAAGAAAAAAAGAAAGGGAAAAATTGCCAGGAGCAGTGGATTCGTAGTGGAGGCATGGAGTGCCTGTGGCAATAAAATAAAAACTCACTTTGGGATGGTTTTTCCATCTTGGCCAAATAATGTGTCGATATACTTGTAAGGATTCTGAAGCTCATTTTCTGTCACCACTCAAAGGAGGTGAAACATGGTAGTAATTACAGGTAGTATCCCTGCCCTTTCACATTCAAGATTTTTTTTTTGCCTTTTATAAAAGGTTTTTATACATTTAATGACATTTTTAAATGCTATCAAAACTTCCATTTTTTTTAATGTTAAGTACCTTGGCAATATTCTTTACTCTTTTCTTCACCCTTTAGTTGATAGGTTTATTCCAGGAGATAGATGTTGAGAAATAAGAGAGAAGAAAGAAAGAAAGAAAGAAAGAAAGAAAGAAAGAAAGAAAGAAAGAAAGGGCACTGAGGATTTAACCAGGGATTTCATGTTTGCAAGACAAAATTCTGACACTGTGTCATCTCTTTTCTTTTTCCTCCTCTTTTTTTATTTATTTAATCTTTTTATTTTTAATTGCCATCAGGGTTATTTCTGGGGCCCAGTGTTGGCCCTACAAATCACTGCTCCCAGCAGTCATACTCTTCTCTTTTTTCCACCCTTTCTATTTTATTTGATAGAGCAGAAGGAAATTAAGAAGGGGAAAAAAGGAAAGATATAGATAGATACATAGATAGAAGGAAAGAAAGAAGGAAGGAAAGAAAGAAAGAAAGAAAGAAAGAAAGAAAGAAAGAAAGAAAGAAAGAAAGGAAAAAGGAAGGAAAGAAAGAAAAGAAAGAAATTAAAAGGGAAGGTAGGGGGTCAGGTGGTGGTACACTGGGTTAAGCACACATAGTATGCAAGGATCCTAGTTCATGTCCCCGGATCCCCACCTGTAGGGGGGTCGCTTCACAAGCTGTGAAGCAGGTCTACAAGTGTCTATCTTTCTCTTCCTCTCTCTGTCCTATTGGAAAAGAAAAAGAAAAAAGCTGGGAGTCGGGCGGTAGCGCAGTGGATTAAGCGCACGTGGCCCAAAGCACAAGGACCTGTGTAAGGATCCCGGTTAGAGCCCCTGGCTCCCCACCAGCAGGGGAGTCACTTCAAAGGTGGTGAAGCAGGTATGCGGATGTCTCTCTTTCTCTCCCCCTCTGTCTTCCCCTCCTCTCTCCATTTCTCTCTGTCCTATCCAACAACAATAATATCTATAACAATGATAATAATAACCACAACAACCAGGGCAACAAAAGGGAAAAAAATGACCTCCAGGAGCAGTGGATTTGTGGTGCTGGCTCTGAGACTCAGCAATAACCCTGGAGGCAAAAAAAAAAAAAAAAGAAAGAAAAAGAAAAAAGCCACCAAAAGGGATGGATTGGTAGTGCTGGCACTAAGCCCCAGAGCCTAGATACTACTACTAATAATAATGTGGAGGGAGACACCTACAGACCTGTTTCATTATGCGTGAAGCTTCCCCTTGCAGGTGGAGTTGGGGCTCGAACCCAGGTCTTTGCACATGGCAACTTGTGGCCCCCTTTATTCCATCTTTTACACATGCACTTCCTTTTCCATTTCTGCTTTGTTCATGCTGACATAGGCTAACATGTTCTTATTCTATAAACATAATTTGTTGATCCCCAAGTGGAGACATAGTCTTTCTTGTACCCATTGTTCTTGTACCCATAGCCAAGGGCCCTTACCTGAATATCCGTCAACTTGGCCAAGATCCGGCTTGCAAGCTTAGGAGGACCGTTATCCATGGTTGGGATGTGCAGAGTCTAGGAAAAATAACCAGACACCAACTGAGGACACTCAGTATTCAGTGACAGCAAGAGAGACTCTCTATAATTCTCCAAAAAGATAGACACTTCCTTAATTAAAACCAGTGACTCTACAATGTCACAATATATGCTAGCTCCCTGCAGCAAAGATGTCTTCTGGTGTGACTCTAATATCTATACATTGTGGAGCTGAGTGGTGGACTACCTGGTGGAGTGCACACATTACAGTGCGTAAGGATCTGGATTCAAGCCCCTGGTCCCCACCCACGATGGGGAAGCTTCATAAGTAAGAAAGCAGTATTGCAGGTGTCGCTATCCTTTTTTTAAAAATTATCTTTATTTATTATTGGGTAGAGACTGTTAGAAATCAAGAGGGGAGGGGGAGGGAGAGAAGGAGAGACTGAGAGACACCTGCAGCTCTTCTCCACCCCTTGTGAAGCTTTCCCCCTGCAGGTGGGGACTGGGGGCTTGAACCTGGATCCTTGCACACTGTAACCTGCACTCAACCAGGTGCGCCACCACCCAGCCTCATCTCTATTCTTCTCTGTCTCCCTCATCCTCCCACAACTTCTCTCTGTCTCTATCCAAAATAAATAAAATATAAAAGTAAATAAATAAACTCACAGATAAACTTTGCCATAAGATAAAGCAAGCCCATTCAGGGGTGTAAAGTTAAAGCAAGTCTACAGTTCACAAAAGAGGTTTCTAGACCCATGTCTCCTTCAATCTGTTACTGCAAAAGCCACTACCCCCACCACCCCGAGTTGCAGTGGCTGGATAAATTCAAGGACCAGAGATGGTGTGCTGTTGGGTGCTGAGGGACAGGAGGTACCTGGAGGTACCTGCAGGTACCGCCCAGGAAATGGGAGTGGTGACAGGTGTGACTTGGAAAGGTATAGGTGGGGCTTGGGTGTTGTAAGCCAGACCGGTGGGTGGGACTCTGTCTGTCCAGTTAGTAGTTCTCAGGGGCTTCTCTCTCTCTCTCCCTCCCTCCCTCCCTCCCTCTCTCTCTTCATGGGCCTCCTGTCAAGATGACAGTATGGGGTGCCTCTCTCTCTCTTGCTACATGGGCCTTCCCTCTCTCTCTCCCCCCTCTCTCCTCCTCTCTCTCTCCTGTCAAGATGTATGAGGCACCTAGCTCTCTCTCTCTCTCTCTCTCTCTCTCTCTCTCTCTCTCTCTGTTTGGGTCACCATGTGAGTAAGTTGCTTTTCAGCCACCTCTCTCTCTCTCTCTCTGTCGGTCTTCCAGCTCTAGATGAATACCCCATCAAAATGTAAGAGAGCTCTGGGGGGCTTCTCCCTTTCCTCCTCTCCTCTCTTCTCCCTTCCCCTTCTCTCCTCTCTTCTCTCTCTGTTTTCTCGAATAAATTTTTAAACTCCTGGAAATCTTGCTCTCTCCTCAATTCATTGTTGAGATCATGTGTAACGGACTTTTTAAATGTTGGAGCAACAAACACAGGTCCATCTTCCCCCCAATACAATGGTGACAGCACATGGGGTATAGGGAGACACTGGAGAGCACAGACTTTGCTGCACTGAGTTTGCACACATGGGGACTGGGGTACCAGGATATTGCACAAGCACATAGAAAACGGGAACGTAAGCACAAAAAGTGCCCACTGTGGGAGGAGTTTTGGGTAAGGTAACCAACCACACCTGGAGCTTCCAGCTGACCAATAGGAGGCTGGCCAGGTGTGAGGAGTGTAGAGTTTAAGAGAAGAAAGTTGACACGTGGAAGGCCCTTCTTGGAACATCTCCAGGGTCCTCTGGTACCTGCCCCCAAGTTTTCTTCTCTAACTTCACTTTCTCACAAAAGAGTAAGATTTGCAAATTGCATACCTATCATGCATGTTTCCTTTTTATCTATAGAGACAGAGAGAAAGTTAAAGGGGAGAGGGAGAGAGACAAGAGATATCTTCAGCCCCACTTTACCACTTGTGAAGCTTTCCCCCTGCAGATGAGGATCAGGGGCTTGAACCTGCATCCTTGCATGCTGTAATGTGTTGGCTTAACTAGGTTTGACACCGCCTGGTCCTCTCCCTTGTAATTCTTTCAGGAGAATTTGCATCCAGCCCAATGAAAGGGAACTTACCCTCCCACCTCCTCATACAATATCCTTGACTTATAGCTGAGCCACAGCCATTCATAGCCTCCTGGCCTGCGAGCTTTGACTGTTTGATTTTAGTAGTTGACCACACTCACCTTTTCCCCAGCAAATTCGTTAAGGTAATTAGGTGTATCTTTTAGTTTTAAATGCTCCCTGAAACAAGATCACTAAATACATGTCAAACATTATATGCCTCTTATTTCTACAGGTGGAATAATAATTACACTTTGAGCCATATGACTTAATGACAATTTTGAATCAAAATAAAAAGCCAATCATATTTTATAGCCAGATACCATCCTAATAAGAGCTGAGTTATCACCACAGTATTGACATTTAATCTTTCTCCCTTGATGCAGTCGACCTGTAGTTGGAATTAGTCAGGAGCTATTCACTAAAAGCAAATTCAAAAATCTGAAGCACTAAAATGTCAATAAAAGCGGGGGGGGGGGGGGGAGATCAATCCAAAGAGCTGATGTAATTCTAATGCTGAATTGTGAAACACTTAACATTACATTTAGTGAGTAATTTAAGTTAACCACATTTTTAGAACAACATTCACATTCTCTGTGTCTTGTGTCAAACTCTCCAGGTAATAAATAAAACATACACACATCTTCTTTAACAAAATTAAATGATGGGCCTAAGAGATAGCTGTGTAAGGTGTGTGCCCAGCCTTGGTTTGAGTACCAGCTCCACATGGCAGTGTCACAGGCATGTGTTGCTGCAGTGTCTCCCTTTGTCTCTTCTCTCAACTTGAATGAAAAGGTCAGCCAGGCAGTGACACACCTAGTTAAGCACTCACACTACAGTGTTCAAGGACCCAAGTTCAAGCCCCTGGTCCCTACCTGTAGGACGAAAGCTTCACGAGTGGTGAAGCAGGGCTGCAGCTGTCTCTCTATGTCTCTCACTGTCTATCTGCCCCCCCTCTCAATTTTTCTGTCTCTTTCCAATAGTAAATAATAATTAAAAAGTGATTAAATGGTCCTTGCATGAAAAGGTCTACCTGGGATGGGTGAATTTATATATGCTTGACACCCAGACTCTACAGAGGAAGGGAGAAACAACACACACACACACACACACACACACACACACACACACACACACACACACGTAAGCAAGCAAGTTGGAAAATGACAGGTAGTGCAGAAAGGCTGTCTTACCTCCCCCTTGTAAAGTATATCAGACACGGGGCACACAATGCAAGCTGTCCCGGAGCCAAACATCTCCCTCACTCGGCCGCCTTCCAGAGCAGAGATCAAGTCATCCATGGTGAGGTACCTCTCCGACACCTTAAAGTCACCCTGTTTGCAATATGAGAAACAAAGGCAGATGTAATCTCCAAGAAAGGCATGAGACCACTCCAGGACAACCCTGTGGTTCTCTTTCTACGTCAAAGGCTGCCCGAGATAGATAAAGCTGTGGTCATACTGATGGAAGAGACACCCTCTCCTGGAGAGGAGGAGTTTCCTTGGAGATCACAAGTGTCTCAGAATGAGATGATCATAAGGTCAAGTGTTTTTCAGCCACCAAGTCTCAGATGCTACCATGATGCCAACCTGACTTCCATAAGCAGACGACCTCACCAGTGTGTCCTGGAACCCCACCTCCCCAGAGCCCTGCCCTACAAGGGAAAGACAGAAACAGGCTGGGGTCAATGCCCATGTCCGAAGAGAAGCAATTACAGAAGCCAGAACTCCCACCTTCTGCAAAGAATTTTGGTCCAGAGGCCAGGTGGTGGCACACCTGATTGAGCACACATGTTACAATGCACAAGCACCCAGGTTAAAGGCCAGTCCTCACCTGCAGGAGGAAAGCTTTCCAAGTTGTGTAGTAATGCTGCAGGTGTCTTTCTGCTTCTTTCCCTCTCTAACCCCACCTTCCCTCTAGATGTCTGCCTATCTCTATCCAGTAAATAAATAAAGATAATAAAAGAAATTAAAAAAAAAAAAGAATTTTGGTCTATACTTCCAGAGGGATAAATAGGGAAGCTTCCAATGGAGGGGATGGGATGCAGAACTCTAGAGGTGGGAATTGTATGGAATTGTAGCTCTCCTATCACACAATCTTACTGATCATTATTAAATTGCTAATAAGATAAGTAAATAAATAAATAAGGTCAAGTTAAAGGTGATCCCAAGATTCCTGGCAGGCTTGAACATATTATAACTTTTTGCCTTTGTTCTGTTGTCATGGGTGATGTCCTCACCACCTCCCATCCTGCATGCTGTTTACTGTATGCTCAGCGTTGCCATATCTCAGATGCTATCTTATCATAAAGGGAATCATCTATTACAATTCAGCCCTAGTCATTAAGGTTACCATGAATCAAGCACCCATTGTACGCCACCCCCTCTTCGTTGTTCAAGGTAGCTACATCATACAGGTGAAGAAATTGAAGCTCAGAGAGGGATTGAGTGGCCAGTTCCAAAGCTGTTCCTCTTTCTATTGTGTCTCCCATGGAGCAAAAGCAGACACTCCCATTTAATTTTCTGAAATAACTCTTTATTCTCGGGTACCGAAGGTATATTTGGACATGGAGGAAATTAACTGTGTGTTTTCCTTTTTCAATTTACCTGGCTGAGTTGACTCTGCAACAGACTCCTGTCTCTCACTCTCCCCATGAGTTCTATCATAGACAGTCACCATCTTCTCTTTTGGTATAAAATTAGACTGTCCATCATCCAACTGTTATTATGACCTCATTGACTTCTACTGAGCTATTTGAATACTTTGCTTGTTCAATGATGGCATATGGAGAAAAAAATACTTCAAAGTGTTCAGCTTAAACTACCTGCTTCACATTCACACTTTAATCTATTTAAGTCTCACTTTTTTATGTGAGTGGTTCAAGTTGAAAGTTGTTTAACAGGCTATTTAAATTAAGGGCAACAAATGGTAAATATGCATTTTATTAAGATGAGAGTTTCTTTTTCTTTTATCTATCCTTGTACAAAAGAGGAAAATGGAAATGACAGGCAAAACCAAAAGTGTCTGAAGAATGCATCATGTTACAAAGCATATTTGGATCGTTAGGAAAAAAACATGTCTGCAAGAGAAATACAGTTTTTTGCAAATTTCAGTTTATTTCAGTCTGCTATTGCAATGATAGTGCCCAAAGATGAATAAATAAATTCCAAAAAAAAAAAAAAGTCAGTTAACTGACAACAAACTGCTTTCTATGTTCCGGGAAAGCCTCTTGCAAATAAACAGAACTGTTTTTGTTCTCCTCACCTTGTTTATCTCTGGACAATTTCCCCCCACCTGGCAAGTCATGGTACCCCCTCCATACACACACACAATAACCTCTTTTTCATGGTAGCAAATCATGAGTGTGAAAAAGCATCCCTACTTGCAGCTTGTCATCAAACCTTCTGCACTGCACTTGGTTGGCTCTTTTTTTTAGAAAATAAAACAGAAATTACTGCGCTTCCAAAAAAAATCTATCTTTCCAACTGCAAACATATTTAGGACAGGGCAAGCTGTCTGAAATGATCCCTACAGTTTGTAAATGCCATGCCCAATGTGCCAGCCAGCGTGTGGCAGTTGAGTCTTGTCTACTGCAGAGTTTTGCAGAATTATTTACAGCACATTTTCTCAATTTCCAAAGCCCTTCCCAGAGTAACTGTGCTAGTACTTGCCCAGACCATGTGCATGTGTTTTTCTAAACATGTGTACTATTCATTCTGTGTGACCACAGGATGCTCTGAGCCTGTTCATAGTCCCTGGGGAGCGCTTTAAACACACTAGGTCCAAAGCTCTGTGTAGAACACATCAACACACACACACACACACACAGATATATACTGCCAGAGATCCAACTAATTCATTCAGCATTCATCTTGAGTAGGTCAGAATGGTGTGCCCAGTAACCAAAGGTCTTACTGGTTTTTTTCCTGTATCACAGATCAGAGCATCCACTGGAGACAACTTTACATCTGCTCAAGGGTTTCTGATCTTCTGAAGTATGTGTATGTATTAAGGAGGAGAGAGAGTAGGGGAGAAGGGACAAGAAGGCAGCCAAATGGGACGTCAGTAACTATTTGCATGTTGGTGGAATCCTATAATCTATGGCAAGCATAGATGAACTGGAACAAACCAATCAAAGGGAGAACTCCATGTCACTTTTGCTTGGTGACAATACAATCAGAGACCTAGAAAGTTAAGGACAGGGGGGCCAGGTGGTGGAGTACCTGGTTAAACGCACACATTGCAGTGAGCAAGGACCTGGGTTCCAGCCCCTGGTCCCCACCTGCAGGGGGCTGCAGATGTCTGTCTCTCTCCCTCCCCCATCCTTCTCAATTTCTCTGTCTCTATCCAACAATAAATAAATAAATAAATAGAAAGTTAAGGACAAGCATATAAAGGGAAGGACTTGAAGGATAAGTCAGGTGAGAGGCCTGGGACACAACCTGAGTGCCAGAAGACTAATTCACTAGGACAACTGGTTAGAAAAGTTTCTCTTCTCTCCTCTCCTCTCCTCTCCTCTCCTCTCCTCTCCTCTCCTCTCCTCTCCTCTCCTCTCCTCTCCTCTCCTCTCCCCTCCCCTCCCCTCCCCTCCCCTCCCCTCCCCTCCCCTCTCCTCTCCTCTCCTCTCCCTCTGCACAGCACCTACTTGAGATTGTTGCCAAGAAGAGCTCTTTGCACATAGAGATTTAACATTTAGATAACACTGGCAGGAACCACAGGGCATTATTTCAACATCAAGGCAGACTGGTTTTGATTTCCTTTGCTGTGTACTTCTAAACTCGGCTCTGGGATTGTCCAAGGTACCCACCCACTTGTGCGCCAGGTCCAGAATGCTCTGCCTGGTCACTCCCGGAAGGATGATGCCATCTAGCGGAGGAGTCGCCAGTTCCTCTTCTGTCAACGAGAGATGGGAGAATCTTCAGATGTTTGCTCTACCAACTATGACTTAAAGTAACAGGCATTTGTTTATAAAAATTTCTCACAAGGTTGTGGGGGCAAAGGAACCCTCCCGCACTGCTGGTGGGAATGTAAGTTCGTCCAACCCCTGTGGAGAGCAGTCTGGAGAATTCTCACAAGGCTAGAAGTGGACCTTCCATATGACCCTGCAGTTCTCTCCTGGGGATATATCCTAAGGAACCCAGCACAACCATCCAGAAAGATCTGCGTACACCTATGTTCATAGCAGCACAATTTGTAATAGCCAAAATCTGGAAACAACCCAGATGTCCAACAACAGATGAGGGCTAAGTAACTCGTGTTATACTTATATATTTCTCAGCTATTAAAAATGACGAATTCACCCTCTTTACCTCATCTTGGATGGAGCTTGGAGAATCACATGAAGTGATACAAGCCAGAAAGAGAAGGATGAATATGAGATGATCTTACACTTGGACAAATGTTGAGAAATAAGATCAGAAGGGAAAACACAAAGCAGAACTTGGACTGGGTTTGGTGTATTGCATCAAAGTAAAGGACTCTGGGGGGCAAGGTTTGGTGGGGATATTGGAAGTAGGTTCAGGTCCTGGTGCTCAGTGGAGAAGGAAGACCTAGGCTGGAGGTGAGAGTGCTTTGCAGAAAACTGAGAAATTAGACGCATGTACCAACAACTATATTTACTGTCAAATGTGAAATTAAAAAAATTCTCACAAAGATGAGATTATATAATGCAATTTCCCAAACCAGCTCATACCTCAAATAGATCTTTAGGCTTTTTAAAAAAAATTTAATTAAGCCTCTCAGCTAGTCATCTTCCATACATCTTCAACTAGTTAAAACCAAACTGAGCAGCTGGTGCAGAGATGCAGCTGTTGGAGCACAGGACTTGCATGAGTTAAGGTCTAGAATTGGACCCTCGGCACTCCATACACTAGACTGGTGCTCCGGTGTTCCTGTTTCTCTCTCTCTCTCTCTCTCTCTCTCTCTCTCGACTGATGCTCTGGTGTTCCTCTCTCTCTCTCTCGCTTTAATTAACAAAACTAAATCATTCCAAAAGAAAATCAACAAGAAAAGGTGGTCTTTCTACTAAAGCAGTAAGAGGAGTAGAGAAATCCTTTGAGGACATTTTCAAGTAAGAATTCACCATGTGGGATGAGCTGGCTAGTTGTTAGAAAAATAGAGATAGGATCTTACTGAAGAACTCTACTCATCCTCAAACTTCTATGAATTTTGAGAAGCATTCCTCATCCCAAGATCTATTACTACCTTGGAGACCAAAACAGCAAAAATGGAAAGACTGTATGATAGCACAATAGCACGTTTGGACATTGATACAAAGGACATGAAAACACCAATTCAGAAAAATATCTGCTCCCTTAGGTTCATAGAAGTTAAGGTATGGAATCATGCTAAATGCCCATCAACTAATGCCAGAACACAGACGCTGTGAATATATACTCCGTTGAATATCTGCCTGCTATTAAGACAGAGAGAGCTAGTATAGGGGGCCAGGTGGTGGTGCACCTGGTTGAGAGCACACATCACAATGTGCAAGGACTTGGGTTCAAGCCTCTGGTCCCCACCTGCAGGAGGAAAACTTCTTGAGTGGTGAAGCAGGGCTGCAGATGTTTCAATGTCTCTCTCCCTTCTATCTCACCTTCCCCTCTCAATTTCTTTGTCTTTATCCAAAAGAGATCTTTTTTAATTATTATTTTAAAAAATAGTATCATGCATTTGGGACAAAATGGGTAGAACTTGAGGTAGATGTACTCAGTGAAGTCAGGAAAGGTAAAATTATATGTATAATTTTCTTTTCATTTTAAAAGACACTTCTACTCTTCTGTCCCTTCCCTGGTCCATCTGGTGATCACCTCTATTTTTTTTACCGCATCTAAGACTTACTGGTGCTTTTCCTGGTTGCTTATACTCCCCCTAGGAGTGAAACTACCCAATATATATATATATATATATGATCAAAGAAGATCACACAGCAGTATCATACATGCATGAAGTCCATGGATTTACTGCCTAGTGCCACCTAAAATGAAAGACAGGTCTATAAAACAGCTTGATGAAAATAACCTAGTGTGATTCTCATTTTACATAAGGACACTGAGACCCTCTAAATCACATCCCTGTGTCCCCATGGGTGACACTAGAGTAACTGTCTTTCCCCTTCATAGGACACACTGGTCTGGCCTCTCGGCTCTTCTGATTTACAGGAAGGGCAAACATCCCAGCTAGTGGGACTCAGGAATACTGAGACTCTGCTCATTTCAACATCCAGCTGAGCCTGGAGTGGTGTTTATTATTTTTTTTTCTTTAGAGCAATGAATAATATTTTTTTCTTTCCTCCTGAAGCTACAGGCAGTATGACTTATTTATTTATTTATTTATTTATTTATTTATTTATTTATTTATTTATTTTACATTTTCTTCTTGTTTCCAAAACTCATCTGCTGCTGGAAACTGCTTTCTGGAAGAAAGATTTGTTTCATTGGCAAAGTTCTTGGGGGCATACTCTTTGTCATGTTTCAAAGTGTTGATCTGAAAACAAACCTGTGCTTGGCGATAGCTGGCTGGGCACGGAACAGCACAGATCTGAGTACAGACACACAGACATGGGAGAGCAGAAAGCCTACAATCATACACTCCTTACAAAGTGCCCCTTTAACTAAGCCTGGCTGATCTCTACAGCTGCCCCAAGTTCAGTGAAAACAGCAGCCACCTGAACAAATGTGGTTCTATGAAAGAAGACTTAGCATCTAAGACTGGACCCGCTAGCCCGGGGTCAGGAAATAGAACATCTGCTTCTGCACTTGCCAGAGAGGAAGACGTGACAACACTTGGATGAGAAATATTCATTCCCTCTGCAACCACAAACATATCCAGAGAGCCAGAACAGGCTCCAGATTGCCCAACATGAGGAAAACAGAGCCTACACAACGCAGCTTGTTTTTGACAGGGGAAAAAAAAAAGATTGTATTTAGATGAAGGACATAGAATCAGTTCACAGGCTCCTCTGTGACTTCTTATAGTCTAACACAAATGGGAACCAGGGACATGGGTGGTTACAAAAGGGCCCTGAAGTTAAGCATACTAGTACAGAATGGACTCACACAAGGATCTGGGGTTCAAGCCCCCAGCTCCCCACCTGCAGGGGGGGTCACTTCACAAGCGATGAAGCAGGTCTGCAGGTGTCTGTCTTTCCCCCTCTCTATCTTCCCCTCCTCGCTTGATGTCTCTCTGTCCTATCCAACAACAGCAACAGCTGTAACAACAACAAAGGCAACAAAAATGGGAAAAATGGCCTCCGTGGGCAGTGGATGTGTAGTGCAGGCACTGAGCCCCAGTGATAACACTGGAGGCAAAAAAAAAAAGTTGGGTCCTAGGATCTGCTTGGAGCAGGACCTCTTGTCTGTGTGTGTTTTATTATGTATTTAATTATTTATTATTGGATAGAGAGAGAAATTCAGAAATGAGGGGGAGATGGAGAGGGAAAGATACAGAGAGACACCTGCATCCCTGCTTTACCACTAGTAAAGTTTCCCCTTGTAGGTAGGAGGGTCCTTGAACCCAGGTCATTCATTGCCCACTATAATGTGAGCACTGTAATCAGGTGTGTTACTGCCTGGCATCTGAAATGAATCCTCAGCAGATTGGAAAAGGAGAACTAGGTCCTGGAATCAGTTTGGAGTAGGACTCTTTACCATATTTTATTTATTTATTTATTTATTTATTTATTTATTCATTATTGAATAGAGACAGAGAGAAATGGAGGGGGATAGGGGAGATAGAGAGACACCTGCAGCCCTGGTTCACCAGTTGTAAAACTTTCCCCCTGCAGGTGGGAACCAGGGGCTTGAACCCGGGTCCTGTGCACTGTAATGTAAGTGCTTAACCAGGTGCGCCACCACCTGGTCCCCTCCCCTTCCATATTTTGTACACACCGCTAGTCTAAAAGGGGCATGAGTTTGGGCGTTCATGGAAAGATGGCTGGGCTTTATTTGCTTGCTTGCTTGCTTTATTTGTTTTCTTTTTTTGGTTTTTAAGACATGGAGAGAAAGACCAGAGCGCTCTGCTCAGCTCTGGCTGATGGTGGTGCTGGGGACTGAACCTGGGACCTTGGAGCCTCAGGCAAAAAAGTGTTTTGCAGAACCATGATGCTGTCTCCCCAGCCCAGATGACAGGTTTTTACTGCAACTATTCTTCTCTATGCTACTTGCCAGTCAAGTTTGAGAAAGTCTCACTAGGAATGATTTTCATCTCCTTTTCATTTTCCTAAAATCAAGGTTTCTTTAGAGTTGTTGCTTTGTCTTTTCTTGTTTAAACCCAGAGTGATCTCTGGCGTCCTTTCTGGCACTTTCTCATCATCCTGTTCAGACATTTTATTCCATTCCTTTTCTCTTTTTCTCTAACCTTTTCACTTTTTGTTTGATCTGAAGGCACAAATTCACAAGCACAGTCAAGTTATCCAGGCAGCCATCCTAAGGTCGTGGGTTATTTTGTAAGCCTGAAGATAAATTCACTCATTTTGCTCCTGACATTTAAAAGTCATGGTGGAAACTAGCCTGTGATGATTATTTGGATAAAGGGGTCATTTTTTTTCACCAGGACAATTTTGGGTGAAATCATGGCTCTTTCATTCAGACCAAGCCTGAATCCTGTCATCACCCATCATAAATAATGGTACCGCCACTTGTGTATGATGTCACTGTTTTTATTTGGGGCCATTTATGTATGTGCTTGTGGAGGGAAGGTGGGGAGGATGGAGGCTGGGTAGGAAAACAAGTGGAAAGAATGGGATCAATGGGTCTACTGGCTCCAGTGTGCAGGACTCAGCACCTGTCATCTGTTAAGCAGAGCTTCTGGGAGATGGCCTGTGAATCACTCAAACTGAGACGTCTCAAACATCCCAGGGTGCATGTGGCTCCAGGACAGTGCCATGAACACACAGCAGTAATGGAAGGAAAATCATGATGTGTGACTGGCTTTTCAATGGCCAAGGATATTCAGGATCCAATCCCAGTCGAGACGGGAAACACACCACACCTTCTCTGGGTGTGTCGGCTCTAATGGCCAGCTCAAGTTCCTGTCATTAGTCTTTGCCTCTGACACTGGAATCAGCGCCAGCTCTGCCTGTAGCCAGAACCCAAGATCCCTCTAGGCTACTACAGGTGCTCTCAAGTTTTCTCTTTCAATTTAAGTGAGGGCCAGGGAGATAGCGCAGTGCTAGCACATAGGACTGGCATGCCAGAGGTCCCAAGTTCAACCCCCAGCACCACCAACAGCCAGCCAGAAAACTAAATGGTACACTGATCAAAAAAACTAACTATAAAACCACTTGAAAATAAAAACCTGGGATTGAGGGGAGCAGTGGCAAACCAGGCTAATAGTACTAAACATAAGCACCAGTGCAAGGATCCAAGTTTGAGCCCCTGGCTCCCCACCTGCAGGGAGATGCTTCACAAGTGATGAAGCAAGTCTGCAGGTGTTTCTCTTTCTCTCTCCCTCTCTAGCTTCCCCTCTTCTCTCAATTTCTTTGTGTCCTATCCAATAAATGGGGGAAATGGCCACGAGGATCAGTGGATTAGTAGTACTGGCACCAAACCCCAGCAATAACCCTGGAGGCAAAAAACAAAAACAAAAACAAACAAACAAAAACAGGATATTCAATGTATGAATGCATAAATCCCTGGATTCATTCCTCAGCACTACATAAAGTAAATAAATATGTTAAGTTTCTCAAGTTATTTCAGAGGGAGAGGGAGAGAGAGTGAGGTGCTAGGTAGTGGTCCACCTGGTTAAGCACATACATCACAGTGCACAAAGAGCCAGGTTCAAGCCCCTAGTCCCAACCTGTAATGGAAAAGCTTCAGAGTAGTGAAGCGGTGCTACAGGGATCTCTGTAGCGGTGCTACAGGGGTCTCTATTCAATTAAAAAAAAAACAGAGAGATAGAGACCACAGCATGGAACTTCCTATGGTGCCATGATACCCGCCATGTGATGCTAGGGTCTGAACACAGGCAACACATCACAAGGCATGCACCTATCAAGCTACTGTCCTGGCCCCAGGCATAAGGTTCTTAACCTTGAGAATGATGCCCCTCCCTCCTCAGTTGTAAGCTCTGTGGACTGTTCTTTCTAGTCCCATTGACAACTACTGCAAAATGACAAGGGGCTGGCATGTAAGGGGGTTACCTCCATCTTCATTTATCCAGTACAGGAAAAGGTTCATCGTTCCAACTTCAGTGATCTGGTCCTCCTCCCCATAGAGCCATAGGACCTGCTGGCAGCCGTTGTCCAACGCTTCACATTGAGCAAAGAGAGATGAGCCATAGTTCCTTGTGAAAAAAAGGGGGAGTCTGATTATGAAAATTATGGAGAAAATTATGAAATTATGAAAAAAAGAGACTGATTGTGAAAATATGTCAGCCCTGACAACTGAACTCACATCTCATAGTCTTAGAAAGAGTTTAGAATAGCAATGATTAATTATTATTATAACCAGGTTAGTTGGGGGTTGATTTCTATGATAATCCAATAGTTAGCATCTATAGTAATATACTTGATCTAACTATGCTTTGTGCTCTTTAGTGGTATGGGAAAATATTGTATTTCAGATAATGACATGGCCAAATGGTTTTCATCTGTCTAGCCTAAAGTTGTAGATGTTTTAAAAGGTATATATTGGGGACTGGGCGGTAGCACAGCAGGTTAAGTGCACATGGCACAAACCGCAAAGACCAGCATAAATCATGGTTTGAGCCCTCAGCGCCCCACCTGCAGGGGGGTTGCTTCACAAGCAGTGAAGCAGGTCTGCAGGTATCTATCTTTCTCCCTCTCTGTCTTCCCTTTCTCTCTCCACTTTTCTCTGTCCTATCCAACAACAACAGCTATAACAACAATAACAATAACAACCACAAAAAGGGCAACAATAAGGGCAACTAAATTGGAAAAATAGCCTCCAGGAGCAGTGGATTCGTAGTGCTGGCACCGAGCCCCAGTGATAAACCTGGAGCCAAAAAAAAAAAAAAAGCTATATATGCAGTTATATTTCTAGAGATCCTTGAACAATTTAAGCCCAGTGTCAGAGTCTGATCACCTTACAAATCTGAAACATGAAATACTTAGACAAAAGCAAATATTTATACTTAGAGCTATGGCCTAGGCATTTAGAGAACTTGAAGGATTAAATCTATATTTCCCCCACAGCATATTGAATTAATAGTTATTTATGAGATAATAAATTAATAGGATTATAATTTCACAAATTTCCCTTCACAAAGATCTGCACACACACACACACACACACACACACACACCGCCAGCCACCTAGATAACCACTATAGTTTTCCACAATGTAAATATGGGGTAGTTTTTCATTTGCTTATTTGGTTCAGGTAGGTGGGAAGTAACATCTCTAATTCATATGCAGATGCTATCAATCCAGTGGGAACAGGTAGTATAATGGTTATATATAGACTCAAATGGCTGAGGCTCCACAGTCCTGGGTTCAATACCCCAGCACCACCATCAACAGGAGCTGAGCAGTGCTCTGATAATAAATAAATAAATAAGTTCCAGAGGCAGGGCTATGGAGCAGCAGCAGCTGTGTTTCCCTCTTCTCTCCCGAATAACCTAGGAATACCAAAGGAGATAATCTGGGACCGCAACAAGACAGGATTAGAATGACTTCAGGAACCCATCTAATCACCGGTGAGTGCAAATACCTGTGGCTCGCGGACAGAGAGGAACCTAGTGAGAGATAAAGTGGCTGGTAACAGCCCGGCAGTTTACCAATTGAGACACTACCTCCAGTCTGTTTCACCAACAAAAAGACAGCTGAAGAGAGGAGAGGACTCCCCTAAGACTCACCAAATGCAACTGTGAGTCTCCATTGCTACTGACTTCAGAAGCTGCAGCAGCAAGGGGGAAGATCTGTGCTGACACCAGAGGAACAGAGAACTAACCAGGAAACTCAAGAGAAGATCTATACCTCCATGGCCTGGCGGTGAGGCTGTGAGTCTCTTTGCATAAACACTGGATTATATCTGCCTCACCCTGCTTTATCTCTTGGTCAGGAGTGAGGGATTAATCTAAGAAGCCTATGTATAGTTTAAAAGTCCTCAGGCTCCCATAGCCTACAGGGAAGAAATAGAACAAAAGAGGCTTTAAAGCCACTGAGCTCCAAAGCAGGGATTAAAATAATATTGAAACAACAGTTAACTTCCACCACTGTGAACCCTTTAATTACCTTACTGAGACACAAGTCAGTCCAGGCAATAGTGACCAGTAATTTGAAAAGTACTGAGAGAGGGACCTCATAACATACTATATAAAATGGTTAAACCAACAAGAAGAAATATTGGAGAAATGAACCAGGACAAGAGTCCAGCTAAAAGCCCCCAAAGGTTAAAGCACAAAATAACATTCAACAGTCAACATGCAAAGACTAGTTAAGCAAATAGTCACAGGAGTGAGTAAAGAGTTTGAGACAACTGTCATCAGAAATGCAGAAACAACAAATGAGACTCTGGAAGAAAACATTAATTATCTCAAGGTTATTAGAGAGATGAAAGCTGAAACAGCTAAGCTAAGAACACAACTAGCTGAACAAGCTAAAACAGTATCAGAACACGGTAACAAAATAGATGAACTCCAGAAAACAGCAGAGGGGAGAGAGAATAGAATAAATGGGGCGGAAGACAGAATTAGTAAGATCAAGGACATATTAGAGACAACTGAAAAAGAAGTAAGAGATCTCAAAAAGAGATGAAGAGATACTGAAAACAACAACACAGACCTATGGGATGACTTCAAAAGAAATAATATATGTATTATTGGCTTACCAGAGGAAGAGAGGGAGAGGAAGAAAGCATTCTTCAGGACATAATAGCTAAGAACTTCTCTTGTCTAGACAACATAAAAGACATAAAGGTTCAAGAAGCCCAGAGGGTCCCAAACAGAATTAACCCAGACTTAAAGACACCAAGACACATCATATTTAGAATGGAAAGGAATAAGGATAAAGAAAGGATCCTGAAGGCTGCAAGAGAAAAACAAAGAGTCACCTATAGAGGAAAACCCATAAGATTAGCAGCAGACTTCTCCACACAAACACTCCAGGCTAGAAGAGAGTGGCAAGATATCTATCGAGTACTCAATGAGAAAGATTTTCAACCAAGAATACTGTATCCTGCTAGACTGTCATTCAGACTAGATGGAGGCATAAAAACCTAAAACCTTCTCAGACAACCAACAGTTGAAGGAATCAACTATCACCAAGCCTGCCCTGAAAGAAGTTCTGAAAGGTCTCCTATAAATAGTCAGACCACCATAAATAGGCCATCTATCAGAGCACTCTAAAACTCTACAAGAATGGTGTTAAAATATCTTCAATCTTTGATATCAATAAATGTCAGTGGCCTGAATTCACCTATTAAAAGGATCAGAGTAGGAAGATAGATCAGAAAACACAACCACATAATATGCTGTCTACAGGAAACCCACCGAACTCAACAAGATAAAACAAAGACTTAAAGTGAAAGGATGGAAAATTATCAGATGAGATGGGGCATGTTCAGGGTGGTATGGCCGTAGACAGACGGAAAACTATCATATAAGCCAATGACCGACAAAAAGGGGCAGGATCAGCTATTCTCATATCTGCCATGATAGACTTTAAAATAAGTAAAATTAAAAGATAGGAATGGACACTACTTAATGCTCAGAGGATCAGTTGATCAAGAGGACTTAACAATTATTAACATCTATGCACCCACTGAGAAACCATCTAAATACATCAAACATAAACTGAAAGAGCTACAGCAATATATTAACAACAACACAGTCATAGTAGGGGACTTTAACACCAACTCTCTCAACTTGACAGATCATCCAGGCAAACAAATCAATAAAGAAATGAGGAGGGAGTCTGGTGGTAGTGCATCAGCTTAAGCGCACGTGGCTCAAAGTGCAAGGATTGGCGGAAGGATCCCAGTGCATGACCCCGGTTCCCTACCTGCAGGGGATTGGCTTCACAGGCAGTGAAGCAAGTCTGCAGGTGTCTATCTTTCTCTCCCCCCTCTGTATTTCCCTCCTCTCTCCATTTCTCTCTGTCCTATCCAACAATGACTACATCAATAACAACAATAACTACAACAATGAAAAACAAGGGCAACAAAAGGGAAAATAAATAAATATAAAAAAATTTAAAAAGAACATACTTTAAAAAAACGAGGGAGCTAAATGAGGAGACACATAAACTAGAACTATTGGACATTTTTAGGGTCATTAACCCCAAGAAAGCGGAATACATATTATACAAGTCTACATGGGTCATTCTCAAGGATAGATCACATGTTGGGCCAGAAAGATAGCATCAGCAAATTCAAGAGCATTGAAATCACCCCTAGCATCTTCTCAGACCACAGTGGAATTAAACTAACACTTAACAATCAACAAAAGCTCAACAGTACACTTCTTAACAACTACCAGGTCAAAGAGGAAATAAAGGAAGGGATCAAAATGTTTTGAGAGTTCAATGACAATGAAGACACAAGCTATCAAAATATTTGGGACAAAGCTAAGGCAGCACAGAGAGGGAAGTTCATAGCCATACAAGCACACATTAGGAAACAAGAAAAAGCACAAATAAACAGCCTGATTGCACATCATAAAGACCTAGAAGAAGAAGAACAAAGGTACCCTAAAGCAACCAGAAGGACAGAAATCACTAAAGTTAGGGCAGAAATCAATAATATTGAAAATAAGAAAACCGAGGAAGTAGGGTGGTAGTGCGGTGGGTTAAGCGCATGTGGTATCCAACAACAGATGAGTGGCTGAGCCAGCTATGGTATATATACACAATGGAATACTACTCAGTTATAAAAAATGGTGACTTCACCATTTTCAGCAGATCTTGGATGGACCTTGAAAAATTCATGTTAAGTGAAATAAGTCAGAAACAGAAGGATGAATATGGGATGATCTCACTCTTTGGCAAAAGTCGAAAAAAAAAAATCAGAAGAGAAAATACAAGTAGAACCTGGACTGGAATTGGCATATTGCACCAAAGTAAAAGACTCTGGGGTGAGTGGGAGTCGGGGGGAGAGAGTAAAGGTCCAAAAAAGGATGACAGAGGACCTTGTTACATGGAAAACTGGGAAATGTTATGCATGTACAAACTTATTTACTGTCGAATGTAAAACATTAATTCCCCAATAAAGAAAAAAAAATTTAAAGAGGGCTCTGAACTTGACTCCATCAGGACCTGAAAAGAGAAGAGGAAAAAGGGAGGGACATTAGGATGTAGTAATAGTGTTATGTGTGGCTTGGAGGGGAAGAGAGGACTGGACCTGGAAGAAAAAGGGGGCAATTATGTACAAATGTAGACACACAGTTTCAGACATGACAGTTAACCCATGTCTGCAGCCTTGAGAGAATGCTGTGGCTTGTAGTGGAGGGACTGGTGATTAAGAACTCTGGTGGTGGGAATGGTGTGGAATTATATCCCTGTTGACATGTAATTTTTGTAAACCAATATTAAACTACTAATAACACTTTTTAAAAAGAAAAGAAAAACAACAACAAACAGAGAAGTGGTGGTCAGAGTGGACATCCTAGTCTTTTTCCACATGTTAGGATATAGTTTCAGTTTCACACTGTTGGTCACAGTATATGCCCTTGGTTATACTGGATTCTGTTCCTCCTGTACCCATTGAAAGGGCCCAGGTGGTGGTACAATGGTTAAGCTTACATATTAAATTGCACAAGGATTTAAGCCCCTGGACCCCACCTACAGGGGAAAGCTTCAGGAGTGGTGAAGCAGGTCGGAAAGTCTCTCTCTCTCTCTCTCTCTCTCTCTCTCTCTCTCTCTCTCCCTATCTTCCCCTCCCTTCTCACTTCTCTCTATCCTAATATATCAAAGGAGCAATGGATTTGTACTGCAGGCACTGAGTCCCAGTGATAACCCTGAAAATCTGCTTTACTGCTTATGAAGTAAACCCCCCTGGGGGTGGGGGGCGGGGGCTCAAACTGAGATTCTTTTATGAGTTCTTGCACTTTTTTACTATGTGCACTTAACCCACTGCACTACTGCCCAGCCCCTGAGAGAGTAAGATTGAAAGAAATAAAGGAAGAAGAAAGAAAGAAAGAAAGAAAGAAAGAAAGAAAGAAAGAAAGAAAGAAAGAAAGAAAGAAAGAAAGATGGTTCATTGCACTGTGCTCTCTAAGACAGTTATCTGTGGTATACAAA
Source organism: Erinaceus europaeus (assembly GCF_950295315.1). Classification (NCBI taxonomy): domain Eukaryota; kingdom Metazoa; phylum Chordata; class Mammalia; order Eulipotyphla; family Erinaceidae; genus Erinaceus; species Erinaceus europaeus. Next base: position 62,214,477 of record NC_080168.1, read on the forward strand.
GGTGCATAACTAGATGCCTTTTGAAAATTCTGCACAAAATTTATTTATTTATATATTTATTTAATGGTTTATTTATTTATTTTTACCTCTAGGGTTATCACTGGGGCTCAGTGTCAGCACTACAAATCTACTGCTCCTGGAGGCTATTATTCCCATTTTGTTGCCATTGTTGAAGTTGTTATTGTTATAGTTGTTACAGCCATTGTTGCTGTTGGATAGGACAGAGAAAAATCAACAGACGAGGGGAAGACAGAAAGGAGAGAAAGATAAGACACCTGCAGACCTGATTTACTGCTTGTGAAACGACACCCCTGCAGGTGGGGAGCTGGGGGCTCGAACCAGGATCCTTCTGGCAGTCCTTGCACGTTGCGTCATGTGCAATTAACCTGCTGCACTCCCGCCCGGCCGCCACAAAATTTAAATTTAAAACTATTTTTAAAAAGAAAGAATAAAGAATTGATAGTAAAAAAAATAAATTTCCCAGGCTGGGGGGTGGGCGGTGAATCCACCTACCAACATCCATGTCCAGCAGAGAAGCAATAACAGAAACCCTACTTCCTGCACCCCAAAAAAAATTTTGGTCCATACTCCCAATGGGTAAAGGATAAGGAAGATGACCAGAGGGCTCTGAACCCCAAATCCACCAGAACCAGAAGTATTCTTGATTTTTATATCATTACTCAAAGGGAGTTGAACCTAGGAAACACCAGAGAAAGCCAAAAACCTTTTTTCTTTACTTATTCTTTTCTTTTCACTAATACTTTTTTATTTATACAGTGGAAATATTGATAAGATTACAAGATAAGAAGGGTACATTTCCACACAATGCCCACCACCAGAACTCCGTATTCCATCCCCTCCCCTGATAGCTTTCCTATTTTTTTTTATTTCTTTATTGGGGAATTAATGTTTTACATTCAACAGTAAATACAATAGTTTGTATATGCATAACATTTCCCAGTTTTCTATATAACAATACAACCCCCACTATGTTCTCTGTCATCCTCATTGGATCTGTATTCTCCCCACCCACCCACCCCTGTGTCTTTGGTGCAATACGCCAATTCCAGCTCAGGTTCTACTTGTGTTTTCTTTTCTGATCTTGTTTTTCAACTTCTGCCTGAGAGTGAGATCATCCCATATTCATCCTTCTGTTTCTGACTTATTTCACTTATTTCACTTAACATGATTTTTTCAAGGTCCATCCAAGATCGGCTGAAAAAGGTGAAGTCACCATTTTTTACAGCTGAGTAGTATTCCATTCTATATATATACCACAACTTGCTCAGCCACTCATCTGTTGTTGGACACCTGGGTTGCTTCCAGGTTTTGGCTATTACAAATTGTGCTGCCAAGAACATATGTGTACACAGATCGTTTTGGATGGATGTGTTGAGTTTCTTAGGATATATCCCCAGGAAAGGGATTGCAGGATCATAGAGTAGGTCCACTTATAGCCTTCTGAGAGTTCTCCAGACTGTTCTCCACAGAGGTTGGACCAATTTACATTCCCACCAGCAGCATAGGAGGGTTCCTTTGACCCCACAACCTCTCCAGCATTTGCTGCTGTTACCTTTTCTGATGTATGACATTCTCACAGGAATGAAGTGGTATCACACTGTTGTCTTTATCTGCATTTCTCTGACAATCAGAGACTTTAAGCATTTTTTCATGTGTTTCTCGGCCTTTTGGATCTCTTCTGTGGCAAATATTCTGTCTATGTCCTCCCCCCATTTTTGGATGGGGTTATTTGTTGTCTTGTTGAGATTTGCAAGTTATTTATATATTCTGGTTATTAGCCTCTTGTCTGATGTATGGCATGTAAAGATCTTCTTCTCCCATTCTGTGAGGGGTCTCTTGGTTTGGGTAGTGGTTTCTTTAGCTGTGCAGAAACTTTTTAATTTTATGTAGTCCCATAGGTTTATGCTTGTCTTAGCCTTCTTTGTAATTGGATTCGTTTCACTGAAGATGTCTTTAAAATTTATGCAGAAAAGAGTTTTGCCAATATTTTCCTCTAAGTATCTGATAGTTTGTGGTCTAACATCCAAGTCCTTGATCCACCTGAAATTTACTTTTGTATTGGGTGAAATATAGTGGTTCAGTTTCATTCTTCTGTGTGTTTCAACCCATTGTTTCCAACACCATTTGTTGAAGAGACTCTGCTTTCCTCATTTAATAGTATGGACACCTTTGTCAAAGATTAGATGTCCATAGGTGTGGGGGCTTACTTCTGGGCTCTCAGTTCTATTCCACTGGTCATTGTGTCTATTCATGTTCCAGTACCAAGCAGTTTTGATGACAATGGCCCTATAATACAGTTTGAGGTCTGGGAGTGTGATGCCTCCGGTTCTGTTCTTTTTTCTCAAGATTGTTTTGGCAATTCTAGGTCTTTTCTGGTTCCAGATAAACATTTGTAGCATTTGTTCTATTCTCCTAAAAAATGTTCTTGGGATCTTGATGGGGATAGCATTAAATTTGTAGATGGCTCTGGGTAGCATATTCATTTTGATGATGTTAATTCTTCCAACCCATGAACATGGAATATCTTTCCACTTCTTTGTGTCTTTTTCAATTTTCTTGAGTAGTGACTCATAATTTTCAGTACGCAAGTCTTTCATTTCTTTGGTTAGGTTTACTCCTAGATATTTTGTTTTTATTTATTTATTTATTTTTTGTTGCTATAGTAAAAGGAATTGATTTCTGGATTTCAATTTCTTCTAACTTAGTGTATGCATAGACGAATGCCACTGACTTTTAAATGTTAATTTTGTAGCCTGACACCTTACTGTATTGCCTGATTTCCAAAAGCTTCTTGCTGGATTCCTTAGTTTTTCTATGTATACTGTCATGTCATCTGCAAATAGGGAGAGTTTAACTTCTTCTCTTCTAATCTGTATCCCTTTAATTCCTTGCTCCTGCCTGATTGCTATGGCAGGAACTTCCAACACTATATTGAATAGTAATGGTGATGGTGGGAATCCCTGTCTAGTACCTGATCTGAGTGGAAATGCTTCCAGTTTTTCACCATTGAGTATGATGTTGGCTGTAGGTTTGCTATATATATATATATATATAGACTCCACTATCTTCAAGAATTTTCCATCTATTCCCATTTTTGTGGTGTTTTGATCATAAAGGGATGTTGTATTTTTTCAAAGGCATTCTCTGCATCTATTGATATGGTCATGCGGCTTTTGGTCTTGCTTTTGTTGATGTGGTGGATCATGTTGATTGATTTACGCATATTAAACCAACCTTGAATGACTGGGATAAACTCCACTTGGTCATGATGAACAACCTTTTTAATATACTGCTGTATCCAGTTAGCTAGAATTTTGTTCAATATTTTCGCATCTGTGTTCATCAGAGATACTGGTCTGTAGTTTTCTTTTTTTGGTTGTGTCCCTGTCAGCTTTTGGTATCCGAGTGATCTTGGTTTCATAGAAGCTAGAAGGGGAAATTCCAGTGTCTTCAGTCTTTTGGAAGACTTTTAAAAGTAGAGTTATTAGTTCTTCTTTGTAGGTTTTGTAGAATTCATTTGTAAAACCATCTGGTCCAGGACTTTTATTTTTGGGAAGATTTTTGGTAACTGTTTCAATTTCATTAGTTGTGATGGGCCTGTTCATGTTATCTACTTCCTCCTTACTTAGTTTTGGGAGTTGGTACGTGTCTAGGAAATCGTCCATTTCTTCCAGGTTCTCTAGCTTGGTGGCATATAGTTGTTCATAGAAGCCTTGCATGATATGTTGAATTTCTGCGGTGTCTGTTGTGATAACTCCTCTTTCATTTAGTATATGATATATTTGGGTCTTCTCCCTTTTATGTTTTGTGAGTCTGGCTAAAGGTTTGTCGATTTTGTTCACTCTTTCGAAGAACCAACATTTACTTTTGTTGATCTTTTGTATGGTTTTCTTATTTTCAATGTTATTTATTTCTGCCCTAACTTTAGTGATTTCTGTCCTTCTGGTTGCTTTAAGGTTCCTTTCTTCCTCTTCTTCTAGGTCTTTAAGATGTGCAATCAGGCTATTCATTTGTGCTTTTTCTTGTTTCCTAATGTGTGCTTGTATGGCTATGAACTTCCCTCTCTGTGTTGCCTTAGCTGTGTCCCAAATATTTTGATTGTCATTGAACTCTCAAAACATTTTGATCCCTTCCTTTATTTATCTTTGACCCGGAAGTTGTTAAGAAGTGTATTGTTGAGCTTTTGTTGATTGTTAAATGTTAGTTTAATTCCACTGTGGTCTGAGAAGATGCTAGGGATGATTTCAATGCTCTTGAATTTGCTGATGCTATCTTTGTGGCCTAACATGTGGTGTATCCTTGAGAATGACCCATATGGACGTGAGTATAATGTGTGTTCCAGTTTCTTGGGATGAATGACTCTGAAAATGTCACAATAGTTCTAGTTTATCCATCTCTTCATTTAGCTCCCTTAGGTCTTTATTGATTTTCTGCCTGGATGATCTGTCAAGTTGAGAGAATAGGGTGTTGAAGCCCCCTACTATGATTGTGTTGCTGCTACTATATTGCTGTAGCTCTTTCAGTTTATGTTTGATGTATTTAGATGGTTTCTCAGTGGGTGCATAGATGTTAATAATTGTTAAGTCCTCTTAATTGACTGATCCTCTGAGCACTAAGTAGTGTCGATTCCTATCTTTTTTAATCTTATCTATTTTAAAGTCTATCGTGTCAGATATGAGAATAGCTGTTCCTGCCCTTTTTTGGGCCATTGGCTTTTATGATAGTTTTCCGTCCTTTCACTTTATGTCTATGTTTGTCTTGTTGAGTTCGGTGGGTTTTCTGTAGACAGCATATTATGTGGTTGTGTTTTCTGATCTATCTTCCTACTCTGATCCTTTTAATAGGTGAATTCAGGCCACTGACATTTATTGATATCAAAGATTGAAGATATTTTAACACCATTCTTGTAGAGTTTTAGAGTGCTCTGATAGATGGCCTATTTATGGTGGTCTGACTATTTATAGGAGACCTTTCAGAACTTCTTTCAGGGCAGGCTTGGTGATAGTTGATTCCTTCAACTGTTGGTTGTCTGAGAAGGTTTTAGGTTTTTATGCCTCCATCTAGTCTGAATGACAGTCTAGCAGGATACAGTATTCTTGGTTGAAAATCTTTCTCATTGAGTACTCGATAGATATCTTGCCACTCTCTTCTAGCCTGGAGTGTTTGTGTGGAGAAGTCTGCTGCTAATCTTATGGGTTTTCCTCTATAGGTGACTCTTTGTTTTTCTCTTGCAGCCTTCAGGATCCTTTCTTTATCCTTATTCCTTTCCATTCTAAATATGATGTGTCTTGGTGTCTTTAAGTCTGGGTTAATTCTGTTTGGGACCCTCTGGGCTTCTTGAACCTTTATGTCTTTTATGTTGTCTAGACAAGAGAAGTTCTTAGCTATTATGTCCTGAAGAATGCTTTCTTCCTCTCCCTCTCTTCCTCTGGTAAGCCAATAATACATATATTATTTCTTTTGAAGTCATCCCATAGGTCTGTGTTGTTGTTTTCAGTATCTCTTCATCTCTTTTTGAGATCTCTTACTTCTTTTTCAGTTGTCTCTAATATGTCCTTGATCTTACTAATTCTGTCTTCCGCCCCATTTATTCTATTCTCTCTCCCCTCTGCTGTTTTCTGGAGTTCATCTATTTTGTTACCGTGTTCTGATACTGTTTTAGCTTGTTCAGCTAGTTGTGTTCTTAGCTTAGCTGTTTCAGCTTTCATCTCTCTAATAACCTTGAGATAATTAATGTTTTCTTCCAGAGTCTCATTTGTTGTTTCTGCATTTCTGATGACAGTTGTCTCAAACTCTTTACTCACTCCTGTGACTATTTGCTTAACTAGTCTTTGCATGTTGACTGTTGAATGTTATTTTGTGCTTTAACCTTTGGGGGCTTTTAGCTGGACTCTTGTCCTGGTTCATTTCTCCAATATTTCTTCTTGTTGGTTTAACCATTTTATATAGTATGTTATGAGGTCCCTCTCTCAGTACTTTTCAAATTACTGGTCACTACTGCCTGGACTGACTTGTGTCTCAGTAAGGTAATTAAAGGGTTCACAGTGGTGGAAGTTAACAGTTGTTTCAATATTATTTTAATCCCTGCTTTGGAGCTCAGTGGCTTTAAAACCTCTTTTGTTCTTTTTCTTCCCTGTAGGCTATCGGAGCCTGAGGGCTTTTAAATTATAAATTGGCTTCTTAGCTTAATCACTGACTCCTAATCAAGAGATAAAGCAGGGTGGGGCAGAGATAATCCAGTGTTTATGCAAAGAGACTCTCACAACCCCACCACTAAGCCAGGAGGTATAGGTTTTTTCCTAAGTTTCCTGGTTAGATCTCTGTCCCCTGGTGTCCCTCACTCCCGCTGCTCCAGATTCTGAGGGCAGTAGCAATTGAGACTCACAGTTGCACTTGGTGAGTCTCAGGAGAGTCCTCTCCTCCCTTCAGTCTGTTCCCCTTGTTGGTGGAACAGACTGGAGGTGGTGTCTCAGATAAACTCCAGACTGTTTCCAGACACTTATCTCTCCTTAGGCTCCTCTCTGTCCACCAGCCACAGGTATTTGCACTCACCGGTGATTTGGTGGGTTCCTTAAGTCATTCTAGTCCTGTCTTTTTTCAGTTCCAAGTGGTCTCCTTTGATATTCCTAGTTGATCCAGGAGAGGAGAGGAGAGGAGAAGAGAAGAGAAGAGAGGAGAGGAGAGAAACAGATCTGCTGCTGCTCGTCCAGACACCTTTTTCCTTATCAGAGAGCAGAGGAACAAAAAGGAAGGATGATCAGAAATAATTGGTGTATGTGTCTTAGAAAAGAAGGCAGGACCAGAGGAAAAAATGAGCAAATATATATATAGCCAACCCATGTCTGTGACCTTTGGAGAACTACTGCAGTTTCCAATAGAGGGGATGGGGACACAGAACTCTGGTGGTGGGAACTGTACAGAATTATACCCTTGTTACCTTAGAATTTTTTTAATCAGTATTAAATCACTAATAATAAAAGAAAAAAAAGGAAGAACAGAAGGTGTATTGCACCAAAATAAAGGACTCCGGGGTGTGGGGTGTGGGGTATTAAGTCCTGGAACATGATAGTGGAGGAGCACTTAGTTGGGTGTTTAGAATGTTATGCAGAAAATTGAGAAATGTTACACATGTACCAACTACTCTATTTTACTGTCAACTGTAAACCAATAATCCCACTAATAAAGAAAAAGAAAGAAGTAGTTTCCTGTGTGCTAAGACATAGGCAGGCAGCAGGGTCCCAAATCAGAAAGAACAAAAGTGGGGCCAGTTGGTGGCATACCTGGTTTAGTGCACATATTACAATGTGCAAGGACCCAAGTTCGAGCTCTTGGTACCCATCCAACAGGGGGAAAGCTTTGTGAGTGGGAAGAAAGTGTTGCAGGTGTCTATCTTTCTCTCTCCCTCTCTGTCTCCCCCTACCCTCTCAGTTGCTGGCTGTCTGTATCCAATAAATAAAGATAATTTAACTTTACAAAAAAAAAAGAAAGTGGCAGGAGTCAGGCGGTAGTGCCGCAAGTTAAGCGCACGTGGTGCAAAACGCAAGGACCAAGTAAGTGTCCCGGTTCGAGGTCCCAGCTCTCCACCTGCAAGGGAGTCACTTCATAGGCGGTGAAGCAGGTCTGCAGGTGGCACAAAGTGCAAGGATCCCAGTTTGAGCCACTGGCTCCCCACCTGCAGGGGAGTCACTTCACAGGTGGGGAAGCAGGTCTGCAGGTGTCTATCTTTCTCTCCCCCTCTCTGTCTTCCCCATCTCTCTCCATTTCTCTGTCCTATCCAACAGCAAAGACAACAATACTAGCTACAACAATAAAAAAACAACAAGGGCAACAAAAGGGAATAAATAAATAAAAATATATTTTAAAAAGTGGCTCTGAATTTAGTTAAGTGCCTTTAGAATCTTTCTACCTGTGATGGGGCATGGATAGATTTGAAATTGTCAACAGATTCCATAACCAATCCTTGCTTTTGTTGTAGGTAGGGGGGAAAAACAGCTGAGAAGCAGATAATAGCTATAGATTTCCCTCACACCCTGGCCTCAGGCACTGGACAGTCCTCCCTGAATCCACCTGTTTGATTCAGGGAGCACCCCACACACACACATATTCCCCCCACCAGGAGTGCAGCCCATCAAGAATGTGAATGCACCAACCATTCACACACACACACACAGAGATACACACACACACACACAAGCATGCAGGAGCACACAAGCGAGAAAGACCCTATTCCTCACATGCAGGGGAAAGCTTTGCGAGTGATGAAGCAAGGCTGCAGTTATCTCTCTCCCTTCCTCTTTATTTTTATTTTATTTTATTTTTCGGAGTTAATTTAATTTTATTTTATTTATTTTCCCTTTTGTTGCCATTGTTGTTTTATTATTGTTGTTGTCATTGTTGGATAGGACAGAAAGAAATGGAGAGAGGAGGGGAAGACAGAGAGGGGGAGAGAAAGACACCTGCAGACCTGCTTCCCCACCTGTGAAGCGACTCCACTGCAGGCGAGGAGCCAGGGGCTCAAACTGGGATCCTTAAGCTGGGTCTTTGCACTCGCTTTGCGCCATGTGTGCTTAACTTACTGCGCTACTGCCCAACCCCCTATTTTTGAAATTTTTTATTTTAATCTTTTTTTAATTTATTGGATAGAAACAGCAAGAAATCGAGAGGGAAGGGAAAGCTAGGAAGAGAGACAGAGAGCCACCTGAAGCCCTGCTTCACCACTTGCAAAGCTTTCCACCTGCAGGTAGGGACTGGGGGCTCAAACCCGGGTCCTTATGTGCTGTAACTTGTGCACTGAACTGGGTGCATCACCACCCAGCCCCTCTCCCCATCTCTATCTTCCTCATCTCTCTCAATTTTTCTCTGCCCAATCCAACAATGGGGGGAAAAAATGTCTGCCAGGAGCAATGGATTCGTGACGCCAGCACTGAGCCACAGTGATAATATTGGAGGCAAAGAAAATTAAATAAATAAGAGAGAGAGAGAAGGACCCATGCTGGTTAGCCCGGCTATCCCCCAGCTCCCTGCAAAGGGACACTCTTCATGCAAACCCAAGTTCACCCCTGAGCTAGTCTCACACTTTTCAAACGCTCTTTAATTTCCAGCCAGCTACATATGGCCTCAGAGGCCGGCTACAGAGCCAAGCCACAATGTCCCTGGGCCAGCTGGCAGCAGGGATGGAGGACTGCAATCTGTGAGGACGACGACAGCGATGAAGACGGCTCTTCAGAGAAGCAGGCACCTGCCCCAGACAGGCCTCTTGGGAGCCAAGTGACAGCTCAGCTGTGCTGCCAGATGCTCCATCCAGGATGCCAGCCACCAGCCTGCAGCCAGAGGACCAGCCTGGGCCATGCATGCAAAGTAAGGCTTTCCATTCCTGCTTGACTTTCTTAGCTTAGTGCTAGGAACACCTGAAATTGCAAACTAAACCAAGAATGAAATAGAGCATTGCATTCATTCCTGTCGAGTGGGTTGCACTGATCCAGAATGAGGGCTGATGTACTTACCCTCCCATTTTGCAGTCCCCAGTGCCTCCCTTCCAAGCTCGGACATACTTCGGATTGGCCCACAGGGACACTGGGTTAAAGGTCCCACTGGAAAAATAAGGTCCCACGGGGCTCAGGATGACAAAGATGAGGGCTTTGGTGGGCTTCTTGACCCCAAGAGAGGGCTGCAAGAGAGTAAAAGGACACACTATCAACTTAAACAGGCAGACACCAGTGGTAACGTCCAAGCTCAATCGAATGTCCAACCCTCCTGAAGGGGTGTCATCTGTGGAGAGGAGGTCCTCCTTCTAAAGCTGAGTTATACAAAACCCAAAACTGTCTAGGGGCCAGGTGGTGGCACACCTGGCTGAGTGCACACATCACAATGTGAGAAAACCAGAGTTCGAGCACCCTGGTCCCCACCTGCAAAGGGGGGAAAGCTTCATGAACGGTGAAGCAGGGTTACAGGTCTCTCTCTTCCTCTCTTGCTTCCCCCTCCCCTCTCAGTTTCTCTCCATCTCAATCCAAAAACAAAAATTTAAAAGGGTCTTAGAGCGCAGAGTCCTGAAGTGTCGTTTTGCTTCACTTTCTTATTAGGATTTAGAGAAAGGGTCTAAGGAATTATTTTTGTCTATGAGGTTTTTAGAGAACTACAGGTTTTTGGTTTTGTTTTGTTTTGTTTTGTTTTGTTTTGTTGGTTTGTTCAACAGCCAGCTCTATCCTACATTGCAAAGCTGTATCAATAGGATTTGCGGTTTGGGGATGAAAAAAAATGGTATCAGTGTTTCTAACTCCCCCCTCTCCAGCTGGCTCAAGATACAAGAGGGACTCTAGCAGGTGGGGGAGGGACCTGTGTCACTATCAGTCTGACTGTAACAGGTACTTTGGTGGGGCATGGGGACAGCTAACTGGGGCCATTCCCAGTCCCTTCCAGTGGGGTTCTAGACTGACTCTTACATGGAGGATTCACAAGAGAGACAGTCATATTTTTATTCTTTTTTTTTTAAACTTTAAAAACTGTTTATTATTGGATAGAGACAGAAAGAAATTGAGATGGGAAGGGAGGTAGAGAGAAATGGGGGGAGAGAGACCGGCAGCCCTACTCCACCACTTGTGAAGCTTTCCCCCTGTAGGTGGGGACCAGGGACTTGAACCCGGGTCCTTGCACACTGTAATGTGACTGCTTAATCAGGTGTGCCACTACCTGGCCCCCAAGACAGTCATTTTTCAGAGAAATGAGCATTTATTAAGGAGAAAATAAGGACAGAAAAAGAGAAGAAAGTTCAAGTCATGCAAGCATTAATGGGGGCAGGGTGGAGAGAAAGAGAGAAATGCTAAAGCCCCAAGCTTTCTGGTTATTCCAATCAATTAGTCCCTTCTGAGCAAGGCAGGGCCCTCAGGGGATGAGCTTCAGCCTTTGTCTCCAGGTGTCACACCTGCCTCCATCTGCATGTTGTGGGCTTTGCAGTCAGGGAGGAAGGGAGGGAGCTGGGGCAGGATATGCAGACACACTTGGGCTTCTGGACCTGCCCCTGGGCCTTCTCCTGGCTTCCTGTCAGGAGGTGGTGCAGAGTGCAGAGGGAGGGTGCTGCTGGACCAAGCTGCCCTCCAACAGTACCTGCCAACAAAACTCTCAGGCAAGATAAGGAGTCTATCTATAAGGCAGAGGAGAAAGGACTCCAGGAACTAGAGTTACAAACAGTCAAGAGAAGGTGGTCTTTCCCCTAAACACTGAAACATCCTCAGTCCACATTGCAAAAATCATTCCAACTCCTAAAGCACAAACACAATCATATGTGATTATGGTCGGTTGTTTGAGGAAGAAACTAGAGCGACTGAAAGTTCTGGAGGGTGACAGATGAGGAAGGTGGGGGAGGAAAGGTCAAGGAGTCCTCTGGTGCAATCCAAGAACCCAGAAAGTAAGAGAACAAGTCAGGACTGTTCCTTTCAGATGCCAAATGGGATCGGAAATGCTTGTGGTCAATTGGGCAGAGCCAGAGCCGGGGCTGGCTAGGGGCGGGGGCAGGGGTGGGAGTTGAGACATGGAAAGACAAAGAGAGGGAAGGGGAGAGGGAATGACTCCATTCTAGTCCATTGTGTGGTCAGTGACTAATGCAGTAGTCTGAAGGTGAATCTAAGTTTTTTCTTTTCTGTCTCAATTTTAATTATATCCATTCCTTCAGCTACCCATCTGTCCCTGGCCCCAGGACCTCTGCCCAGCTCATCATGAGCCTGGTCACATATCTGCAATGTGAGAAGTGTGTGGTGGGGTGTGTGGGTGTGTGTGCGCATGATGACACCACCAGCGAAGCTTGCTGGCCTACGGGAGCAATTCTGTGAGAAACTTGACGGCTGGGATGGGCTGGGTGGCCCAGAGAGACAGATGATGGGTGAGGACATAAAGTCATGGAAGGAAGTCAGGTGGCAAGTAATAACTGGTTTTGATCTATTGCTTTTGTTACTGTTTGTTCTGTGATGGGGCTGACTACCCACTTAATCAAGAAACAGAAGCGCAAAGACCGGTTCGAGCCCCCGGCTCCCCACCTGCAGGGGAGTCGCCTCACAGGCAGTGAAGCAGGTCTGCAGGTGACTTATCTTTTTTTCCCCCTCTCTGTCTTCCCCTCCTCTCTCCATTTCTCTCTGTCCTATCCAACAACGATGACATCAGTAACAACAACAATAATAACTACAACAATAAAACAACAAGGGCAACAAAAGGGAATAAATAAATAAATATTTTAAAAAATTATTTTTCCCTTTTGTTGCCCTTGTTGTTTTATTGTTGTAGTTATTATTGTTGTTGTCGTCATTGTTGGATAGGACAGAGAGAAATGGAGAGAGGAGGGGAAGACAGAGAGGAGGAGAGAAAGATAGACACCTGCAGACCTGTTTCACCGCCTGTGAAGCAACTCCCCTGCAGGTGGGGAGCCGGGGCTCGAACCGGGATCCTTATGCCGGTCCTTGTGCTTTGCGCCACCTGCGCTTAACCCTCTGCTCTACAGCCCGACTCCCCAATAAATAAATATTTAAAAAATAAAAATAAATAAATAAAAAGAAACAGAAGCCTTGGGGGCAGGTGGTGGCACACCTGGTTGAACACACATGTTACAGTGCACAAGGATACGGGCTCAAGCCCCCCACCCCCCATCCCCACCAACAGGGGGACATATTCATGAGTAGTGAGGCAGGGATGCAGGTGTACCGCTGTCTGTCTCCCTCTCTATCTCCTCCTCCCCTCTTGATTTCTGGCTTTCTTTATCCAAAAAATAAAGATAATAAAATAAAAAAAAAAACAGGAGCCTCAGAGCCTCACTTGTTTCTTACATTGTTTATTGACTGCCTACTTCTTGGTGAAGGTATAAGGATGCATTCCCTGGTGCTTTGGGGCTAAATATTTAAACCGGTTCTATACAGTTTTAAAATGGTGAATAAGACAAATTAAAAAATTATTTAGCTACAACAATAAAACAACAAGGGTAACAAAAGGGAATAAATAAATATTTTTAAAAGAATTTTTAAAAATAATAATAATTAGAGCAGGAGTAGATAGCATAATGGTTATACAAAGAAACTCTCATGTCTGAGGCTCCCAAATCCCAGGTTTAAGCCTCTGCACCATCATAAACCAGAGTTGAGCAGGGCTCTAATAGAAAAAAAAAATCACTTTCACTTTAGGAAGAAAAAATAATTTAAAAATGTAATATATATGACACAGACCCAATCATTTACCTTGCTTCTAAGATTTGGAGTAAACTGGCAAACATTTTATTAGATATCCTGGACTTAGGGGAAAAAGTCAAACTCAGATTTTGCTTTATTTTCTGTTTTTTGTTTTGTTTTGCAAGCCATGTTCTAAAAAAATAATAACAATCCCTCAAGATCACAGAAAGCTCCTAGGTGAATTTCATCTGACAGGTAAAGCTGCAATCATTCCACAAGGTGGTGGTAGAGAGAACATGCTGGTGGATGGGAAAAGCAATGATCCGATGAAATCTGTCTCTAGAGAAAAATGTCTCCACAAACCTTTAATGTCTCTATTATTACCAAGCAGGTGAATGGCAGACTAGACTCTTATGTTGCTGAGAGAGCATGTGTTTACATGTACAAACATTTTACTTTCTGAAAAAAAATTTAATTGGGGGTATTAATGGTTTAATCAACAGTAAATGAAATTGTTAGTTACATGTGTAATTTTTTTTTTTAATTGCCACCAGCGTTGTCACTAGAGCTTGGTGCTGACACTACAAATCCACTGCCCCCAGTGGCCATTTTTTCCCTTTGAGAAGAGATAGAGATAGATAGGGGAGACACACACACAGAGAAAGTGCTGAAGACCTGCTTCACTTGTGAAATGTCCACCCTGCAGATGAGGAGCAGGGGCTCGAACTCAGGTCCTTGTGCTTGGTAATATGTGTGCTTAACCACCACCAGGCCCCCATGTGTAAACTTTCTCAGTTTTCTGCAAAACACTCCCACCCCCCAGACTAGGTCCTCCTCCACCATCAGGCACCAGGAACTGAAAGTTCCCCCACCCCACTCCCCAGAGTCTTTTACTTTGATGCAATTCACCAAACCCCACTCCAAGTTCTGCTTTGTGTTTTCCCTTTCTGAAATTTAAGCAAAGCCAGCAGTGGCACTGTCCCTGATCACAGCTCAGTCACCTTTATCCTGATTTTATACAGAGGTATGTCTCTAGGAAAGGAACTGAGTGATTGACTGTAAAATGATCACACTGTGTAAAGACTAAGAAACTGTTGGAAACTTTTGGAGGCAGGGCTACAGAGTAGCAGCAGCTGCGTTTTGAGGAAAAACAAAGACAATCACCTAAAAATGCACCAAGACAGGTCTAGAATTACTTTGGGAGCCCACCAAGTCAAAGATAAGTGCAAACGTGTGTGGCTCATAGAGAGGAGCAAAAGGAGAGATTCCTGGGGCTAAAAGCCCATATCTACTCTCGAGCGGCTGGTAAAAGCCTGGTAGTCTGCCAGTTGAGGCACCACCTCAGGTCTGAGTTTTATCAACAAAAAGACTGCTGAAAACAGGAAAAAACATCCTAAGTCTCACCAATTGCTGCTGTCCCCCTTGGAGGCTGGAACAGAAGCAAGGAGGCCATATGCTGACACCAGGGGGGCAGAGAACTGACCAGGCAACTCAGGAGAAGATCGGTACTCCTGGTGGTCTGGAGGTGGAGCTGTATAGTGGGAGCCTTTCCTGTTGTTCTCCTGACCTGAGAACGCAACAAGATAAGACTAGGACTTCTTTGGGGACCCATGAAGTCAGCAGTGAACCACAAACATGTGGACAGAGAGGGGCCTAAGGAGAGATTCCTGGAGCTAAAGCCCGTATCTACTCCCAAGTGGCTGGTAACAGTTATCAAACACCTTCCCAAGAATAGAAGTCCTGGTCCAGATGGTTTTACAAATGAATTCTACAAAACTTTCAAGGAAGAGTTAATACCTCTACTTTTAAAAAAAATTTTATTTATTTATTTTATTTTTGTTGCCCTTGTGTTTTTTTAATTTTTTTTAAATTCTTTTAAATATTTATTTATTCCCTTTTGTTGCCCTTGTTGTTTCACTGTTATAGTTATCATTGACGTCATTGTTATTGTATAGGACAGAGAGAAATGGAGAGAGGCGGGGAAGACAGAGAGGGGGAGTGAAAGATAGACAACTGCAGATCTGCTTCACCGCCTGTGAGGTGACTCCCCTGCAGGTGGGGAGTCAGGGGCTCGAACCAGGATCCTTGAGTCGGTCCTTGCTTTGTGCCATGTGCGCCCTTGTTGTTTTTATTGTTGTTGTAGTTACTATTGTTGTTGATGTCGTTGTTGTTGGATAGGACAGAGAAAAATGGAGAAAGGAGGGGAAGACAGAGGGGGAAGAGAATCATAGACACCTGCAGACCTTCATTGCTTGTGAAGCGACTCCCTTGCAGGTGGGGAGTTGGGGGCTCGAACCGGGATCTTTATGCCGGTCCTTGCACTTGGAGCCACCCACTTGCACTTAACCCGCTGCACTACCGCCCAATCCAAAAGGCCTTTCTGCATGAAAGCCCCCATCTCTTATACCATTCTTTATCTTTTTAATGTTTATTTATTTATTTATTCATTTTGCCTCCAGGGTTATTGCTGGGGCTCAGTGCCAGCAAAGTCACCGCTTCTGTGGCCTTTTTTTGTTCTTTCAACTTTTTGGGTAGGACAGAGAGAAATTGAGAGGGGAGGGGAAGGGAAGGTAGAGAGGGAGAGAGAGGGGCCAGGTGGTAGTCCTTACCAGGCCCTGTCTGATTTTTCCATCATGAACCAGCACCTTGATCTGTGCAGAATAGACGCTCAGACCCTGCTCCTACCCACGGACTTGTTAATTGTGCCATTGATCTTGGCAGAGTAGAAAAAGTGCCTGCTATTTTTGGACACTTCAGAATTTCAAGCACACTTGAAGATGCTATAGACGAACACTTTGCACTTGAGATTTTATTCCCCCCTACAGTTTTTATTTTTTTTATATTTTTTATCATTTCCTATTTTCAATGATAAAATGTATTTATTTCACATGATATAGAGAATATCGTGAGGGGCCGGGTGATGGCACTCATGTTACAGTGCACAGGTTCAAGCTCCTGGTCTCCACCTGCAGTGGGGAAACTTCATGAGTTGTGAAGCAGGGCTGCAGGTGTCTCTCTCATTCTTTATCTCCCCCTTCCCTCTGGATTTCTGGCTGTCTCTATCCAACAAATAAAGATAATAATAAAAAATATAAAAAGAGAGAATATCACAAGAATAAAGAGGCTAGAGCACTATCTAACTATGTGGTACAGGTCTTGCCCTCTGCCAGTGAGCTAGTTCTTCAGCTGCTCACCCCCCCCCCCCACCACCGGGGGTTAGTGGTGGTGGTATCACACTTGCCTGGATTGACTTGTGTCTAAGTAAGGTAGTAAGAGATAACAGTTATGGAAATTACCAGTTGTTTCAATGTTATCTCAATCCCTAAAGTGAAGCACAGTGGCTATTAATCCCTCTTAAATTCTTATGTTCTTCCCTGTAGGCTATGGGAGCCTGAGGGCTTTTTAACTATAAGTAGATTTTTTTTATCTTAATCACTCAATCCTCACCAAGAGCTAAAACAGGGTGGGGGAGAAATAGCACAATGGTTATGCAAAGAGACTTGTAGATAGCACAGGGGTTATGCACAGGGACTTGTACACCCCAAGTGTCCAAAGCCCTGGGTCCAATTCCACGCTTAGCCAGCAGCCAGAGCCAAGTCAGGCAGCAGTCCTTGGCCCTTAAGAGTTTCAGGACAAATCCTGTTTGTACTCTGTGGGTTCTGAGGCAGTTATCCTGAGGCAATTATTCACTTTGTCTCCTAGTTCATCAGAACAATTTGGGTCTTTTTCTATTTCCTTGAATAATGACTTATAAATTTCAGTTTACAAGTCTTTCACTTCTTTGGTTAGGTTTTTAATCTATTTATTTATTTATTCCCTTTTGTTGCCCTTGTTGTTTTATTGTTGTAGTTATTAATGTTGTTATTCATGTTGTTGTTGTTGGATAGGACAGAGAGAAATTGAGAGGGGAGGGGAAGACAGAGAGGAAAGATAGACACCTGCAGACCTGCTTTACCGCTTGTGAAAATCTCTTCCTAGAAAGGTGGGATTTCAGGGCCCAACTGTAGCAGAAAAGGCTCAGCAAGCTGAGAAATGGATTAGCTCACACTAGGGTCTAGAAGGCAAAGGAACACAGCAGTTAGGTGGAAGATTGAGGGTAATTCTGCCCAGGCTGAGGCAAATCAGAGACAGAGGAGAGGAGGGAGTCTGGAATAAGAGGAGTATTGTTCAAAAACAGAAGCATGGCCTTTTCCTTTCCTCCTCCTCCTTCTCCTCCTCCTTTCTTTAAATTCAAACAATAGCCTGTGTTTTGTTTTGCTTTGTTTTATTTTAAGCAGAGTACTGCTCAGCTCTGACTAATGGTAGTGCTGGGAATTAAACCTGAGACCTCAGAGCCTCAGGCATGAGAGTCAGAACACCCTCCCATAAAAAAAATAAAAATAAAAATAAAAACTGTCAGGAGGCAGATGGTGGTGCACCAGGTTAAGCGCACATAGTACAAAGTGCAAGGATACTAGTTCAAGCCTGCTGCTCCCCACCTGCAGGGGGGAAGCTTCATGAGTGGTAAAACAGGGCTGCAGATATCTTTGTCTCTCTCCTTATCCTCCTCCTTCCCCTCAATTTCTGGCTGTCTCTATTCCAGTAAATAAAAAAATAAAAGATAATAAAAAAATTTAAATATGGGTTACAGGGGACTGTGTGGTGAAGCAGGTCTGCAGGTGTCTATCTTTCTCTCCCCCTCTCTGTCTTCCCCTCCTCTCTCCATTTCTCTCTGTCCTATTCAACAATGACGACATCAACAACAATAATAACTATAACAACAATAAAAAACAAGGACAACAAAAGGGAAATAAATATTAAAAAATTAATAAGAAAATCTTACAGGGCCTTGTGGTGGTGCACATGATCAACCACTACTTTTATGATGCACATGAACCCGGGTTCAAATCCCCAGACCCCCCACCTGCAGTGAACAGTGAAGCAGGTCTCCAAGTATCTCTTTCCCCCTCTGTCTCTACCTTCCCTCTTGATTTTGCTCTGTCTCTATCCAATAAGTGATAAAATAACAAAGTAAATAAATAAAATATATTTAAAGAAATAAAAATCTTAAGGCCCTTCTTATTTAAAAATTAACAAAGAGAGTATCCACTTTTTTCTTTGTTGTTGCTGAATGTCCAGTGTAAACTATCTTAACTCTCTGAGGCAGACCCAGAAATAAAGAAACTTGGTCTTGTCCTCCACAGGTAAATGCTGACAGTTGTAGTGAGTGAGGCTATACTCAAAGAGACATGCTGTCCTGTGTGACTGTGTGCGGAGGAGAGCCATCACAAAGTTGAGTGTTGACAGAACAAGGGTACAAGGGGGAAGTTACCAGCTGAAAAGACCAGGTGGGTCTATCTTTACCCACCTAGTAAATTAAAAAAAAAAAAAATCACCATCAGCCTATACTCTACAAAGTAGAGTGAAGTTTAATAGAAACATAAATTGGTTTCGGGGCTGGGTGGTGGCATACCTGGTTGAGCACACATGTTATACTGTGCAAGGACCTGGGTTCAAGCCCCTGGTGCCCACCTGCAGGGGGAAAGCTTCACAAGTGGTGAAGTAATGCTGCAGGTGTCTCTCTGTCTCTCTCCCTATCTCCCTCTTCCTGTCAATTTTTAGCTGTCTCTATCCAATAAATAAAATCAATAAATAAATAATGATAATAAAAAAAATTAAAAAGAAATATAAATTGGTTTATATTTAAGTTTAGAAGATAGTATGAAATACCCTGAAGATGCTGAAAATATACCTACCTTATGATCTAGCAATTGCACTTCTTGGGACCTATCCAAAGAATATGAAAAAATTAACATAGAAGTGATGTACAGGGGCTGGTTGGTGGCACAGCCGGCTGAATGCACATTAGGGTTGCAAGGACCCAGGTGCATATTCCTGGTGCCCATCTACAGTGGGGAAGCTTTGCAAGCAGTGAAGCAGTGCTACAGTTGTCTCTTTCTCTCTCTCCTTCTGTACCTCCCCCTTTCCTTTCAATTTCTATCTCTAGCCAGTAGATATATATATATATATATATATATATATGTATGTATGTATGTATATATATATATATATATATTTGAAATATTCTTTAAAAAGTGATGTCCACCCCAATGTTTACTGCAGCAGTACTGACAACAGCAAAGATATGAAAGTAACCAACATGCCTGTAGAGACATGACTGTATAAAAATGTGGCATGTTGATACAACTAAATATTACTGAGCTATAAAGAGATAGATTTCTAGGGCCAGGCAGTAGTACACCTGCTTAAGCACACACATTATAGCAGTGCACAAGGACCCAGGTTTAAGCCCCTGGTTCTTACCAGGGAGAAAAAGCTTCACAGGTGTCACATGAAGCAGGGCTGCAGGTGTCTCTCTGTATATCTTCCTGTCTTCCCTCCCCTCTTAAATTCTCTCTGTCTCTGTCTAGTAATAAATAAATAAAAATATAAAAAGTTTAACAAAGAGATGTATTTCTGTCATTTACAGTACAATGGAAGGAACTCAAGGAGACTGTGTGAAAAAAAATAAGTCAAAAAGAAAAAGACAGATATTGGATAATTTCAGTCATATGTGCAAAATAAAAAGACAAAATTGATGAACAAACAAAATGAACATAAACCAGTGGATATTAACAACCAATTGGTTGCCTGAGAACAAAGAGAAAGGAAGGCAGAAATAAGAACATGGTGTGTTTTATTTAACAACAAAAAAAAAAGTTTGGGAAATCACTTGACTATTATAACAATCTGCCCCTTCACACACACACACGCACACACACACTGCACTGCTCAGCTCTGGCTTATGGTGGTGCGACACCGCCCAGCTGCCCCCCCCCCCCCCAAACATCATCTTATTCCACCATACGGACTTAGGTTCCCCAATCTCCCCTTAGTAATCTTCTCTTCCCCTCTGAGTCTCTGATTATGCTGTGACAGACACTGAAGGTTCAACCTATATTATGACCAAGTCTTCTACGGAGAACAATGTTAGACAGAAACCTCTAAGAAGGCAACTCTGTGTTCAATTTGAATGACTAAGATAGCTGCAAATAAAATAAATACAAAGGACAGGGTGGTGGCACATCTGGTTGACTACATATGTTACAGTGCCTAAGGACCTGGGTTCAAGCCTTTGGTTCAAGCCCTGGGTTCAAGAACCTGGGTTCAAGCCCTACCTGCAGGAGGAAACCTTTATGAGTGGTAAAGCAGGTCTCCAAGTGTCTCTCTGTCTCTCTCCTCTCTCCCCCACCCCTCTCAATTGCTGGTGGTCTCTAGCCAATAAATAAATAAACATAATTTAAAAAATCAAAAATAAATAAGTTCTGTCATCACAAGCCACAGTTCATGTGAGGGCAAGAGAAAGGACAGATTTCCTCAGGAGTCCCAGCTATACCACCCTGACCATGCTCAACTGTCTGATCTCAGAAGCTAAACAAAGTCAGGCCTGGTACTTTGGATGGGGAAATTCCTCAGAAAACAAGCATTTCAAAGAATAATATATGACTGACTCTGACTAATCGACAAGTTACTCAGAACTATGGGGGAAGTGCTGCCACAGTTTTCATTAGCAATGTTTTCCACTTCAGTGCATAAAAGAATCGTGCAGTTCATAAAGGATGGCATCCTGTGTTCAGTTATAAGCATGGTGTGCTTATAGTGAAAGAGTCTACAGTTAGGGCAGCAGAAAGAAAATAATAGGAGGGGAGTCGGGCTGTAGCGCAGCGGGTTAAGCGCAGGTGGCGCTAAGCACAAGGACCCGCATAAGGATCCTGGTTCAAGCCCTGGCTCCCCACCTGCAGGGGTGTCGCTTCACAAGCGGTGAAACAGGTCTGCAGGTGTCTATCTTTCTCTCCCTCTCTCTGTCTTCCCCCTCCCCTCTCCATTTCTCTCTGTCCTAGCCAACAACAATGACAACAATAATAACTACAACAATAAAACAACAAGGGCAACAAAAGGGAATAAATAAATAAAAATAAAAAAATTTTAAAAATAAAATAATAGGAGATCACTATGTACTGACAGGGAAAGACATTCAGGGCCCACAAATGCAGACACAATAACACAAACAAAACTGTTCCTGGCCTGACTGTCCTCTACAGGGTGACAAGGGATAGAGAAGAGAAAAAGAAAGAAAGAAAAAAAACTGCTTAAGGGCTGGTTGAGCACACATGTTACAATGTCCAAGGACCCGGGTTCAAGGTTCCCAGTCCCCACCTGCAGGGGGAAACTTCACAAGTGGTAAAGTTGGGACTGGGCAGTGGCACACCAGGCTAAGCGCACACAGTACAAAGCACAAGGACCCATACGAGGGAGGATCTGGTTCGAGCCCCTGGCTCCCCATCTTCGGGGGGGGGTGTCACTTCATAAGTGGTGGAGCAAATCTTCAGATGTTTGTCTTTCTCATCCCTCTATATTCCCCTCCCCTCTCAATTTCTCTGTCCTATCCAATAAAAATGGAAAAAAAAAAGTGGCCACCTGGAGCAGTTGATTTGTAGTGCTGGCACTGAGCCCCAGTGATAACTGGAGGCAAAAGCAAAGCAAAACAAAAATTTTAAAAAAACACAGAATCACAGGTGGTGAAGTAGTGCTCTTACAGATGTTTCTGTCTCTCTTCCTCTCTATCTCCCCCACCCCTTTCAATTTCTGTCTCTATCCAATAGTAAATAAATAAAATTTTAAAAAGTCATTATAAATAAGGTAGTGGATTACAAAGTAGATAGCCTAAATTTCATGGTCCGGGAAGTGGCACAGAGGGTATAGCTCAAGCATGAGGTCCTGAGTTCAATCCCTGGAAACACATGTACCAGAGTGATGTCTGGTTCTTGCTGTCTCTCATCCTATCTTTCTCATTAATCAAATATTTTTTTAAAAGACTGTAAAATAATAAGAAATTTAAGAAGAGAGAGAGCATAAGATACTAAGGATGAGGACCCAGGTTCAAGCCTCTAGTCCCCATATGTGTGCCTGAAGGCAGTGAGATGAGGCTTCACAAGCAGTGAGGCAATGTTACACAGGCGTCTCTCTGTCTCTCTTCTCTTTTTCCTCCTCGATCAGTCTCTAAACCCTCTGTAAGAAAAATAAATAAATAAATGGCTACTGAGAACAGTGGAGTTGTGCAGACAACCTGACCCAGAGATTACACTGATGGCAAAAAAGAAATTCATGGGAGTCAGGCTGTAGCACAGCAGGTTAAGCGCATGTGGCGTGAAGTGCAAGGACCGGCATAAGGATCCCGGTTCCAGCCCCCCAGTTCCCCAACTGCAGGGGAGTCGCTTCACAGGCAGTGAAGCAGGTCTGCAGGTGTCTATCTTTCTCTCCCTCTCCTCTCTCCATTTCTCTCTGTCCTATCTAACAACGATGTCATCAATAACAACAACAATAGTAACTACAACAATAAAAAACAAGGGCAACGAAAGGGAAATAAATAAATATTTTTTAAAAAATTCATTCAGGGGGCTAGGTGGTGGTGCACCTGGTTGAATGCACATGTTACAATGTGAAAGGACCCAGGTTTGAGCCCCCGGTCCCCTCCTGCAGGGGAAAAGCTTTACGAGTGGTGAAGCAGGGGTGTCTCTCTCTCTCTTCTCAATCTCCCCCTATCCTCTTGATTTCTGGCTGTCTCTATCATATATTTGTTTTTGTTTTGCCTCCAGTGTTATCACTGGGGCTTGGTGCCAGCATTATGAATCCACTATTCCTAGCAGCCACGTTTTCCATTTTATTGGGTTGGACAGAAACTGAGATAGGAGGGAGAGGAAAAAATTGGGAGGGAAATAAGGAGGGAGTAGGGAGGGAAAGAGACCTCCTTCACCACTTGTGAAGTGTCTCCCCCTAAAAGTGGGGAGCCAGAGGCTCTAACCTGGATCCTTGTGCAGGTCCTTGGGCTTGTACTGTGTGTATTTTACTGGGTGCACCACCACCCAGCCCCTATGATAATTAAGAAAAAAAATCATTCACCCCTCAAGTCATCAAGATACCAGTAAGAAAGTGAAAAAGGAGGTTGGGTGGTAGTGCAGCAGGTCAAGTGCACGTGGCACAAAGTGCAAGGACCAGCGTAAGGATCCTGTTTCCAGCCCACCTGGAGGGGGGTTTGCTTCACAAGCAGTGAAGCAGGTCTGCAGTTGTCGATCTTTCTCTCCCCCTCTATGTCTCCCCCTCCTCTCTTGATTTCCTATCCAACAACAACGACAGCAATAACAACAATAATAGCCACAACAACTATTAAAAAAAGATACAGACAAGAAAGCAAGTCACAGACTGAGAAAATATTTACAATGTATTCAACAGACAAAGGATTTGGAACAAACTGGACATTCATGTGTGATACATCTATCTGAGAAGGAATCAGTATCCA
Organism: Erinaceus europaeus; assembly: GCF_950295315.1. Classification (NCBI taxonomy): domain Eukaryota; kingdom Metazoa; phylum Chordata; class Mammalia; order Eulipotyphla; family Erinaceidae; genus Erinaceus; species Erinaceus europaeus. The sequence goes on from NC_080168.1 coordinate 62,237,976, forward strand.
GAATATCCAGAACTCTTAAAATCAGAAAGATAAATTAGTGGTCTGGGAGGTGGCGCAGTGGATAAAGCACTGGATTCTCAGGCATGAGGTCTCGAGTTCAATCACCGGCAGCACATGTACCAGAGTGATGTCTGGTTCTTTCTCTCTCCTCCTATCTTTCTCATCAATAAAAAAAAAAAAAAAGACAAATTAACTCTTTCATGGAAAAAGGCTTGCAAAGGTCCTAAGGATTTCGAAAGGTCCCTGAGCATGTTTTGACTTCAACAAAATGGAAATTAAAATCATATATTGATACACTACAGATATTAGAATATTAGAACAAGTAAAATAAAATGAATTATCAAGAGTATGAAGCAAACGGAATTTTCATACATTGCTGGTGGGAGAGAGCTGGTACTCTGGAAAACTATTTTGTGGCATCATGTAAAGATGCCCTGTAACCCATCAACTCAACTCCTAGAGGAATACCAAAGAGAACAATAAGGGTTCAAGGCCCCGGGCCCCACCTGCAAAAGGAAAAGCTTTGCGAATGGTGAAGCAGGTCTGCCAGTGTCTCCCTGTCTCTCTCCCTCTCTATCTCCCACTTCCCACTTGACTTCTGTCTCTATCCAATAAATAAATAAAGATAAAAAAAAATACCAAAGAGAAACTCAAGTATGACTGTCCCATCCACACAAGATATGTACAAGAGTATTCATGGAAGTTTTGCCTATAGTAGTCAAACACTGAAAATGGCCCAAGTTCAACTGTAAGGATAGAAAGATAATGATAGCAACCAACCCCTGTACTAAAGTTAGCATGAACATAACAGCCTGAACGTCCACTGGAAGGAATCGTCTGCTAAATAGCAAGATGATTACCATCCTCAAACTAGATCTCTTAAAAAAAAAAAAGACTCAGATCTGAAAGTACTAAAAAGAGACTATGAATAGGAAATGTATTAACAGTTTGACAAATGAAAATGGAATCTGTTTATAGCAGATGAAGATAGATGTAACAGGATTGCAAAAGAAGTTAAAATCATTTCTGCCATAGCCAGTTTTCAGATTTGTTAGAATGTCTCGTTTCCAGAGGTTAATTGCAAAGGGAAGAGATGACTAGATAGAAAAGCATCAATAAATTAGAGCAGTGAATGGAGGGTATTCTTTTCAAGGGAGCTGGTATGACGATAGGCTAAACTATACATGTACTATAAAGATATTACAAGGTGATAAAAGGAAAAAAGAAAGCCAGGCATAAGGAATGTTTATGTGGGAGTAGGGTGGTAGCGCAGCAGGTTAAGTGCAGGTGGCGCAAAGTGCAAGGACCAGTGTAAGGATCCCAGTTCGAGCCCCCGGCTCCCCACCTGCAGGGAGTGACTTCACAAGCGGTGAAGCAGGGCAGGTCTGCAGGTGTCTATCTTTGTCTCCCCCTCTTTGTCTTCCTCTCCTCTCTCGATTTCTCTCTGTCCTATCCAACAACAACATCAATAATAACAATAACCACAACAATAAAACAAGGGCAACAAAAGGGAATAAATATTTTTTAAAAACGATAAAAAAAGGGAATGTTTATGTTTATCTCTCTAAGCTCCCTGTGGCATGAACCAGAAATCAGGAAGGCCAAGCAGGTCATTTGATAGTCAGACTGTTAGAATGCATACTGTAGTGAAAAATTCTTTTTTTTAAAGCAATTCATTTTTTTAATATTTATTTATTGTTGTAGTTATTATTGCGGTTGTTGATATTACTGTTGTTGGATAGGACAGAATGGAGAGAGAAGGGGAAGACAGAGAGGGGGAAAGAAAGATAGACACCTGCAGACCTGCTTCACCGCCTATGAAGCGACTCCCCTGCAGGTGGGGAGCCACGGGTTCGAACTGGGATCTTTATGCCGGTCCTTGCTCTTCGCGCCACTTGTGCTTAACCCACTGTGCTACCGCCTAACTACCTAGTGAAAATTTCTTACAGTGAGGTTCCCAGTGAAGTTGTCAATGGAGAAACTTTGTTGTTTTTAATATTTTTAATTTGTTACTGGATAGAGACAGAAATTGAGAGGAGGAGATAGAGAGGGAGAGACAGAGAGACACCTGCAGCCCTATTTCACCAGTCATGAAGCTTCCCCCCTGCAGGTGGGGACCAGAGGCTTGACCCAGGTCCTTGTGCACTGTGATGTGAGTGCTTAACCAGGCTTGCCACCGCCTGGCCCCTAAATGGGGAAACTTTGCACACAATGATCTGTAGTATTCAAATTTCTTCTGTGCCTCAAAGATTTGTATTACCCATAAGCAGACAGCTCCTCTGCTTGACGTTATCTCCAGAAATTGATTGAGGGGCACTCAAAAAGAAGAAGTGGAGATGTGTCTCTCTCCTCTCATCTCCCGGATCAACTAGGAATACCAAAGGAGAATACCTGGTACTGAAACAAGACAGGACTAGAACAACTTCAGGAGAAACCCACCAAATCACCAGTGAGTGCAAACACGTGTGGCTGGTGGACAGAGAGGAGCCTAGGGAGAGATTAAGTGGCTGGTAACAGTCCACCAGTTTATCAGTTGAGACACTACCTCCAGTCTGTTCGACCAACAAGGGGATGGCTGAAGGGAGGAGAGGACTCCCCTGAGACTCACCAGGTGCAACTCTTAAGTCTCCATTCCTACTGCCCTCAGAATCTGGAGCAGAGGCAGGGAGGCCCTGAGGAGACACCAGGGGACAGATAACTAACCAGGAAACTCAGGAGAGGCTATTAATGTCTCTTTACATAACCACTAGATAATCTCTGCCCTACCCTGCTTTATCTCTTGGTCAGGAGTCAGTGATTAAGCTAAGAAGCCTACTTATAATTTAAAAGCCCTCAGGCTCCCATAGCCTACAGGGAATAAAAAGCACAAAAGAGGTTTTTAAGCCACTGAGCTCCAAAGCAGAGATTAAAAGACTATTGAAACAACTGTTAACTTCCACATCTATAAACCCTTTAATTACCTTACTTAGACACAAATCAATCCAGGCAAGAGTAATCAGTAACTTGAAAAGTACTGAGATAGGGAACTCATAACATAATATATAAAATGGTTAAACCAACAAGAAGAAATATTGGAGAAATGAACAAGGACAAGAGCTAAAAGCCCAGCAAAGGGTGAAGCACAAAATAATGAGGTCAACATCCCAGCCATTACCACTTAACTTTGAAGACAGGCAGAACCAGAGGCTTCACCTTTGAACCCAGGGATGAGAAGTAGATTGGGGGAAGGCCAACAGTCTCCTGCTGATTCATTTACTTGATGACAGGAGCATCTGGCTGAGGCAGAGCTGCGTACTCCTGACTAGAACCACATGATAACAAAGCCTAAAGTATTTCCTAGCTTGCTCTATAGAGAAAATGCTTACTGAGCCCTGGGCCTGGAGAAGTAGGAGAAAGGAGTCCTTCGTGAAGTTCCTGGGGAGGGGGCAATTTCAAACCAGTCTGGCTAATTCACACACAGGCAACATGATAACATGCCCACCAGGGTATGCATATAACATGACCAAGGCAGGAATCAGTCTGTACCTCAGTTCCGATGAATGTAGGACGTATATACAGGCTAGCAGAGGTTGAATATGGTACCCATTCCTGATCCAGTTTCACAAGCTGTTGGATACATCCTAAAAGCTCTTCCTCGTCAAAACCCTGATGGAAAGAAAACACAATGAGTAGCATGTTTCCCCTTGCAGGAATAATAAGACATGATCTTTATGTAAGCTTTGATCTTTAACAAGTAAAGCTAGGGAAAGGGTTGGTGAAGTATTCACTTGGATGTGCTTTGCCATGGGGACAACCAAGGTTTGATCCTGGTCTACACTGAATTGAAGGGCATTGTGGTGCTATGGGGTCTCTCTCTCTCTTTCTTGTTTTTTTTCTTTTTATTATCTTTATTTATTTATTTATTTATTGGATAGAGACAGCCAGAAATTGAGAGGGAAGGGGGTGATAGAGAGAGAGAGATACCTGCAGAACTGCTTCACCACTCACAAAGCTTTCCCCTTGCAGGTGGGGAGCTTGAAACCAGGTCTTTGTGCATTGTAACATATGCACTCAACCAGATGTGCCATCACCTGGCCCGGTCCTGCCATCTCCCTTTCCTTATTTCTATATTGCCAAAGAAAATAGCTCCTTTCGCAGAGTATATCTTGTATGCCTGAGACTTCCGGTTCCATGCCCCAGTACCACATGAGACAAATTGGTACTCTGACTTCTCTGTCTCTCATCTTCTCTCATGTGAAACTCAAATGAAATAAATAAAATGAGTATTTAAAAAAAAAAAAAAGACAAAAAACTTCTGTGATTTTCCCCATATGGGCACAAGACATATGGGGAAGCTAGAAAGCTAACTCTCTCCTTTTTTTTTAAACTGCATTTATTTATTTGATAGAGACACACAGAAGTTGAGAAGGGGGAGACAGAGAGACAATTGCAGCCCTGCTTTACCACTCATGAAGCTTTCCCCCTACAAAGCACAAGAATCAGAGTGAAGATCCCGGTTCAAGCCTCCACTCCCCACCTGCATGGGAGAAGCTTCACGAGCGGTGAAGCAGATCTGCAGGTATCTCTCTGTCTCTTTATCTCCCCCTGTCCTCTAATTTCTCTCTGTCCTATCCTATAAAATATAAAGAAGGGATGGAAATGGCCACCAGGAGCAGTGGATTTGTAATGTAGGCATTGAACCCCAGTGATAACCCTGGAGGAAATTTTAAAAAGTGTTCTACATTTAAACATATATGTATATATAAAGTAGAAAAGAATTCTGTTTTGAAAAACTTATTTATATATTTCATGAGAGACAGTGAGGACAGAGGCCAGAGACACACTGCAGCACATGTGGTGCTAGGGATTGAACGCTGAGCCTCAGGCATGAAAGTTCCATGCTCTGCCTGCTGAACAGTCCTTCAGACAAAAGTTTTATTTTATTATTTCTTTTCTTTTTTTTTGCCTCCAGGGTTATTTTTTCCCTTTTGTTGACCTTGTTGTTTATCGTTGTTATTATTGTTATCGTTGCCACTGATGTTGTTGTTGGATAGGACAGAGAGAAATGGAGAGAGGAGGGAAAGACAGAGAGGTAAAGAGAAAGATAGACACCTGCAAACCTGCTTCACCACTTGTGAAGCAACCCCCCTGCAGGTGGGGAACTGGGGGCTCAAACTGGGATCCTTATGCCAGTCCTTGTGCTTTGCACCATGTGCGCTTCGCCCGTTGCACTACTACCCCCTATTTTTAAAAAAGATTTATTCATTGAGTTCATGAGATAAAAAGGGAAAAAGGGGAGCTGGACAGTAGCACAGCAGATTAAGCGCACATATTAGCAAGCTCAAGGACCTGGGTTTGAGCCACCGCTCTGCCTGCAGGGGGAGACACTTGATGAGCAGTGCAGCAGGTCTGCAGGTGTCTCTCTTTCTCCCTCTCCCTTCCTCTCTCAATTTCTTTGTCCTGCCCAATAATTGAGAGAGAGAGAGAGAGAGAGAGAAATTGGCTACCAGGAGCAGTGGATTCATAGTGCCAGCACTGAGCCTTAAAAACAACCCTAGTAGCAGTAAAAAAATAAAATAAAATAAAATAAACGTAAAAGGGGGGGGGAACAAAAGATAACTCATTAATGATTAATGCCAGGGGAGATAGCATAGTGGTTGAGGGGAAACAAAAGAAAAAAAAAAACTTTCATGCCTGAGGTTCTGAAGTCCCAGATTCAGTCTCCAGCACAATATGCCAGAACTGAGCAGTTCTCTAGTCAGTCTTCCCATCCCCCCCACATCTTTCCCTCTGTATCTCTCATTAAAATACATAACACATTTTAAAAAATAATAACTCATTAAACTGCTGTCTACATGTGATTATCTGGAGCAATGAGGCCAACTTTCCCCTACAGTAAAAATGAAGCCCACTATATTTTTCATTTTCAATATTATTTTTGCTTCATAGGGCATTATGATTGTATGCCTTCTTTTCTTTCTTTTTTTCTTTTTTTCTTTTTTTTTTTTTGCCTCTAGGGGCTCAGTGCCTGCACTATGAATTCACTGCTCATGACAGCCATTTTTTTCCATGTTATTAGGACAGAGAGAAATTTGAGAGAGGAAGGGAAGACAGAGAGGAAGAAAGACAGATACCTGCAGACCTGCTTTACCACCTGTGAAGTGGCCCCCCTGCAGGTGGGGAGCAGGGGACTTGGGAGAGACCTCACACTTCACACCATGTACACTTAACCCAGTGTGCCACCACCCGGCCCCCAATTGTATGTCTTCTAAATTGAGGTACAACGTTCTTCCTTCTGTTTATCTTGCATATACACATGAAGGCCCCATAAACACTCAAAAAGAAAAGATGGTGGAATTGCCAAACGGTACTGCTGATTGGCTGTCTTGTATTTTTACCCCACCGATCATTAAGTGCATCAGAAATGATGTCAGGGCTCCTGTGGCTTGTGCAGATACTGACGTAAATCCTGAGAAATGATGTGCTTGGTGGCAAACCTGCAGAGACCCATTCCCTCAAGAGAAATACTATTGTCCTACCGGTAAAGTGGCCCTCTTCGCTGAACAGTGCATTCTCTCCATGTTGAGACGTGGCCGAAACAGTCGAATTTTATTGTCGACTCCCCGAAATGCCTTCAGTCCTTCAAATAACTGAAGAAAAAGCGATAATAACTTAGGGAGGTTAGCTCAGCAAAGACAATGCTTCTTTTCAACTTCATCTGAAGCTGTGGACAAGACCTCATGCAGAGATCTCTCAATACGGGAAAGACCTCCAATGGAGAACACTGCTTATAGGGAGTGAAGCCCTTTGAGGACCTACATCTGGTGGAAATCACCTATCCCGTGCTCCACAAGGGTCATATTGTTGAACAACACAGCAATGGAGCTGGAAAGAAAACCTCCCACAGAAGATGACCAGGACTCTGAACTCCAACTCCCTCAGGACCCAGACAGAGAAGAGAAAAAAGGGAGGGACATTTGGATGTAGTAGTAAGTATAGGTGTGACTTGGAAAGGAAGAAAAGACAGGACCTTAAAAAGAGGTAGGGACAAATATATACAAATATAGACAGATAGTTATAGAAATAATAGAAATAATAGAAATAACCCATATCTGCAACCTGTGGAGAAAGGCTGTAGCTAACAATGGAGGGATTGGGGATTCAGAACTCTGGTGGTAGGAATAGTGTGGAATTGTACTCCTGTTATCTTGTAATTTTGTAAACCAATATTAAATCACTAATACATCCAAACTAACTACCTAGAAATAGCATAGAGTCAAATATCATCCATGCCATTTACTCTAGCTTAGTCACACTCCGGAGAGGGGAAATCAAGATGTGAGCAGTGTTAGCTTAGCTATATACACACACAAATACACATATATGAAATAAAATCATGTCATCTTTTCTTTTACTTTTTTTTTTATTTGACAAAGGGTGAGAGAGAGGTGTGGAGGTGGAGAAATAGAGAGGAGAGGCACCTGCAGTATTGCTCCACTACTCATGAAGCTTCCTCCCCTGGAGGTGGGAACCAGGAACTTGAACCTGGGTCCCTATGCATAGCAATGCATATGATCTACTCAGTATGCCCTGCCTCCCCACCCCCACGTCACCTTAAAGCGTTGCCCCAGAGAAACCATGACAGGGATGTGGAAAGACTTGAAAGGCACTAAAACAGAGACAGGACAAATTGGTGACTTCGGTGGGAAATTTTAACATAAGTGACCACAGAACAAATAGGCTAAAATCCAGCAGATGCAGACTTGAACACAGGAGATTGCAAAGCTACCCTGCCACAGACAGCACAGAAGCCTGCTCAGACCAACAGAAACCTTGCTCTCGTCAATATTTTCCAAACTGTACCCTGTGCTGAGCTCAGACAGTAAGAAGGGTACTTCTGAAAATGTTTGTGCTGCCAAGTCCTAGCATTTCAGCTGCTAATTTCCTTTCAAATGGTCCCTCCTATTTGTGCTGAATGATTTGTGTTCACATTACAGAAAATATAAGACTTTGGGAGGGGCTGTTTCTAAAGCTTACCTTCAACGAAGTCGCTGAGGTCACAGCTCCTCTCTCCCTCTCTCTCTCTGTGTATCCTTTTTTTATTATTTTTCTGCTCTGTGCTGTCACTATGAATCCACTACTCTCAACAGCCTTTTTTTATTTAATTCTGTTTTTTAGCTGTATAGGACAGAGAGAAATTGAGAAAGGACGAGAGGGAGAGGGAGAGAGAGAGAGACAGACATCTGCAGCCCTACCTCACCACTGGTAAAGTATCCCGCCTAAAGGGGGATCAAATCTGGGTCCTTGCGCATGGTGGCATGTGTGCTTAACCAAGTCTTTCTCTCCCTCTCTCTCTCTCATATATATATTTACTCTGGCTCAGTCACACTCTGGAGAGGGAAAATCAAGATGTGACCAGAGTTAGCTTAGCTATACACACAATTTAATAATATACATATATCATTAAAAATAAGGAAAGGAAAATATTTTTTTCAATAATAATAGGGGCCAGGTGGTGGTGCATCTGGTTGAGTGCATTAAGTTACCATGCACAAAGGACCCAGGTTTGAGCCCCCACTCATAACCTGCAGAGGGAGGCAAGAAGGCTTCACAAGTAGTGATCCAAGTAGACACTTGGGACTCCTCGCTCCCTCTTTAGCTCCCCTTTCCATCTCAGCTTGTCTCAACACACAAAATGTTTTTAATAATAATAATAATGAGGCTTAAAGACATGCAAGTTAGTTGAAGCAGGAGAACTTCTTGGTCACCACGGTGAGGAAGAGGTGTGAGATTCATGAACCAGCTGCCTCTCCACCCCAGGACTTACCTCCACTGCATAGTGGAAGGCAGCAGAGGCAGGGTGCAGTGACAGGTTCTGCAGAGGCTTGATGTGAGGCTTCTCCCAGCCACACTCAGAGGACCACTCCACCATCAGCATGTGGTCCGTGAAGACAGTTCCGAAAACCAGTGTCTCTGGGTCTGGCTTTTCCTTCAGAGTAGAGGCCGGTGTGATGATTAGATCTTTAGCCTGAAGGAGAGAAATCAGCAGTTAAAAAAGAGGAACAAGGGCCAGGCAGTGGTGCACGGGGTTAGGCATGCATGTTACCATGCACAAGGACCCGGGTTTGAGTCCATGGGAACCAAACAAACAGCCCATCCTCCAAATTTGATCTGTGGCTCAGGCACAGCCTGAGCAAGACACAAAGCAAATAACAATGATGCTTAAACTCGGGCAACATAGCAGATGGACTCAAACACCCCTCCCTTGGCTCTGTTCAGGTACTCACAGTGAGTATGTGAGAAAAAAGGAAGGCATGTTTGTGCTCTAAAATGAGAGCAGGGACACTTATAAAAGCAGGTTAAATGAAAGTGAATGGCTTGGCTAGAACTGTGCTCTAGCTTTTTAGAGGGAGTTGAGGTTCTTGGCATACACTGCTCCCCCTCAGTACACTGCAGGAGAGAAGGAATCAGCATATTTTCCTCTCTGGACACAGAAGAGAATAAACAGAGATACTCATGCTCTGTTCTGTGTTGAGGAAGCAGGGCATAAAAGACCTCTATCCAGGGAAAGATAAAGAGGAGGCACAGAAAAAAACTTCACACAGTCATATCTTCCCCAGTGCATCAGGGCCAGTTGGCCTGGACAAATGAGTGGGCATGTGAAAGTATAAACAGAAAGCATGGCACTGGCCTCCCACTATTATTATTATTACTATTATTATTATTAGAGAGAGACAGAGAAATTGAGAGGGAAGGGGGAGAGGGAGAGAAAGAGTCTCCTGCAGAACTGCTTCACTACTCATGAAGCTTATCCCCTGAAGGTAGGGACCAGCGGCCTGAACCTAGGTCCTTGTGACTGTGATGTGTGCTCTCATCCAGGTGCACCACTGTCTGGCCCCTCACTGGCCTCCTTTAAATGCTTTGTTGATTTAATGTTGGTTTACAATGCTATTTAAATGTTGGGGTAGGGAGGCCTGGCACCAGCGCACCTGATTAAGTGCTCACATTACAGTGTGCAAGGACCCAGGTTCAAGCCCCTGGTCCCCACCAGCAAAGGGGAAAGCTTCACAAGTGATGAAGCAGAGCTGCAGGTGTCTCTCTCCTTTTCTTCTCTCCTTCCTCATCCCCTCTCAATTTCTCTATCCAATATCAAATAAATAAAAATAGTTTTAAAACTAAAATAAATGCTAGAGTATAGCCGTGTGTGTGTGTGTGTGTGTGTGTGTGTGTGCGCGCACACGTACACACGCGCACGCTTATCTCCCTACAACCACCACCCATGTTCCAGTGCCATCATCCCACAGGGAACCCTCCTCCCCTGAACCCCTTGCAGCCCTCCCTACTCTCTTATGGCCACCATTTTTTGACAGACTCTGAGTCAGTGTCACAGTGATGGTGATGATTTGCTAATCGGTGTGTTTTAGTTGCCTGTGCTTCACATCCCACCTCTAGCTTTCTCACAACTGGAGCACATTGACAATGTCAAAGGAAAAAGAACTGCCCAATCACTTAAAAAGCAATATTGGGGGGCTGGGAAGACAGTATCATGGTTCTGCAAAAAGACTTTCCTGCCTGAGACACCACAGGTCCCAGTTTCAGTCCCCAGCACCACCCCAAGCCAGAGCTGAGCAGTGATCTAGTAAAAAAAAAAAATCAAATTATAAATAATTAATATTTATTATAAATTATTAACAGTAATAATAGAGCAATATTGAATCTAGGTGGTGGTACATCCAGTTGAGTGCACATGTTACCATGTGCAAGGACCCAGGTTCAGAGCCCTGGTCCCACCTGCAGTGGGGGAAGCTTCCTGAGTCGTGAAGCAGGGGGGCAGGTGTCTCTCTGTCTCTTTCCCTATTTCTCTTTTTTTTTGCCTCCAGGGTTATTGCTGGGGCTCAGTGCCTGCACCATGAATCCACTGCTCCTGGAAGCCATCTTTTTCCCTTTTGTTGCCCTTGTTGTTTTATCGCTGTTGTGGTTATTATTATTGTTGTTACTGCTATTGTTGTTGGATAGGACAGAGAGAAATCAAGAGAGAAGGGGAAGACAGAGAGGGGGAGAAACCGATAGACACCTGCAGACCTGCTTCACTGCCTGTGAAGTGACCCCCCCTGCAAGTGGGGAACCGGGGGTCCAACCGAGATCCTTACACCAGTCCGTGCACTACCATGTGTGCTTAACCCGCTGTGCTACCGCCTGACCCTTTCTATCCCTATTTCGAGCCCTTCTCTCAATTTCTCTCTGGCTCTATCCAATAATAAATAAATAAATAGATGGCAGTAGGCAGAACATAGGGTCCTGAATTTGATCCCTACACTGCATGTGCCAGGGAGATATTCTGGTTCTCTCTCCCCCTTTATTTATTTATTTATTTATTCATTCCTCCAGGATTATCGCTAGGGCTCGGTGCCAGCACTCCTGCTCCTGGTGGTCATTTCTTTTCCTTTTATTGGGTAGGACAGAGAGACCTTTAAGATGATAGAGAGAGGTTGCTTTTGAAGCCCACCCTGCCCCTGCAGGAGGGGAACTGGGGTCTCAAACCTGGATCCCTGCACTTTGTACTATGTGTGCTTAACCTAGTGCATCAACACCCTGCTCTTCTTTTTCATGTGACTGAATGAATCATTTTTCAAAAACTTTGGTTTTGGCCAGTGAATAGCTCAAACTGGTGGAGCACAGAACTTGTATATGCAGGCTCCTGCTTTGACCCCCAGCACAGGATGTACTGAAGTGTTGCTCTGGCTTCTCTCTCTTTTTTTTTGTTCTCTCTTCTTTTCCCTCCCACATGAAACTGTCTCATATAAAATAAATATAATAACCAAAGCAATATTAACCAGGGTCAAGTTCAAGATGTTCACAGGTTGTGAGGAAAGACAAACTTCATTACTTTTAATGCATAGAAGTCCTACTCCTGGGGCTGGGTGGTGGCACACCTGGTTGAACGCACATGTTACAGTGCGTAGGGACCCAAGTTCAAGCCCCCAGTCCCCACTTTCAGGGGAAAAGCTTTGCGAATGGTGAAGCAAGACTGCAGATGTCTCTCTCTCTCCCTCTCCCCCTTCCCTCTCAATTTCTGGTTGTCTCTGTCCAATAAATAAATCAAGATAATAATAATGTCCGACTCTCCCCCACATCAGATACAGAACTTCAGTTTACATCATTGGTTTCTTGCTTTTTTTTTTTATTGCCTCCAAGGTTATACCTGAAGCTGGAGGCCTCTACCACTCCACTGCTGTCAGTGGCCTTTTTTTTTTCTTTCATGATATAGGGTGAATAACAGTGAAAGAAGAGACAGAAGGGGAGACAACCTGCAGCACTGCTTCACCATTCACAAAGCTTCCCCCCTGCCAGTAGGGACCAGGTGCTCACATATGGTGATTTGTGAGCTCACCATCCATCTATCTGTAAACGCTCTCACTGCTTCTGATCACAGCTGTAGTTATTTCTGTATAACGGTCTTAGATCTGCCTTAGTCATTTGGTTTACTGTGAATGATAAATAGGTTTTCGCTCTTGGGAATACTACTCAGGGTTATAAAGGTATTCTAAAACAGCCAGAAAGCGGGGGCTCGGCGGTGGCACGGCGGGTTAAGTGCACATGGCGTGAAGCACAAGGACAGGCGCAAGGATCCCAGTTGGATCCTCGAGCTCCCACCTACAGAGGGGTTGCTTCTCTCCCCCCTCTTGATTTCTCTGTCCTACCCAACAGCAACGAAGAAATTATAACAATGATAAACAATAAGGGCAACAAAAGGGAAAAAATGGCCTCCAGGAGCAGTAGATTTGTAGTGCAGGCATGAAGTCCCAGTGATAGCCCTGGAGGCAAAAAAAAAAAAAAAGAAAGCTCACAGGACTGAACCACCAGGCATTAAACACAACCTATTATTATTAATTTTCAAGACAGTCTAGTAATATTACTTTGAAATATGCCCATAACAATTATATGCAAATGTAGGCAGATAGTTGTAGAGATGACAGTTAACCCATGTCTATAACCTTAGGAGGACAGCAGTGGCTTGCAATGGAGGGATTGGGGATTCAGAACTCTGGTGATGGGAATGGTGTGGAATTACACCCCTATTGACATGTAATTTTGTAAATCAATATTAAATCACTAATAAATAAAAAGAAAAGAAATATGCCCATAAAAAATATCACATGGGGCCAGGTGGTGGCGCACCTGGTTAAGTGCTCACATTACAGTGCACAAGGACCCAAGTTCCAGTCCCTTGAACCCCACCTGCAGGGGGAAAGCTTCACAAGTGGTGAAGCAGGACTAAAGGTGTCTCTCTGTCTCTTTCTCTCTCTATCTTCCCCTCCCCCTCAATCTCTCTGTCTCTATCCAATAATAAATTTAAAAAAAAAATTGGGGGGAAAAAGCCACAACAGGGAAGAAGGAGAATTTGGCTTTCTTCTACAATTATTTAGTCAATAATCCAGCTAAGCCAGTTCACTGAAAACATGACAAAGTGCAAGGGCATTTATCCCCAATGACATGCTCAGTTAGTTTTGATCCTTGAATTCCAGTCCCTTTCCCTTTACACTCTGGAAGAGGTAAGAGGTTGGTTTAATGTCACTGGGAGGCCAAATGTAGCGTTAGAGCCTGTTTTGGGAATGCAGTTTGATTGGAATACATCACATTCTTTTGTCTTTGGGAATGGCATAGTCTACTGTGAGAAAAACCTGTATTTTTGTTTTTTTGTTCTACCAGACCACTGCTCAGCTCTGGCTTATGGTGGGGCAGGGTATTGAACCTAGGAATTTGGAGCCTCAGGCATGAGAGTCTCTTTGCATAACTATTATGCTATCTATCCCCTTCCAGAAAAACTTGTTGTCTTCAAGCCTGAAATATTTACAACCCACCCCAACAAAATCATGTGTCCCCCACCCACTTCACTAAGCTATTTAGGTAAGAACTTTTGACTAGGGCCAGCAAAGCACACAAATCACTGTGCAGAAGGAACCAGGTTTGAGCCCCCTGCCTGCAGGGGGAATGCTTCACCAGTGGTGAAGCAGGTCTGTAGTTGTCTCTTTCTACTTCTCTCTCTCTCTTTTAAATTATATTTTTTACTTATTTAATACTGGTTAGACAGAGAGAAATTGAGGAAGAGGTAGAGAGGGAAAGAGACAGAGAGACACCTGCAGCCGTGCTTCACTCATGAAGCTTTCCCTCTGCAGGTGGGGACCAGGGACTTGGAACCTGGGTCCTTGTGCACTATAATGTGTGCACTTGAACAGGTGGTGCACCACCACCCTGGCCCCCTCTTTCTCCTTTTCTATCTCCCCTTCCCTCTCTGTCCTGTCAAATAGAAGATGAGTGGTCTGGGAGGTGGCGCAGTGATAAAGCTTTGGGCTCTCAAGCATGAGGTCCCGAGTTCAATCCCCGGCAGCACATGTGCCAGAGTGATGTCTGGTTCTTTCTCTCTCCTCCTATCGTTCTCATAAATAAATAAAATCTTAAAAAAAAAGTTGAGAGAAAGGAAGGAGGAAAGAAAGAAGGGAAGAAAGGAGGAAGGTCAGGCAGTGGTGCACCTGGTTAAGCACACAAAGTACGAAGTGCAAGGATTACAGTTCCAGCCACTGGATCCACATCTGCAGAGGAATCACTTCATGAGCAGTTGTCTCTCTCTCTCTCTCTCTCTCCCTCCCTCCCTCTCTCTCTCCCCTTACCCTCTTGATTTAAGGCTGCTTCTATCCATTAAATAAAGATAATAAAAAATAATAAATGGAGGGGGCTGGGCAGTAGCGCAGCAGGATAAGTGCGCATGGCACAAAGCACAAGGACTGGCATAAGAATTGCAGTCCAAGCCCCCAGCTCCCCACTTGCAAGGAGGTTGCTTCACAAGCGGTGAAGCAGGTCTGCAGGTGTCTCCCCCTCTTTCTCTCCCCCCTCTGTCTTCCCTTCCTCTCTCCATTTCTCTCTGTCCTATCCAACAACAGCAGCAACAGTAACAGCAACAAAATGGAATAAATGGCCTCCAAGAACAGTGGATTCAAGAGCCCCAGCAATAACCCTGGAGGCAAAAAAAAAGAGAGAATGAGAGAGAATGGAACTGGGGCACTGGCATAGTAGTTACGCAAAAGACTCTCCTGTCTGAGAGAGGTAACAGGTTCAATCCCCAGCACCACCATCAGCCAAGCTGAGCAGAGATCTGGTGTCTCTGTACCTATCTACCTAGTTAAAATTAAATAAATCAATTATTATATTAAAGAGAGAGGAGGCCAAGCAGTAGTACACCCAGTTAAGCTCACATATTACCAAACACGAGGACCTGGGTTCAAGCAGCCTCCCCTTCCCACTCCCCACCTGAAGCAGGGAAGGGGGGACACACACTTCACAAGTGGCCAGGGAGGCAGGTCTGCAGGTGTCTCGCTTTCTCTCCCCCTATCTCCCCATCCTCTCTCAATGTCTCTGTCCTATCTAATAAAAATTAGAGGAAAAAAATAGAGAAAAGTAAGTGGCTGTCAGGAGCAGTGGATTCATAGCGCAGGCACCAAGCCTCAGCAATAAATAACCCCAGTGGGGGAAAAAAAAAAAAAAGGAAAAAAGGGAGAGAGAGAAAAATATGAAGGCACAATAGAGAACACAGTGGCAAAAAGAATGCAGATTCTAGAAAGAAGGTGCAGGGCAGGGGTTGGGGTTGGGACAAGGGCAGGGTCAGGAGAGCCAGGATTGCAGGGCACAATGACCTGGTGCTCCATGAGTACACACACGCTCCATATAGCTCATTTCCCTGCAGTCCTTAGCCCAGCCTGGCAGGAAGGTAGCCGAGTTATCTCTCTATCCTGGTGGTCTGCAGGGACACTCAGCACAGCACAAAAGGCAAGTCTATAGCACAGAAGTGTCCTGCTGCTTCAGAAGTACAGAAAAGGCAGCCAGTGGCATAGCTGGTTAAGCATATATATTACAGTGCACAAGGACCCAGGTTCAAGCCCCTGGTTCCCACCTGCAGGGGGGAGCTTCACAAGTGGTGAAGCAAGACTGCTCTTTCCTTCCTTATTTCCCCTGATTTCCCCTCTCAGTTTCTCTCTGTCTTTACCCAGTAGTAAGTAAATAAAAATATAAAAAGTAAACTTAAGGGAGTCAGGCGGTAGCGCAGCGGGTTAAGCGCAGGTGGTACAAAGGGCAGACCGGCATAAGGATCCCGGTTCAAGCCCCTGGCTCCCCACCTGCAGGAGAGTCGCTTCACAGGCGGTGAAGCAGGTCTGCAGGTGTCTCTCTCTCTCTCCCTCTCTGTCTTCCCCTCCTTTCTCCATTTCTCTCTGTCCTATCTAACAATGACAACATCAACAACAATAACAACTAAAACAACAATAAAAAAGGGCAACAAAAGGGAAAATAAATATAAGAAAAAAAAATTCAAAAAAAACCCATGTAATAAATAAATAAATAAATAAATTTAAAAAGAGGTAGAGGTAGATAGCATAATGGCTATAGAAAGACAGTCTCTCATGCCTGAGGCTCTAAGGTCCCAGATTCAATCCCCTGTACCACAAGCCAGAGATAGTAGTGCTCAGGTTAAAAAATAAATAACTTGCTTAATGATAACAATAATAAAGTAAATAAGTATGACAGAGGAAGCCAGGCAGTGGCAAACCTGGTTGAACACACACATTTCAGTGTACAAGGAAACATGTTCAAACCCCTGATCCCTACCTACAAGGGAGAATCTTTGCAAATGGTAAAACAGTGCTGCAAGTATCTGTCTGTCTGTCTGTCTCTCTCTCTCCCTCCCTCCTTTCCTTAACCAGGTGTGCCACTGCCTGGCCCCTGGTTGTTTTAATTTTAGATAGAGGCATGGAAAGTGTGTGAAAGAGAACACAGTACACACTTCTGTGCAGTGCAGGATAGGTATGAACCTGGGTTGTGCCTATGGCTAACCAGTGCACTATCCTTGTGAGCTATTTCCCCCTCACCATGTAATCGGGGATGTGCAGTTTTGACCTTATGCTTCTACACTTCCTCTCTGCATCAGTGACACTCACTGTGGATCCTACAGAGGACAGGTTGAGAACATGAATCCGGATCCCCTTTTCAGAACTGGACAAGAACCTCTGAGAGATGGGGATTCTGCTTCTAAGTTACACATGTGATTCTAAGGGCCAAGGAAATAGCTCATTGTTAGGGCACAGGAGTTGTGTCAGCCTGCAGTCCCAGGGGCTCCCCAGGTTCAATCCCCAGCATGCCTATGCCAATGTAATAGTTTCTCTCTATCTCTCTCTCTCTTCTTCCATCCCCTTTGCCTCTGCTCTCACATTCCCTGTGTGTGTGTGTATGTGATTTTTTTTATGCAGTGGCTCAGAATTAATCTAGAGATACTTTTCTTTTAATGGAGAGATATAGGAGAAAGAGAGAGAGATGTGACTGAGACCAGAGCCCTACTCAGCTCTGGCTTAGGGTGGTGCTGGGGATTGAACCTGGGACTTCTGGTTCCCCAGGCATGAGAATCTTTTGCATAACCATTATGCTGTCTCCCCAATCCCTTTCCTCTGTCTCTCATAAAATAAATAAATTTTTAGTAGTAAAAAGTTGTTACTCAAGTGGCTCTGCCTTATGAGTCAGGGCTGAAATCCAACTTACTCCCCTGAAGATCAATGGTCCCGACACCAGCTGTTGAGCTCACATAAACACTCAGGGCATCCCTAAATCAGACAGTGGAAAATATACCCAGGAGCAGAACTCCACGTCAGTGTTGCCTAAAGCTCTGCAAGGAATTCCAGTGCACAGGAAGGGCTGAGAACTGCGACCTGAGAGGTTCAAGGCTCAGGGGTTTGTGAATTCTTAATAAAAAACCAGGATTCTGGGAGTCAGGCGGTAGCACAGTGGGTTAAGTGCACATGGTGCGAAGCACAAGGATTGGCGTAAGGATCCCAGTTCAAGCCCCTGCTCTCCACCTGCAGGGGAGTCGCTTCACAGGCAGTGAAGCAGGTCTGCAGGTGTCTATCTTTCTTTCCCCCTCTCTGTCTTCCCCTCCTCTCTCCATTTCTTTCTGTCCTATCTAACAAGAACATCAGTAACAACAATAATAACTACAACAACAATAAAAAAACAAAGGCAACAAAGGGAAAATAAATTTTTTAAAAAACAGGATTCTTTTTTTTTAACTTTTTTTACATTTATTTCTTATTGGATACAGACAGAGAGAAAGTGAGAGGAGAGGGGGAGATGGAGAAGGAGAGAGACAGAGAAACACCTGTAGACCTACTTCACCACTCATGATGCTTCCCCCCTGCAGGTGGGGACCAGGGGCTTGAACCTGGGTCCTTACCTTGCACACTGTAGTGTGTGCGCTTAACAAAGCGCATCACCACCTGGCCCCCTTCTAAGTCTAAGACCTTGGAAGAAGATAATACAAAAAAGAAAAAGAAAAACCTCACTATGACCCTACCCAGCACTTCCCTGAAGTGATTTCCATGGACAAATTGATTGTGCATTGCTGTTCTCTCCACGTTCTTTGAATCTTCACGACATTCAAAGTCACTGTTTCTCATAGCAGTTAGCATGCTTCCAACCCTCAGATCCCTGTATGACTGACTGGAGCCACAAGGACATTCAAATAGCTCTCCCTTACAACGACTTCCTTGGGAGCCAATACCCTGTATGTTTTCTCTGCAACCCCTCATGCATACAATCAATCACAAGCTGAATCTTTAGCCTTTAGTGTCTATGAACAGCTAAACAGTGAGAGACTTTAAGTCAGAATATTGTCATCAGAGAAGTAAAGGACCCCTTATAAGACTGTGAGAAATATGATGGTTATCACTGGGGACGGGGACATTTAACTGTGCTGGTGAATTTGCTATATAATATACCCCTGTAATGTTTAAATCCTGTAAACCACTATTAAATCACTAGTAAAAAGATAAATAAAGGGGGCCAGGTGGTGGCACACCCAGTTAAGTGCACATAGTATGAAGCGCAAGACCCACACAAAGATCCCGGTTCAAGTCCCTGGCTCCCCACCTGCAGGAGGGTCACTTCACAAGTGGTGAAGCAGGTCTGCTGGTGTCTCTTTCCCCCCCCTCTTTGTCTTCCCCTCCTCTCTCGATTTCTCTCTGTCATGTCCAACAACAGCAATGGCAACAATAACAGCAAGGGCAACCAACTGGGAAAAATGGCCTCCAGGAGCAAGAGATTCATAGTATAGGCAATGAGCCTCAACAATAATCCTGGAGGCAAAAAAAAAAAATTAAAATAATTTCAAATACATGTTTTAAGTAATGACTATTGTTCAGAGACTTTCTTTTAATCCTGAGAGTAGAGATCTTATCTTGAATGTGCCTTTGCTACCCAATGCCCAGCAGACACTGCCCTATAAGAGTGTGTCATGTATGAAATTGATGAGTCAGGTTCACATTCTCTCTGCCCAGACCAGGACGTGAGATCACTGGGACGCTCTGTGCTGAGGACGACAATTGACAGTCACAGACTGGGGCTGGCAGGTGGCAGGGGAGTGGAACCAGGCATCCAGTGTCCAGGGAGACCAAATGCTCAGAAAAAACTAAATATGTCTGGCACTTGTATCCTGGTTTGGCGTTGTGCTTTTACCAGGTTCTCTCTCATGTGCTCTTCATGAACCCTGAAGAAAGAGATTATTCAATAAATAAATAAATAAAGGGCAGGGGGTAGATAGCATAATGGTTATTATGCAAAGATTATCATGCCTGAGGCTCTGAAAACCCCAGGTCCAATCCCCTGCACCACCTTAAGCCAGAGCTCAGCAGGGCTCTGGAAAAGAAGATAGACAGGAAGGAACGGAGGGAAGGTGGGAGGGAAGGAAGGAAGGAAGGGAGGGATGGAGGGAAGCAAGGAAGGAAGGGAGGGGTGGAGGGAGGGAAGGAAGGGAGGGAAGGAGGAGGAAGGAAGAAGAAAGGAAGGAAGAAATCAAGAAAGAAAGAAAAGAGAGGGAGGATGGGAGGAAGAAAGGAAGGGAGGGAGGGAAGAATATATATACACCTCTTAATTGGGTGACCAAGAGATATCTCACCTGGAAGGGTGCCTGCTTAGCCATGTGCTGCAATCCAGGTTCTAGCTGGGGCACTAGGGGAAGCTTTGGAGTTGTGGGTCTCTCTCTTAATAAAAAAAAGTAGAGATCCTATATTAAAAACAGTGTTTTCCGGAGTCAGGCGGTAGTGCAGTGGGTTAAGCACACGTGGCACTAAGCGCAAGGACCAGCAAAACGATGCCGGTTCAAGCCCCTGGCTCCCCACCTGCAGGGGAGTCACTTCACAAGGAAATAAATAAAGAAAAAAGAAAAAAATCCAAAAAAAAAAAATTAAAAAGCAGTGCTTTCATTACAAAACCTTAGGTGCTTAGAGGGGAAAATTTTTTTTTTCACATTTTCCACAAATGATTCCTATGAAATCGAGTAAAACCTCTAGGCTAATGCTCACAAACTAATTCCATTACATACATACATACACACACACACACACACACACACACACACACAGACACACACACACACACACACACTTATGATCTGCGCACTAAATGAAACAGTTAACCACCGGGGTCATTTTTAGAGGGAATGAGCGTAGTGAATCTTTCCCTTTGGTAGTGGAATTAAAAACGCCACTAAACTGAATATCCCACTGGGCCCAAACACCCCACATCTCAACTTAAAGGGGGGGGGGGCGGCCAAGGGGGTTTTGGAATCAGGGGGAAAAAGGTGCTTGCAAATGCCGTCTCCACCACCACCACCACCACCACCCCACCTCTGCCCATTCAGAGCTCACCTTAAATGTCTCCAGCGCGCCTTTGGGTCCTCCTGGGCCGGTGCATTGGGAGACACATCCGTTTTTGCAATCCTTAAGGGAGGGGGAGAAAGGGGGCTTAGGTCAAGCCAGAAGGGTTCCCGGGGTGGGGGGTGGGGGGCTGGAGTTTGCACACCACTGACCATTGCTCGGAGCTGGACTGCAGGTCCTGGGGAGTTGGACAGAACCCAGGAGTACCGGCTCTGGCCGGTGCAGATGAGCGGGCCGGGAGTAAGACGCTTGTGCAGCCTGAGCTCTGCCGGCGGCTCCGCACTGCGGGCTCCAGCCATTTATAGCGCCTGGCTGAGGGCGCGCGCCCACGTGGCCTGTCAATCACTGCGCACAATGGCCAGGCCCGGGTGAGGGATGGGGGGCCTGGGCGGACCCTTTTCTCCTCCGCTGCGGTGTCCCCCGCCCCAGAATTTCTTGTCCAATTCTAAAGGGCCTAAAGGAAGCGGAATTAGGGCGGGTGGGGGAAACTTAGACCCCTCCCTCTCGCCCACCCACCCCCATTTTTTTTTGAAGCAGATTCATTTGCAAAATGGGGGTGGGGGGCTGGGTAAGGGAAGGAGCCCAGAAAGCTGAAAGTTGAGGGTGCAAGCATTTTAGGGGTGGAACCCCCGCTCCTTGGCGAAGTCCCCGCCCGAGGACTCTCCTCCTCTTGCAGGATTGGAGGGGGTCGGGGGCCTCACAGGCGGATACTCGGGGTGTGGGGCTGGATAGAAGAGGGAGGAGAGGCCGAGATGGGAGGTGGAAAGGGGGGGTGATGCAATCTCAGGGTCACCCCTTCCTCTACCCTGCCCCCACCAAAGTGGACGCCCGGGGGTTGGAGTACCTGGCCAGCCTTATGGAGGTCTGCGGGGCTGCGAAGGAAGGCGACACGCAGCGCGCGGCCATTCGCGACAGAGGGTGGCACCCCACAGACCCCCCCCCACCAAAGCCCCGCGCAGGGAGCCACGCAGCATTGCGAGCAACTCCACCAGCATCCCTACCAGCTCCAGCCCGGGAGAGTTTAAAGTGTAGACACCCCTGTGTGAGCGCCCCGGAAACGTCTTCAATCCTCTCCCCCCCACCACCACCACCAAGGCGTCTTGGGGAGGGAGAATGAATGACATCCGGTGGGTTCTGGGACCCAGTCTGCAGGTGGGGTGGGCCAATGGCGCCTGCCCAAGTCGGGGTGCTGGGAGCAGAGGTGCAACTGAGACTTCTCAAGAGGGTTTGTGATGGCAGTATGTGGGAACCTGGGGTTGGAGCTTTGACTGGGTTTGACAAAAGGAAAAAGAAGAGTTGCCTTGATTTGATTTATCTTGATTTGCCTAGCTTTTTTTTGCTTTGCTTTGCTTTGATTTGATTTGATTTGATTTGATTTGATTTGATTTGATTTGATTTGATTTGATTTGATTTGAGAGGGAGAAAGTGTGAAAGAGATGGCAACACCAAAGCTTCCTTCAAGGTGATAGCAGGTCCCCTTGCTACTGCTTCTAAGGCCTTCTCCCTGAGAGATGCGAGCCTGAACGACAGGCAAGTCCTGAGCTTTTAAACGCAATGGAGTCAGAAGATGGCACAGAGGTAGTGCATCAGACTTGCTGCCCTAGGTGGCCACCCTCCAGAGGTCACTGGTTCAGTCTCAGTACCTGCCATTAGCCAGAGCTGTGCAGTGCTCTGGACTCACTCTCTCTCTCTCTCCCATAAAATAATAAAGACAAATATTTTTTGAATTAGTAAATCTTATTTATTTATTTATTTATTTATTTATTGTCACCATGATTATTGCTGGGGCTCCGTGCTGGTACTATGAATCCACCACTCCTGGCAGCCTTTTTTTTTTCTGTTTTATTTGACAGGACAGATAGAAATTGAGAAAGGAGGGGCGATAGAGAAGGAGAGAGAGAGAGACACTTGCAGACCTGCTTCACTGCTTGTAAAACGTCTCTCCTACAGGTAGGGAGCAGGGGCTCAAACCCAGGTCCTTGTACATGGTATGTGCATTTAGTCTATTGAACCATTGTCTGACCCTGGAAATTAGTAAATCTTAAAAAGAAAAAATGGGGCAAGGGAGATAGCATAATGGTTCTGCAAAGAGACTCTCATGCCTGAGGCTCCAAAGCTGATCAGTGTTCTGATCAGTGTGCTGGTAAAAAAAAAAAAAAAAAAAAGTTAATTTATACACATACACATATGTAGTAGTGAGTCATGGTGATTGAGTATTGGGGAATAGGGAGAAGTTTACATCAAATCTCATTTCCATGGAATTGCTTTTCTACTTTCCTCAAGATAAAATAGCTCTTATCAACCTTACAACATTCACTTCCTCCCTTCTTCCCCTCCACACAGAAAAGCCTTCTAACAGGGCACCACCCTGGAGGTCACAACAAGACCAAGCAGATCACAAGCCCTCAGAATGGGTTCAGCTGCTAGAAAGTCCAGTTACCTTCTTAGAAAAATCTAAAATCAAATCTAGAATAAGTCTCTCACCGCCCTAGAGCAGTGGATAAAGCAATGGACTCTCAAGCATGAGGTCCCGAGTGTGACCCCTAGCATCTATCATATGTGCCAGGGTTGCTCTGGTTCTCTCTCTTGTATAAATAAATATTTTAAATGAGGGGCCAAGCAGAGACACACCTGGTAGAGTGCACATGTTCCAATGTGTGATGACTGAAGTTCAAGACCCAGATCCCCACCTACAAGGGGAGAAGCTTCACTGGTTGTGAAACAGTGTTGCAAGTGTTTTTCTCTCTCCCTATCTTTAATCTCTTCCCTCTCAATTTCCTTCTCTGTCCAATAAGTAAATAATATTAAGGGTAGGGTGGTGGCACACCTGTTTAAGCACACACATTACAGTGCACAAGGACGGGGGTTCAAGTCCCTGGTCTCCACCAGCAGGGGGGAAGCTTGAGGAGTGGTGAAGGTCTGCAAGTGTCTTTCTGTCTCTTTCCCCATTTCCCCCTCCCCTCAATTTCTCTGTCTCTATCCGATAATATATAAATATTTAAAATAATAGTATTAAACTATTTTAAATAAAACAGTATTATTTAAATACAGCTTGAGGGGCTGAGTAGACAACATAATGGTTGCGTAAAGACTCTCATGCCTGAGGCTCTGAGGTCCCATGTTCTATCCCCAGCACCACCATCAGCCAGAGCAGAGCAGGGCTCTCTGGTCTTTCTATGTTTCAATGTGTGTCTCTCTAGTTAAAATAAAATTAATAAATAAATAATACTTTTGTTTTATTTTTTTTTTAATTTATTCCCTTTTGTTGCCCTTGTTGTTTTATTGTAGTTATTATTGTTGTTGTTATTGATGTCGTTGTTGTTGCATAGGACAGAGAGAAATGGAGAGAGGGAGGGGAAGACAGAGAGGAGGAGAGAAAGATAGACACCTGCAGACCTGCTTCACCGCCTGTGAAGCGACTCCCCTGCAGGTGGGGAGCCGGGGTTCGAACCGGGATCCTTATACCGGTCCTTGTGCTTTGCGCCACCCGCGCTTAACCCGCTGCGCTACCACCCGACTCCCCAATAAATAATACTCTTAAAACAGCTTAAGTTAACTCCAAGGATGCCAGTTTGTGGTCCCTGTCCAGAGCTTTAGAGGAAGTGGTCTTAGTGGGAGAATTTGAAATAACATGTCTGTGTTTATGAAGGATGATTTTTAAACATCTACACCACACATTCATTCAAAGCCTGTGATCTCAAAGACAGACATTGCACAATGCCAATTTTCTTACTATTCTGAACACTAGCTGTACATTCCTTACCCCCACCCCTTTTCAGACAAGAAAGCAGAGACAAACAATCACAGTGTTATTTTTAAAATTACACACACTGCCCTCACCACTTCCCTACCCCTGGCCCCTTCTCAGTCAGGCTGGGTGAAAAGGCCATCTGTTTGTTAACTGCTTCCACTGAAGTGTTTCTAGTCACTCCTCCTTGGAGGGACTATGATTTGACTTCTGTTCTGTTATCCTGCATTTTTCTCAAGCCACAATGGTTTTGCTTCCTGTGCATTTTCAGGGCAGTGCCTGTATGCAACAAGGCCCAAAAACATCTGTCTGTCGACCTCTCCTGAGCCATTAAAGGATATATATATATATATATATATATATATATATATATATATATATATATATATATATGAAAGAGAGAAAGGAAGGAAGGAAGGGAGGAAGGAAGGCAGGCAGGCAGGCAGGCAGGCAGGAAGGGAGGGAGGGAGGGAGGGAGGGAGGGAGGGAGGGAAAGAAATCTGGGAGGCCAGGTTAAGTGCACATAGTACTAAGCAAAGCATCTGTGTTCAAGCCCCCAGCTCCCCACCTGCAGGGGGATTGCTTCACAAGTGGTGAAGCAGGTTTGCAGGTGTCTGTCTTCCCCTCCCCTCTCAATTTCTCTCTATCCTATCTAACAAAATGGGAGGGGGGGAAATGGTTGCTAAAAGTGGATTCCTGTGCTGGCCCCAGGGATGATGACCTTGAAGGAAAAAAAAAAAGGAGGAAGAGGAGGTGAAGAAGAGAAAAATCTGTCTGCAGGCTTTATTCTGAATGTAGCATTTGGAGGTGAGGTTCTGCAGGTGCCATGTGAATATGCCTCCACTCCCTCTATAAACCCCCCCCCACACACACACACACACACTGCCACTAGCCAGCTGGGGAAGTAGCACTATGTTTTGTTTTGTTTTGTTTTTCAATTATCTTTATTTATTTATTGACTAGAAGTAGCCAGAAATTGAAAGGGAAGGGGGAAGGGGAGATAGAGAAGGAAAGAGACAGACACCTGCAGCTCTGCTTCACCAGTTGTGAAGCTTTCCCCCTGCAGGTGCTTAAACCCAGGGCCTTGAGCATTGTAACAGCTATGCCACCACCCTCCCCCAGGAATGGTGCAGAGCAAGGGAGAATGCAGGATGATGTATTAGGAAGCTGTGGCCTGTTTCAGCAGACCCAAAGACTTGAAAGGAGGTTGGAGGAGGCCAGGGAAGCTGATAGAGGTGGCAACTTGTGGAGGGAGGGGTATGAGGCACCTGTCTTAGGGACATGTGACAGGGTGCCCCAGTGACAACAATCTTGTAAAGCAACATTTTCTCTACACAGGCAATGGGGGAGAGTTCAGAAGTCAGGAAAAGTGCCTTTTAGTCTAGTAGCACTTCTTTTTGGCTTAAAGAGACAGATCCTTAGGGCTTTTCACTAAGCAGTTTTGCAAGTGGGGCCCTGGTGGCCAGTTGGTGGTGCACCTAGTTCAGTGCACACGTTAGAATGTGCAAGGGCCTGGGGTTCCAGCCCCTGGTCCTCACCTATAGGGAGGAAGCTTCACCAGTGCTTCACCAGGGCTGCAATTGTCTCTCTTTCTGTCTCTATATCCCATTCTCTCTCAATTTCTGGCTGTCTCTATCCAATAAGTATAGTAGAAAAAAATTAAAGAAAAGAATAGAAGAAATCGGGAGTCGGGCTGTAGCGCAGCGGGTTAAGCGCAGGTGGCGCAAAGCACAAGGACCGGCATAAGGATCCGGGTTCGAACCCCGGCTCCCCACCTGCAGGGGAGTCGCTTCACAGGTGGTGAAGCAGGTCTGCAGGTGTCTATCTTTCTCTCCTCCTCTCTGTCTTCCCCTCCTCTCTCCATTTCTCTCTGTCCTATCCAACAACAACAACAATAATAACTACAACAATAAAACAACAAGGGCAACGAAAGGGAATAAATAAATTAATTAATTAAAATTAAAAAAAAAAAAGAATAGAAGAAATCAAGTGGGAGGGCCATAGCTACTTTCAGGTTTTAAAATCTTAATGCTTGGGCTGAGGAGGCAACATAATGGTTATGCCTGAAGCTCTAAGGTCCCAGGTTTAGTCCCCAATGCTCTGGTGTCTCTTCTCTCTGTATCACTTTCATTAAAATAAATAAATATATTTTCAAAATAATGAAAATAAATAAGGTCTTGTTGCTAGGCATAGGATGGTGGTGCACCTGGCTAAATGCACACATTACAGTGCACAAAGACCAAGGTTCATAGAGACTACAGGTGTCTCTCTTTCTTCCTCTCTGTCTTCCCCTCCCTTTCAATTTATATCTTTATCTAATGTAAAAAATCAATTAATTAAAAGGCCTATTGTTTGCTTTGAGAAATGTTTTATTATTTTAAGTAAATAAGAAATAGAAAAAGAAGAAATAGAAGGAGAGAAAGAGGAAGGGAGGGAGGGAAAGAAAGAGAAAAAAGAGAAAAGATAAGAGAGAGGGGGGAGAGAGAGAGAAAGGTCAGGAGGTACATTTGAAGGCAAGTAGGGAGGGCCCAAGGCTTTCAGGGCTCCCCTCCTCTGGACCTGGCATCTCAGGCATCTTCCTAGAACAAAGCCTGTAACTGGTCTTTGTGATTCTTTAGTATTTCAAACGGGTGAAGCCAAAGGAATGGGGTGGGGGCTGGAGTCCCATAAACTAATTTAATTTTCCAAGTTTCCTTATAGCAAATTAAGAATGAATTGAAGGGAATTTATCAATCTCGGGTTGCCTCCCTCCACAGGAATTTATCAGACAGTCCAGGCCTTGGGGAACACCCTTTTCAACATCTGAAGTTTTTTTCTTTTCTTTTTTTAATGTCCCAAAGAAAGGGATGATAAAATACAGTTGGAAAGTGAGTCCCAGGGCTAGAGAGACAACATAATGGTTCTGGCAAGACTCATGCCTGAGGCTCCAGAGTCCTGGGTTCAGTTCCCAGCACCACCATCAGCTAAGGCTGAACAGTGCTCTGGTAGCTCTCTGTGTCTATCTTTCTCTCTGTCATTATAAGTAAAAAAATAAAATAAAATAAGATAGGGTAGGGGTAGATAACATAATGGTTATACAAAGGGACTATCCAGGCTGAGGCTCCCAGGTTCAATACCCCATATCACCGTAAACCAGAGTTGAACTGTGCTCTGGTTAAAAAAAAA
The DNA here is from genome assembly GCF_950295315.1 of Erinaceus europaeus. Lineage (NCBI taxonomy): Eukaryota > Metazoa > Chordata > Mammalia > Eulipotyphla > Erinaceidae > Erinaceus > Erinaceus europaeus. The sequence continues at coordinate 62,265,615 of NC_080168.1, forward strand.
AAAAAAAAAAAGTGAGCTCCAGGAAAAGATTGGGTGATGAAATGAAACCATGCATGTGGTGATTTTTTTTTCATTTCTTTATTTAATTTTACTGAGACCGAGATATAGAAAGAGGATTGAGCTGAGGGCCTCAGACATGTACGTTGTTTGCATAATCATTATGCTGTCTCCCCAGCCCCACATGGTGATTTACAGAGTCAAAGCACCAGTCAAAACATGACTGTCACAAAGACATACAACCAATTTTCAGTGACTTTTTTTGAGGGATATCAACAACTGCGCCCTGCTAAACACCACCCCCCACTCTGCCACCCCTTTTTTTCTTTCTTTCTTTTCTAATAGAGACAGAGAGAAATAGAGAGATAGAGAGACAGAGGAGAGACACCTGCAGCACTGTTCCACCTTTCATGAAAATGAGTGGGCACTGGTACCTAAACCCAGGTCCTCACAGATGACAATGTGTGTTCTACCGGGTGCACCACTGCCAGGCTCCTATTTGACTCTACAGAGATGATAGATAGATAGATAGATAGATAGATAGATAGATAGATAGATAGATAGATAGACAGACAGGCAGATAGACAGACACAAGTGCACCAAAGCTTTCTGGGGGCTGGACTTGAACCTGGGTCTCACACACATGGCAAAGCAACTCACTATCCAAGTAAACTATTTCACCAGCCCTCTAATTCATTTCTTACGATTTTATTTCATGGGACAGTGACTTTGACATGGAAGGGATGGAAAGAGGAGGAAGAGAGAGAAAAAGAGAGGAAGAGAGACAGGCCAGAGCGCCACTCTGCTATATATAGTGGCAGGGAATGGACCAGTAGCTTCATGCATACAAGTCCTGTACTCTACCAGCTGAACTGTTTAACTCATTGAATGAAGTCAACAGCACCGACATCAAAACCACTTCAAAAAAATTTCAGGGGCCAGGTGGTGGCACACCTGGTTAAGTGCACACACTACAGAGCACAAGGACCTAGGTTCAAGTCCCTGGTCCCCATCTGCCTGGGGAAAGCTTCACAAGTTGTGAAGCAGGGCTGCAGGTGTCTGTCTCTTCTCTATCTCCCCCTCACCTCTCAGTTTCCTTCTGTCTCTATCCAATAATAAATAAAAAATAAAATAAATATTAAAGAAATAATTTTTTAAAAGAAATTTCTGGCCCGGGAATAGTGAAATAAAGTGAGCAAAAGATAAAAAAAAAAAAAAAACTGGCTTCTCCTACAGTAAGAGAGAGAAGTTAAGTGAATTATAATCATCCAAATTTATTTTTTAAAAATATTTTATTTATTTTATTTTAGTAAGCGAGATATAGAGCTAGAAAGAGACCAGACCACTGCTCAGCTCTAGTCTGTGGTGGTGTTGGAGATTGAACCTGGGACTTTAGAGCCTCGGGCATGAAAGTCTTTTTGCACAACCATTTTACTATCTCCCCAGCCCCAAATTTCTTTATTATTTTTTAAAGATCTATTTATTTAATGATAGAGAGAACCAGTGCATCATCACTCTGACTCATGTGGACTGGGGATGGAACTAGAAGCCTCATGCTTATAAGTCTAGTGTTCTGGCCACTGTGCCACCACACCCCCAGCCTTCCCAGACCACTGACCAGAATTTCTTTGCATATCTACAGATAAAAAATAAAATCCAAAAGCAATCAAGTGGTTCAGAAATACAGTGAGAGGCCCCTTGGAATCTTAAGAATAAGAAAAAGTATTGGAGGGGCCAGGCCATGGTACATCGGGTTAAAGGCATAGTACTAAACATTAGGCCCTGAAGAAGGACCCAGGTTCAAGCCCCCGCTCCCCACCTGCATTAGGGACACTTCACAAGAGTTGAAGCAGGTCTTCAGGTGTCTTATCTTTCTCTCTCCTTCTCTATCACACCCCATTCCTTCACAATTTCTCTCTTTCCTATCAAATAAAAAGGGAAAATAATATTAACAATAAAGGAAAACAGCCACCAGAAGCCGTGGATTTGTAGTGTAGGCAAGGAGCCCCAGCAGTAACCCTGGAGGCAAAAAGAAAGGAAGAAAGAAAGAAAGAAAGAAAGAAAGAAAGGAAGAAAGAAAGAAAGAAAGAAAGAAAGAAAGAAAGAAAGAAAGACACCAAAGAGGGAAAGGCACAGCCCTCTCTTACATCTTCAAGGCTTGTTTCCAGAACACTTAAGGAAGCCCAACCCTATAGATGTCCAAGTCCCTTTCCTATAATCTATAACATTCTCCTACACACAATACCTGATGCAGTGTAAATACTATGTAAATAGTCGTTAGCTTGCATAATCTGAGGTGCTGGGCACTGCACCCAGTTAAGTGCACATAGTACTGAGTGCAAGGACCTGGTCAAGGACCCAGGTTTGAGGCCCCGGCTTCCCACCTGCAGTGCTGGGGGGAGGGGGGGCACTTCGCAAGCGGTGAAGCAGGTCTGCAGGTCTTTCTTTCTCTCTCCCTCTCTGGCTTCCCCTTCCTTAGCAATTTCTCTCTGTTCTATCCAATAAAGTGGGGGGGAAAATGGCTGCTAGGATCAGTGGATTTGTAGTGCCAGCTCCCAGCCCCAGCGATAACCCTGGAGGCAAAAAAAAAAGGGGGGGTGGGAGATTGCTTAGTGTAGGGAATAATGACTCCAAAGTCCATCCATACTCAGATGCAGGCAGGATAGGCATAACTAGGCAAGACAGACTTTCCTGTCCTGCTAGCTGGTTCCAAGAATGTGGACTCCTGCACACAGAGCCATCTTCAGGTTACTTTTGAACTGCATTAATCTTTTGGAAAGAATCAGTGCAGGGGCTGGGCAGTGGCGCACCTGGTTGAGTGCACATTTCACCATGCTCAAGGACCCAGGTTCGAGCCCCTGCTCACCACCTGCGGGGGAGACACTTCAAGAGCGGTGAAGCAGGTCTGCAAGTATCTGTCTTTCTTTCTCACTTTCTATCTCTCCTTCCCCTCCTAGTTTCTGTCTGTCAAATCAAATAGAAAGAAAAAAAAAAATGGAACAGTGGATTTGTAGTGCAGGCACCGAGCCCCAGCAATAACCCTGATAAGAAAAGGAAAGGGAGGGTGGTTAGCATAATGGTTATATAAAGTGACTTTCATGCCTGAGGCTTTCAAGTCTCAGATTCAATCCCCCACACCACCATAAGCCAGAGCTGAGCAGTACTCTGATAAAAAAAAAAAAAGAAAGAAAAAGAAAAAGAAAAAAGAAAAGAAAAGAAAAGAAAGGAAAAAAGAAAAAAGAAAAGAAAGGAGGCAGGTGGTAGCACACTAGGTTAAGTGCACATGGTTCAAAGGACAAGAATCCCAATTTGAGCCAATTCCCGATCTGTAGGGGGTTCGCTTTACAAGCAGTGAAGCAGGTCTACAGATGTCCATCTTTCTCTCCCCCTCTCTGTCTTCCCCTCCTCTCTCAATTTCTCTCTGTCCTATCCAACAACAACAACAACAGCAATAACAACAAGGGCAACAGAAATGGGAAAAATGACCTCCAGGAGCAGTGGATTCATAGTGCAGGCACCAAGCCCCAGTAATAAGCCTGGAGGCAAAAAAAAAAATGAAAAAAGAGAAGAAAAGAAAAGAAAAGAAAAGAAAAAGAAAGGGGAGGGGGAGGAAAGGAGGAAGGGGATCAATGAAAATGCTTTTCCTGTGGGTTTGGTATATGCTCAGGAAAATACAAATTTTAAAAAATCAAAACTTTTCTCCACTACACCCTTGTTGCTCTGTCTGAGGTTAAGGGAGCATGGATACTTTGCTCCCTCCTCTGTGAGATGTTCCACAGATGCAGTGAGAGTTCACTGAGCTTTCTGATGGTGGATGTGCCTTGTGTGTGAGTCACTCCCACTGCACTCTACACAAACTTCCAGGACTCTGCTTCCATTATAGACAAGAGAGAGTTGCTGAATCACGTGTCCACCCTCCTCCATGTTCCTCTCTGAGCTTCCAGATGACTCCTAGGCCTGGAGTGGACAAGGTGAAGGTCTTTAAACTAAAGCCTCTACTTCAGCAACCTGATTTCCTGCTGGCTTATTAGCAGGAAGCCAAACTTGTGTATCCAGTGCTCCCTCCAGCTCCACCCCTCTCTCCCCCACCCCACCCCCCCAGAGGAGTTACTCCAAGACTAGCTGGGGGCAGTTATTGATTGCATCTCTTTATGCCTGGGTGGTTTTTGTGGCTTGCTGGAGAATCTGAAAGGAATGAAAGACAAGCTTTTCCTTTGAAGAGAGGAATGGAATGGGGGTGAAGGGGTGTGAGAGTAGAGACAGGGACAAGAGAAAGGGCAGGGAGCTTCTGCAGACAAGCCTGGGGCAAGGCTTAGGGCTGAGATACTGGAAGTAGACTGGCCTCCGAAACTTTGTCTGACCAACAGGACTTGGGACAATTTCCTATATCCCCTGGAGCATGGATTCTGCAGGTTGAAGAATGATAATTTCAGATTTAAAAAATGTAGCGAGGCCAGGTGGTGGTGCACTTGGTTGAGCATACATGTTACAATGCGCAAGAACCCAGGTTCAAGCCGCTGGTCCCCACCTGCAGGGGAAAAGTGGTGAAGCAGGGCTGCCGGTGTTTCTCTGTCTCTCTCTCTATCTCCCCCTTCCCTCTCAGTTTCTGGCTGTTTCTAAAATTAAAAAAGAAAGAAAAAAAATGTAGCTATCAGATCAATTGGACATTACATTAAACAATATTAAACAAATTTATTTTTTCTTTTTCTTAGCCAGAGCACTGTTCAGCTCTGGCTTATGGTGGTGCGGGGGATTGAACCTGGGACTTTAGAACTTTGGAGCTTCAGGCATGAGAGTCTGTTTGCATAACCATTATGCTATCTACCCTCTGCCCTTTTTTTAAAAAAAAGATTTTATTTATTTATTTATTTATTTATGATAAATGATTGGAGAGAAAGAACCAGACATCACTCTGGTACATGTGCTGCCGGAGATTGAACTCAAGATCTCATGCTTGAGAGTCCAGTGCACAACTTCCTGGACCACTTTTTTTTTTTGACCAGAGCACTGACAGCTCTGGCTTAGTGGTGTAGGGGATTGAACCTAGGGCATTGGAGCTTCAGGCATGAGAGTCTATTTGCATAACCATTATGCTATCTAAAAAACTGAAAGAAAAATGATGATTTAGTTTTACATGTATTTACTCTTTAAAAATAGTTAACTCGTGGGGTCAGGCGGTGGCACACCTGGTTAAGCGCACACATTACAGTGTGTAAGGACCCGGGTTCAAGCCCCTGGTCCCCACCTGCAGGGGTAAAGCTTCACAAGTGGAGAAGCAGGGCTGCAAGTGTTTCTCTATCTCTCTCTCTCTTTCTTTTTTTTTTTTTTATATTTATTTATTTACTTTTCCTTTTGCTGCCCTTGTTTTTTATTGTTGTTGTAGTTATTATTGTT